>NW_024412388.1:67903830-68047231 GCF_014898765.1 Herpailurus yagouaroundi
ATTTATTTATTTATTTATTTATTTATTTATTTATTTATTTATTTATTTATTTATTTATATTTTAAAGACACAGAGAGAGAGTGAGTTGGGGATAGGGGCAGAGGAAGAGACAGACAATCTCAAGCAGGCTCCAGGAACGCAGAGCCCAACACAACACAGGCTTGACATGGGGCTCAATACTGGGATCAATCCCAGGACCGCAGGATCATGACCTGAGCTGAAATCAAAAGTTGGACACCCAACTAACTAAGCCACCTAGGCGCCCCTAAGGTAAAATTCTTACATAGCCACTAATAAATTTATTCTGAGAAAAAATTAGAAATAAATCTGATCTTGTCCACAATGCTGTAAAGAGAGTGCTTCAAAGGAGATGTACTACTTTCTAGATATGCAAAATTCTGTTACGAGAAATCTAAATAACAAAAATTAGTATTCTGTTATATCCTCAAATAATCTCAGTGAACCTCCATCATCAGAGTTAGTGCTTTAAGCTATTTTTTTCTAAAAATGGAAATGGATTTGTCCTGGTCCACCCACATTCCCCTGCGCAGTCAATGTCATGCTTCTGTAAGAGTGCTGACTAGTGTTGCAAGAGCATTCCCACCCCCTATAATAATTAACTCTGGCGTCATGGTCAGTTGAGTAAGTCATTTCAGTCTCTTTCTATCTTTCAGTCCAGGTAAATCAAGAAATCATGACAGGTTTTTAAAATTCTGGTTATTTCTTCAGTTCACAAGCTATTGACTGTTTTTCAACTTTTTCTCATGAAACTTTCTTAATTATAGTAAAGAAATATATTGGCAGAATATTTCTACTATATAACATAAAATAATTCTTGCAATAATATTTTATAGTATTTATTCTTCAAAAAAATTTTTAAGAAAATACTAATTAAATGAGTAGGTTATGGTTTTAGAATGAATATGTAAATGTTCTTACACTATTTGCTATTTTACCTAAAAGTAGGGCATTAGTTCTTGAAAATAATACATTAATTAACAGTGACCTAATATTTTCAGAAAATCAGCTGTTCACAGACATCATGGTGAAATAAAATAATGTTTAAATCGTTATTTGCCTCGAGGGCCTTAAAATCAAGGTGCTACTCAAAACAAACTTCTAGAAAACACTAATTACAACATCCTATGCAGTAAGTGTCGACGGTTTATTTCAGAGAGTAAGTACAAAAAGAGACGGGACTTTATCTGGGTGGTAAAAGAATCTGGCAACCACACATAGAAGGATAAAGTCATGGACAATAATTCGAATAGTATTTTAAAACAGAGAGGGTAACAAAGATAGCATATTTGGTACATAGTGAATAGACAGGGATTTTGTCAGGAAGAAGGTATGAAAGGAAAACACATGGTGTTTTATCATGGGGAGCCTTAAATATCGGTTCTAGCAATTATAGAAAGAAATGGGGAGACATTGAAAGTTAAAGCTTGCATTATTCTGTATTGTGATTATCTTCAGGAAATTAATTAGGTGATTCAACTCAGAATACATTTGAATAGGGAAGTATAAAGCCGGAAGACAAGTGAAGATATTGCAGTGGTGGAAGTGCTCGTAGTAGTAGTCACAGTACTCACTGGATTTCACTTTAGAGGTGCCATTTGGCAAAGTTACTTTCCATATTTTATCTCACCCGATTGAAGCAGAACTGATAAAAAGACCTATTAGAGTTGAGGTACTAGAAACCTGAAAGAAGAGATAACATAAACAAGGCGTGGTAGTTTTGGGATGTGGGAGTAGGCAAAATGCCAGTGATAGGGCTTTGGTGATAAGAGAAATGGCAGAAAGAGAATCAGGAACTAGTTCAGCAAGAAACCCTGTTAATTGCTTTCTAGAGTGTTAAGTTTGAAGTGACAGTAAAGTACTGAAGTACAAATACTCAGTAAGTAATGAAATGAAAGCTTTGCAACTCCTCACGTAGTAGAAAGTTCAAGGCCAGAGGTCTGAGTGAGTAAATTCTCTAAGAATATCTTCAGAGGGAATAAAAGTGTAGAAAAGTACTTTCAGGAAGCAAGAATGAGAGAATTTGGATAACTAGGAAAATGCAGTGTCACAGACATAATGAAACAGAAGATTTTTAAGCAAAGAGAACATGATCAATAGCTTGGTCAAAATTTCAAAGACTAAGTTTCAAAGATTGAAGAGGGCTTTTGGGTTGGGAAGAAGATTATTGATGACCTTCATGTGTAGACTTTCAGATCTCAAGGTTCAGTAGAGATTAGGAAGTGAAAGATGAGAATATTGTGTCAGACAACATCAGAACAAAGGCAAGAAATGAGAAAGGAATAATATAACTGCTTCATGGGAGCGAGAAGGTTCAAAGGTGAAGAGATAAGAGAAGAGGGGAGATTCAACATGCTAGAAACAGAGGGACAGACACAGAAGCACAACATCCTTAGGGGGCAGAGAACACAAGTTCAAAACCAGAGGGAGGAAATGCCTTTTTCTAACCCACACATTCTTAATATAATCTCCTAATTAAAGCTCATTGAAAGTACAATACCAACCAAAATATTTTTCTGGTTATCACTGCATACAATAATCATTAAGTCATTTTACTGACAGAATTTGAACAATACGAACAAAAGGCAAAGTTTGAGCTTCAACTCTCCTGGAAAAGATCGCTTTAATCATGAGTTGCACACTCATTCATATTTCTACATAGCATTATAGATACCAAAAGTGGGCTCAGAGGGCAAGTACTCAAACCAGTGATAAAGAAAATCCAGTTCAAAGGATTCTCATATTACTAAGTCATATTTTTATACTCATATCCTGATTTTTACAGCTTATAAAATTGCCTTTTTCGGATAACACACATGAATGGAATTTATAGTGTTTTGTTCTTAATACAAACCATGCTTTCTGCTTTTACTAGTTCTATCCCCCATTTATGCAATAGTCACTCCATTTCCTTCTTACCACATAAAGCAAAAGGCCTTCTTGTGATGAAGGATGGAAAGTACTTAAGACTGGTAGAACAATAAAGTCCTATATATCTAAGAAAAGAGAAGAATAGTTTCCAGATAGCTGCTTTCACCTGCAGTAGTTTTGTAACTATTAACTGCATAGTATCCACTTTATACTGTGTTCACACCAGTTTTGTGTCTGAGTAAAACAGCGCTGGCAATATTAATAACCCATTAAGATGGAAAACTCTGTTTAGAAACAATGAGGTTAGCATTTACAAGTCAGTAAAATCAAGTTAACTGTTCCAAAAGAAGGCTTAAATAATAGTCAAGGTTAAATTTACCTTTAAACTTCCCTAGAATCAAAGTTCTTGCTATCAATTTTCTTAGTTTCTTAGAGCAAATTGTCTATAAGCTACTCTTTCATCTTATTAAGAAATTACTTAGATATTGTTCTGGTATGAAAATAAAGTTTCCAACTGGGCTTAATTTCAAGTTTTCAAGACATGAAATATTTACACGAAAACAATATTTTTTCCAATAAGGCATAAATCACATGATATTGATGAGAAAATATGGCTTATCCTTACTAACCAATGATCTGTCCATTTACTCTTCCAAGAAACAAAAGGTCATTACATCAATTCATCATTATCAGAAATTAACTTTTCCTATAGTATTTATATTACTGGTCATTTTTACCTCTGGTTCCTAGCACTGAACAAACAACAAATTTTTTCCAAGATTTAAATTAATATAAATGCTGTGTTTGGAATAAGTGGCATCAGCAGAATATTGGCACTACAGGCCAGCCTGTAATTCAGAGATTAAAAAAAAATTCTGTATATTTCACTTACAATATGATTGATGCAATAACTTTCGAGATTTACTTGGAAAATACAGAGAAGCAATTATATTTAAGGGCATTCTCAGCTATAACATAACACTTTACTTCTCAGCATGAAAGGGTTTTGTCTATATCAATGTCCTGTTGCTAAATCCTAGCTTCAATTTAATTAAGAGACCATTAGCATTCACCAAAATGATTTAAAAGTATTGGATGGACAGTACTCACATATGCTATAGGTGCTGAATAAATATGATATTTTAAATGAAATTTCAAAGTGATGTTACTTTCCTAGTCTAATCAGATCAAATTTTCCTTTCATTTAATGCAACAGATTATAGTCTTTGTAGAGTAGAAACAATTGATAGTGTCTAATAAAATTACACACAGCAAGCATTTTAGATGCAATTTTATATAAAATAGGTACTATTAGATAAAACATATTTTCAAAAAATAGAATATAATTTTATTCACTGTTAATTTTGATGAGGCACGTTTTGTTTGTTCATTTGTATGAAATTACTGATGAGGAATCAAAGAATATTAAGATGTCAATTCCTATGACACAAGCCTGTAAAAAATATACTGGCATTCCATTATCAATTCGACCAATTACAACAGACATAGTTAAGAAACACCCTTTGATGTATAGATTTTCTGTTGGTATAGTTTGAATGGCATTCATTGAAAACACAGAAATGTCAACTGAATATACTTGTGATAATATAACACATCATCTTTGTGCTAAGACATATAGCCCAAGAAATAAGAATTAATAAATTCAAGTGAAATCACTTTTCTACCCATAGGGCACAGATCCTCTATACTTCTAAGTCTTTTAATATATGGGTGGTAACTACTTTTCCCCAAAGTTTTAATTTTAATTTTATTTCTCGTTCTTAGCAATCAATCCAAAGCTTTGTAAAAATCTGCGTTTTTGAGGATTTCTCTTTATCTTCCTGCCATCCTCCTTTCAAGTCTACTATGTTCTTTTTCCAAAGAGTCCATTTCACTCTTGAAGTACAATCAGCCACTCCTACTTCTCCACTTCTCCCTCTTTGTTCTTTCTTCTTCTCTCTCTCTTCTTTATCCCTCCATCCTTCTCCCTTCCATTCTCTCTTCTCATGAATCAGTTCTTTATGTCAGACTCTCAGAAATAGATCTGTGGGTTGTACAATTCTTCACTGAGAATGAGAGAGAAAATAATCTCTGCAGGCAAATACAGATTTGCCTTAAGAAAGTAAAGAATATTGGTGGTGGGGTTGGAATGTCTGAGGATATTCTCTTGTTAAATTCTTTTGTCCTTGTTCTGAAATAACAACCAACCAACCAACAAACAAAAAATAAACATTGTCAAAGGCCTTACAGGGACATGTCTAAGTCTACCCTTAGTTTCAGAAGTTAGGCTAGAAAAAAGAATGACACCAATAATTCAGAGTTTAATATCATGCTTTACATCTCACACTATTCCCCAGTTCAAATATAAGTAAAGCCCACTAGACATTACTAAGTCAATAACCTCCTCTCTCCATGGACATTTTATTTAAAGACTGAAATGGATCCATCAAAGTCATGAAGATTACTATATCCATCTCCAGTCTGAGCACCTAAGGATACTGTTTTCCATGAGTAAACTCTATCTTGACTTATGAAAAGGAGGCATAGAGGAAAAAAAAAAAAATCCAGTCTACCTACCCATTGTGCCAGAAGAGAGAAATTACGGTCAGTTATAATACTTTAAACTGTAGTATACTTTGCAGTTTCCAAAACCTATTCACTTACAGTAGTGCATTTGACCCACAGCACCCTGTGAGTTAGCTATTATTATTTCAATTTCATAGACGTAGTAACTTGAGCTCAGAGAGGTTAAAAGACTTGCCCAAGTTCAGATAGTAAGTGACAACAGAACTTGGAACCTATGACTTCTAAAATTGGCTCCAAAGATACCTATTCATTTTCACAGACAAAAACTGAGTCTAAAATTTATTATGTGGATAATGGGTTATTCATTGCCTTTTGTGTTTTCTCACGAGGAAGAGACACCAGGACAGAGACACTCGATATGTCGAAAGTGATGTAGGGTGGAGAGATCAAGCAAGCTGGTCGGACTCTTGCACCTCTAATATTTCCCTATATGGTGCCTTATGAATACTATACGCCTTCTGCCACAATAGCCCTTGTGCCTTGAATCCTTTTAACAAATCATAAAAGATACAATGATTGAGTCTCTAACCATAGCAAATTGAATGCAAAGCAAAACCTTTTTTTTTCCCTCTTTTCATCCAATTTGCCAGGAGTCATCCTATGATCACACACGCCATGGGAATCGCGGTTGTGTCTCTGATTGAGGTTACAGCCACATGGATGAGTGGCAATAGGGCCAAAACCCGCATGGTCGCATTAACAGTTACTCTATTGCTGTGTTCTGTCTGTGGCTGTCTAATAAGTGGCTGCCTGACTGAAGCATGAAAACGAACACAAGAAAGTAGCTTCTGAAGCCCTGCCTACTTTGGCCTCTGGGCCTGTGGAGGTGAGTTCCTTGAGATATTTATTCCTTCCAACATATGCTAATAGGTACTTGCAAGTTCCAGCGAAGTCTCCACCTCACTCAGTCACAATTCTGCACGACAAAATTTTCAGGGTCCCTTTTTGAGAACTGATTGTTAAGTGAGACACAGAATTGTCTCAGCTTTCCAATCTGACAGCAGCAAATGTTCCCACAGACCCTTACTCAGTTTCTTCATTGTCTTTGTAATTTTCACTTAGGGAATCACTTCTGTCTTTCTTTTTTTCTGAGATTTGCTTCTTTCTTTGCTTGTTTGAGGGCAGCAATGTCTTATCTCACGAATACTCCACACAAAAATATGAAGAAGAGATAGGATAGGAAAACATTTCCATGTTTGTCTCTGGAGAAAAACTGCATTTAATTTTAATGATTCCGCACTTGACAAATAATTGACTTTAAAGTTTGGACCTTCCTTGTTCATCAGTTTGTTTGTTTGTTTTCTCCTACAAATCTTAAAAGAAAGACTTTGCTTTGTGACCTATTGAGCCATGTGAGTATGATGCCACAAATTAATAAATGAAAAATTCTACCATTTATAAAGCAATGTGATCAGTGAACATCCCACACAGAATCTCTCTGTGTAAACAACAATAATTAAGAACATCACTTAGATGGATGTTTATGCTTTTTTCTGATTAGTTGAAATTTTATAATTCTGGATAAAAGTTGAAAACCAAACTAATGAATACATTATATTAAAGGCAAACCATCATGGACTCATTTATGCAATGAGTTCAAAAACACAGAGATTTTTGTAAACATAACAATTCAGAATGCTTTAATTATTGTGTTAGTATGAGGTAAAATGAAAACATTTTGTGCTATGATTAGGGTAGTTTATGTTGCCAAATATAAAGATGTTTGCTGTTTTGCTTAAACAGATGTTTTTGCATTCTGAGTTGGCCCCTCATTACTTGAAGGAAAGTAATATTTCTTTGTGACTTAACAACACTTACATAGCACTTTATTACTCCTTAAATAAGAGCTATAAATTTTGAATAGAAGTTACTTAAAAGATAACTTTAGTCTTTTAATATATATCATGCATATAATTTGTGTTTAAGTCAAATTTTCATAATTCACAATGGATAAACAATGTATATATACTGGATACCATCATTACTGTCATTTTTATCATTCATACTTGGGAAATATTTACTCAGGTTCAGAATTCATTCTAAAGTAGAAAGAGATTTATATCACTGTATATCACATGTCAAAACTCTATCCAGAAATTTATTTCTTATTGTGATGAATACATTCCTTAATGATGCCTTTACGTCAACTGATTATTTTCTGTTTTCTGGTTAAGTTTTGTGACTCATTCCTGATTCTTAAAATTACTTTTATATTATCTTATAAGATTATCTAGAAAGCAATCAAACATAAACTTCTAGATAATCATTTTTACAGTTGAAATAATAATAAAAAATAATAATAGCAAAAATGGAGGACAGTTATTGAATTTTTAAAATGACGTATCTATATGACCTTCTAATACCTTAATTATGATTCAAATTTAAATAAGACATCAAAGGTATTCAGCAATACATACATATGCCTCTACCTTCCCTAAAATCAATGTCAAACCTTCCCCAGTTTTCTCTACTTTCTAATTCCAACCTCTCTCTGCTCCTCTTCCCATTTCTTCCCTCTTCTTCTTTCCCCCTCCTTTCAGCACAGGCCTGGAACACACTGTGGCCCTACCCCCATCCTAGCTCTAACCCTAACCCAAGCTCTAGCTCCCCTTTGCTGATGACCCATGTCACACTACCTAGAGAAATTGTGTCTATTGGACACTAATCCCTTCTACATCTTACCTCATCATATACATTTATCTGCTTTCCAGGGGCACCTGGGTGGGTCAGTTCATTAAACATCCAACTTTGGCTCAGGCCATGATCTCATGGGTTTGTGGGTTCGGGCCCCGCATCGGGTTCTGTGCTAACAGCTCAGAGCTTAAACCCGCTTCAGATTCTGTGTCTCCCTCTCTCTCTGCCCCTCCCCTGCTCATGCTCTATGTCTCTCAAAAATAAATAAATGTTAAAAAATTATATTTATCTGTCTTCCTCTCCACCTCCTTTTATGAAGGAAGCAGAGGACTGGCTCTTCTGTATTGGGTTCCTATCTAAAGCTTCCTCCAGAGCATTATCATTTCATCTCATCTATTCAGGAAAAATCTTGCTATCGATTAATTCTTTTTCTTTCTATATTCGATAATACTTCCCTACTAATTGTTTTCTGTATCATAAAAAGCTGATAAACAGTCTTTCTTCCCCAAAGAATAAACAAAAGTCCTTCCCTAATACTTCTGCACTCTGCTCTCATCTATTTTAATGTATTTCTTTATATACATGATTCTGAAACAGTTTCCATTTGCTTTTGCCCTAGTATTCCTTCATCATGTTGTCAGATCCACATTTTCCACATCAAATATGGTCTTACTGAAGTCACTACCTGGATTGCTAAATATGGGTCACTTCTCATTTCTAATGAGAGATCTAAGCTGAAATTCTAAGAATTCCTAAGCTGAAATCTGCATATATGTGAAATTATGACAACATCAATTGCTCTAACAATCTCTTCCAACTTGGTTACTATGGTTCTGCTCATTCTTCAACTATTAAATACCAGTTTCATTCCCTGATTCTTTTTTTTTTTTTTTTTCATTTTGTTTCATACGTATCTTTGTGTTTTAGAGCTGTACTTTTTTGTTTTTTTAATTTTATTCCACAATCTCCTTCACCTTGAGATTTACATTCCAACATATCCACCAGCATCTCTAGTTATATGCTCTTTAAGAACTTCTAATTCAGAGGCACCTGGGTGGCTCAGTTGGTTAAGTGTCTGACTTTGGCTCAGGTCATGATCTTACGGTTCATGGGTCCAAGCTCCCATTGGTGGGTTGGAGCTCTGCATCAGGCTCTGTGCTGGTATCTCAGAGCCTGGAGCCTGCTTCATTCAGATTCTGTGTCCCCTCTCTCTCTCTGTCCTCTCCTGTTTGTGCTCTTTCAACAATAAATAAATGTTAAAAAAAATTTAAGAACTTCTTATTCAGGTGTCTAAAACTTAATCTTATAATTCATTTTTTAAAAATGTATTTATACCTAATAATGAGGCACTTGTTTTTAAAAATGAACTACAGTGATTTAAATCTGCCTGATGGGGGTATATTGAATAATGATTTCTCACAACCAATCTTACTTTTGGTGTTATTTAACATATTTGTTAATTTTGTTGGTGTATTATATAGAATTTTGGATGATATTAAAATTAACTGGTATTGGTGCTAGTAAAAAATCCATAAATAATGAGATAATAAAACTATATAAAAGTGCTTTGTAAACTCTAAGTTACTCTCTCTTTAAATGGATCTATTTCTTGAGAAAATGCAATTAGAGTTGGAGGTGCACTAACTTATTATTGTACTAGATGTATACAATTTTATGCATGTCTAAATGATTAGATTGCTAACTCTGAAAATAACGGTAAACAGTTTATCATGCCCATTCAGTCAATATTGAAATTCGGACTGGAGTCCACTGAAGAAATACCTGAAAACAATCTAACTCATAAACCAAAGAATGTCACTGTCCAAGCTAAAACTTGCTTCTTTCATTGAGATATTTAGGTCACATTTTATTTGAGAAGGAAAAATCTGTTTTACTACCTTCCTATGTAGGGGAAAAAACCCAGGTCTTCCCTACTACGTCTTTCTTCTCTGAATATCCTTTTTACCTTCACTGAAGTGCAGAGAACACTTCACTTCTGGTCACCAAATGTATTAAGTAAGCTTTTTTCCCCCAGAAAAAGCAATTCACTGCCACACCAGCTGGGTATCCTACACCTTAACTCAATTCTGACACTATCTGTCTGAAGACAATGTCAGATCCAATAAGTTAAGGGCTTGGTCCCACGAGACTGCCTCTATCCCTCACTCCAAATGCCGGTGGCAAACACAGGTTCTTCTGACCAACCAGCTATAGATCGAAGGTTACAATGACCCTCTCCTCAGGTCTGATGAATTTTCAAGAGCTTATGAGACTCAGAAAAGCACTTAGTTATGTTTACCAGTTTATTAAAGGATATGATAAAGGATGCAGGGGAATAGCTAGATGAAAGAGATGTACAGGGCAAGGTATGTGGGTAGGGGTTCAGAGCTTCCATGCCCTCTCCAGATGCCACAGTCTCTCTGCAGCTCTATGTGTTCACCAACCCAGAAGCTCTTAATTAACCCTGTACTTTGGGTTTTTTATGGAGGCTTCATCATGTAGGCATGATTGATCATTAACTCTATTATCAAGCCCTTCTCCTTTCTCAAGAGAATGGGGGAGGGGGAGCTGAAAATTACAAACCTCTAATCATGATTTGGTCCTTCCAGTGACCAGCTGTCATCCAGGAGCCCACCCAAAGTCATCTCATTAGAACAAGGCACTCCTATCATCCCGGAAATTACAAGGGTTTTAGGGATGCTGTGTCAGGAACCAGGGTATAAGACCAATGTTTAGAACATGAGATACTGCTAGTGTTCTTAACACTCAGGAAATTCCAAGGGTTCTGGAGCTCTGTGTCATAATTGGAGACAAAGACCAAGTATATATATCTCATCATATTCACACATATACACTCACATTGTATATTCTAATTTCTTGGTCTATTCTTATTATAAATAGCAAAACCATATTATCATAATGACAAAAATCATAAATCTGTATCCCGGAAAAAGTCGATATGATCAACACCCAAAACAGCCACATCACTCAATAATACACAACGAGTACTTACTGCTCACACATGTGGAATTAGCAGGGTGTCAGGTAGCTTGGCAGATCTTGGCTCAGCTTGCTCACATGTCTGAAAGCTGACTGGCAATTGTTAAATTAATTAAATAAGGAGGCCATTAGTCTGAAGCGGCTATAACGTTGTGACTGCCTACCTAAGCAAACCAAAATCTAATCCTGTAAATGCCTCAAAGTTAAGAAATCAAAACCTAAGGACAACCGATCCCAAACAGCCCACTAGGCTTTAGATCATAACCAGTCCATAATTTCCTTCCTTTGTTTCCATCTTTTCTCTATGGCAGTCTTTCCTGAGGCTCCTGTGCTTGGAGCACTCCTGACCACTTCTGGTTTAGTGCTGTCCAATTCAAATTGATGAAAATTCAAATAAACTCTTAAAAATTTTTATTATGCCTCAGTTTATCTTTTAATACTATAAGCTCATCTCAAATGATGGCAACTAAAGCAATGGAAGCATTTGGCTCTGTTCTATGTGTCTCTCATCCTCCACCAGGCTAGCCCAGGTATATCCACATGGCAAAAGTGGAGGCACAAGAAAAGAGTGAAAACGAGACTTCTTAAGTCTCTTATGGAATCACACTTGCCAGCAGCTGAATGGCCAAAGTCGGAAAGGTATTCAAAAGTTACCGGGACAGGAAAGAAAGACAATTTAGAACCATTTTCGCAATCTACCACAACTGTTTAATTTTCTCTTCAAAGCTTTCAAGAGTGTTTTTGGTTTTGGTTTTAGGTTTGGGTTGTTTTGTTTTTTTACGTAAAATTAAATTGTGGTCATTTTGGTAAGTGCTTTTATGTATATTAGCTCATTTAAACTTTACAGCAACTCTGTGATCAGTGTTATTATTCCTATTGATAATTCCTAATATCTCTTATTTTACAAATATGAAACTAAAGTTTAAAGGAGATAATTATCCCAGGTCACAGTAATTCAAATTGAAAACCTAAGATATGAACCCAGATGGTCTGACTCCAAAGACTTCCTAACCACCATGTTATGTTGTCACAAATGCCCAACATATAAAATAAAATAAAATAAAAATAAAATAAAACCATGTGATGATGCTATCTTCTGCTTAATGACTGCAATTTTGATTATATATAAAGAAAAAATACAAAAGCATGAATATACTTTTATAGTTATATGTTGCATCTCTTAATTTTTTATTAGTGAAATAATTAGGATCATTTTTTTCACATTTACAAGAGTATTATACTTTTTGTTTTTCTTTTTAATTCGGTGTTGACAATAAGAAAGTCCATAGCAATACCTGAGATTCATAAATGAACCTCAATTATAAATGTTGTATTGTAATACCAGGTCTGGTTTTAAACTCATCTAGCAAACAGGAACTGCCACGGGCTTCAACTACTAGTATAAATACAAAGGGAAAAAAAATAAATTCATTAAATCCTTACCACAGGCTCCTCATGCTTTAAAGTTAAAAATTGGCTTAAGCCTCAATGCTTCAAGCATTTTATAATTTGGCTTGTAATCAGTTAGGAGAGAGGAAAAGTCATCACCAAGACAGAGTAGTTTACTATACTGCAACTGGGACAGCAGAGAAATTTGATTTCTTGATAACATCAAAACAAAGGAATGTCTCACAAATACAATGAAACATTCTTTTGAAACAGAAAGCCTGTGCTATGCAAAATTGTAATTAAAAAATTTAAACCCATGAACTCATACACATTATATAATGATGAGTTTACATGTTGAAAATTGGATTTTGTTCCTCAAAAACAACTAAAAAGGAAACAAAAACCTTTCAATCACATTACCATGTTATGTCTTCTTTTTCTCAAAAACATTTTTTCAAAAAGTAACAAACATGTAATTGACCAATTCCAAGAACTTCCTAAAAACCCAAGAATGACAGACATAATTAAGCAGTTTGAAGAACAGAACTAGAGTAGCTTTTGTCAATGTTGTCATAGAGCGACTGTTAGAATTTATCCTGGTCATAAACTGGAAAAGGATACTAGTGCAAGAGAATATGTTGGCTGATATTTCATCTCAGGCATTTGAAAAGTAGAGAAGAAATAGTAATTTTAAGAAGTATAAAATTGAATGTCTGTGTCTAAGTGCTATTGATACATCGTGGGGGGGAGAAGAACAATTCAAGGCTGAGGATGATCAATAATCTATTTAAGTAATGTGTGAAAGCCAGAAGTCTTAGCAGCACACCTTCTAAAGCTGGAGGGCAGAAAATATTGAGAAGACCATTTTTATCACGATAGATTAGTTTTGCCAATTCTTGAATTTCATACAAACAGAATCATAAAGTGCTTGGCTCTTTTTTCTCTGGTTTCTTTACTCATCATAGATCTGTGAGATTTGTGCGTGTTGCTGAGTTTAGAAGTAGTTTATTTTTTCATATTGCTGTGTTATATTGAAGTGTAGAGAAAATATGTTTGTGTTTCTATAGAGTAGGAGCTTTCTGAATAAATTTTATAGGAAACTTGTAATCCTGAGCTGGGAGAAGGCCCTGGGAATTAAATTTGCAATTATATATAGAGAGAGAAAATTCCAGAGAGATTTATCTAACTTCAGAGGCATGTGTTTACTCAAGAGAAAAAGAAGTCCAAGACTTTGGAGACATCTCTAGGTTGTAAAATCTGAAGACATTAGGGACTCTCTAGCCCTTGGAGAGATTTTATTTATATTCCAAAAGGTTGTAGTGAGAACTTAGAGTCCTTTCCACCTCTTCTGGAAAGAGCAAAGGTTTTTCTCCCTCCTTTAAGAGAAGAGAGAGAGTCATCTCCAATTTTCTCGTGTATATAAGCAGAGAAAATCAATTTTTTTCCATCTCTTGCTTATAATACAGACTTCAAAGTTTTTTGTGTGTGACCTTTAACCTGGCTTTCATTACACTACCTCAGGAGTAGGAAGGGGGATATGAGAAACCACAGAGCTGTTATTTGCTTTTTAAGTAAATAATGATATTTCATGTATAGTTCAGATAATCTCTGTGGGCATTCAGGATAAAATTAGTAAATATGAATATTAAAAACTCAACACTAGTCCCCATTGTATAAAAATAAGAATGTATTTAACCATTCTACTTTTGATACATACATTCTACTTTTGATGCATACTATGCAACTACTATGAAGAAAGCTGCTATAAATATTCTATATATGTACATTTATTTTAGGGGTCATATGCCCTCATTTTTGGAGGGGCATTATAATTAGGAGTGAAATTGCTGGGTTACATAAAAGTTACATGTCAGTTTTTGAAGATATTGCCAAATGCCTTTCCACAGTTTTACCAATATGCCCCCCCCACCCCCGCTCAACCAATTATGCAAGTGTTCTACTTGCTCCACATCCTTAATCCAAGTTATTTATTCTACTTCGGAAAGATCCTTATTTTCAATGTATAAATATACTAATGAATTATTTTCTGGCTTTCACAATATTTGTTCCAAAGCTAGCCAATATCTTAGTATTGTTTCTTTGGAGGAAACCATTCTTACTTCTATGGCTACTTTTAAGATTATCTTTTTTGTCTTTATTTTTCAACATTTTAATGTGCACTTGGATGTTTGTTTTGGTTTCTTTAATTAACTTTTAAGGTTTATCCAGCTTTGAGGTTTTCTGGTCTTTTAAAATCTGAGGTTTGACATCTAATCCTAACAGTTTTGGAAAATTCTCAGACATTAAGTCTTTAAATATTGCATTTGATCCAACCCACCTGTCCTTCTGAGATTTCAGTTTCAAATCATGGTAAATGAAAACAATGACCTCTTCTCTCTCTCTCTCTCTCTCTCTCTCTCTCTCTCCCTCTCTGTCTCTCACATCCATGTAGGCATTCCCTTCTTCAAAGGGAATTTGTTGTTCTTCCCATCAAGAGTTTGAGCTGTTTCTCTACTCCTTAAATCCTGTCATGGCTATTTGAATGGTTTTGGGCACTGGGCAATTATGGTGCAAACAAATGCTTAAAAATTAGTTGGGCATTATAGCTTATCCTCTCTCACATGCTTAGAAACTTGAAACCACCATGTGAATTAATCTGAGTTAACCTTCTAGAGAAAGAAAAGTCAAGAAGAGGAAGAATGGGATGCTCAAGTCAACAATCAGCTATCCAGCATCCTACAGCCTGCCAAAATCTAGACATGAAAACCATGCTGTATTATCTAGCTACTTGCTGAGCCACCAGGTAACTCCAGATGCAGGAACGTTAGCCCAAGACAGATCATTTAAGCCTTTCCAGATCCAAGGAACCATTCAGTTAACCCACAAAATTGTGAAAAGTCAACCTACAGAATTGTAAAGAAATTACAAATGACCAGTGTTTCAAGACACTACATTTTGTTTTAGTAAGCTACCTAGAAAAATTAATTTTCCTCTGACTTATACATTTTTACACTCTAAGTTTTCCTTTTTCATTCTTTTTCTTGTCCATTTTGTAATTCACTTTAAATATTTTCTATTGATCTTTTAGTTCACTAATCTTTTTTTTATATCGGTTGATATAAAATTTGAAACTGTTCAATGAGTTTTTCTTTCTTTAATGCTTGATTTATTCTTAAGAGAGTGCAAGTGGGATGGGGGCAGAGACAGAGAGAGACAGAGCATTTGAAGCTGGTTCTGCACTGACAGTAGCGAGCCCAATGTGGGGCTTGAACTCACAAACTGCAAGATCATAACCTGAGCCAAAGCTGGAGGCGAAACTGACTGAGTCAGCCAGGTGCCCCCTGTGCAATGACTTCTTAAATTCAGATACTAAACACTTTAATTCTAGAACGTCAATTTGATTTTTTGTAGATTTCATTATGTTGAAATTCCCCATATATTCATCCATTTTGTCCATCTTTTCCTATCTTAACATATTGATGATAATATTTTAGTTATTGCTGCTAACTCATGCTTGGCTCATGTTAGGCTGTACTTTGTTTATTGGTTCTTTTAAATATTAGTTGCATTTCCTTGCATCTTTGGAGATATATATATATATATATATATATATATATATATATATATTTAATTTTAAGCCAGACTTCATTGTAAAAGCCCTGCATAAGTCCAGATAATGTTTTCCACCTGTAAAGATTCTCCCATTTCCTCTCCTCATAAAATAGTATGAGGGAATGATCATCTCTGTAAAATCAGGAATTGGTTTGGTTCAGGACTGAGTCCCAGTGTTAAAAATTTAGTAAAAAAAAAAATATATATATATATAATATATATAATATATATACATAATATATATACATATAAAATATATATATTTTTTAATTTTAATGAAAATATAGTAAGAAGTCTGCCCTTTAACTTTCCACTTCATTTGCCTCCCTGCTTAAGAAGGTCAAAAGCTAGCAAACATCAAAAAAGGAGACCAGTTGGGTGTTTGATGCAGACTATTCCTCATCTACCCCCTCAGTGAGGTTGTAGCTTCTGCACTAGTCTCCACCCTGTCCTACTATCCTAAAATCAAAATAGTCACCTAAGGAAAACCAGTCTTTGTTAGGGACCCCCTTCATTTCCAACCCATGTACCAGTTATGTGAGACCACCAAAAGTGATCATTGTTTTAATGGATGTTTTTGAGGAAGAAACATTTTCCCCACTACCAGGGTTAAACACTCTAATGAACAGATTTTAATTTCTCTTCCCTATTGGCATGCAGATATTAGATAGACCAATAAATAGGTAGGTAGGTAGATACAGTGTTTTCTTCACTCTATCTTTAATTACCTCATTTTTTTCCTCTTCCTGTTCTTATTTGATCTTAGAATTTCTCTAGTCTCTTCTTTTTTTCTGCTTTTACCGAATTATCTATATATTATTCTTCAGAGAGCTTACATACTTGCCCAGTTTTAGCAATCATTTTCACATATAACTCTTCAAAGTTTTTATTTCTAATTTAATCTCTCAGTTCCACTCTTAATGGCAAACTTGTTTATTAAATGCCCCACCTGGATGTTTTGCTGGTTTCTGAAATCTGTGCTACCACAGAATAATATATACTTGTTAAAGAGTCCCTGGATATATTTAGGAAGACTTTATGCTTCCTATTCTAAAATTTCCAAGAAGAATAAACTTAGAGGCAGCAATCTGGTTTCAAGTTCATTGAAGAGAAAGTAAGCAAATTATCATAAAATTCTATGTTTTTATCAAGCATCTCATCCATTCACTAAAAAATATTAGCATTTATTATCTTATAAATATCATTCTAAGAAATGGCAATATATCAGTGAACAAAATAGACATAAATTCTTTTCTTGTGAAGTTTGCACTGAATCTGGGGAGTTAGACAATAAACAATAGGCAGAAAAACCGCCAATAAATATGCAACATAAACATAATATATAATGTTAGAACATAAGTGCTATAAAAGTAAATGTGGATGTATATTTAAATGTATGTAAACATTATTCACAGCTGTGTATGTGTAGCATATTTGATGTGTACATGTATGTGTGTGAGGATGTATGATCCTCTTTATTTATGGGACATTTGCAAATTTATCTACTAAAATTTATTTGTAACCCACAATTCAATATAAATCAATAACCATGTCACTTTTAAAAAGATGTTTATTTATTTTTGAGAGAGAGAGAGAGAGAGGGGCAAAGCTTGAGCAGGGGAAGGGCAGAGCAACAGGGAGACACAGAATCCGAAGCAGGCTCCAGGCTCCGAGCTGTCACCACAGAGCCTGACGTGGGGCTTGAACTCACGAACCATGAGATCATGACCTGAGTCAAATAACTAAGCCACCCAAGCACCCCATAACCATGGCACTTTTGTGGTCATTCACGAATATGCACAGAGCAGCAAAAAATTTGAGTCACCCAACATACATGTTTCTAGCTGAGGGTGAACAAGGCAACATCATGCCTTCTTGTTTTAGCTCTCATACTGTAACAAGTCTACTTTTTGTGGTCTATTCAGCACGTTTTCCTCCTTGTTTTTGCTTTTTTGTTTTTTTTCAATGATTTCACTATTTAAAATGCCCTATTATGCCCTGAAGCATAATATCAAGGTGGTATCTAGTTTTCCCTACTACAGATGGTCTGTGATGTGCTTTATTGATAAAATACACGTGTTAGACAAGCTTTGTTCAGGCATGAGTTATAGTGCTGTTGGCTGTGAATTCAATGTTAATGAATCAACTGCATATTAAATAAAATGTCTTTAAACAAAAACACATAAAATAAGGTTATATGTTCATCGGTTGATGAAAATGTTGTGACTGCATCTTAACCCTGTATTTCTCCTCCGAGTAATGGTCCATTATTTGTTGATTCAGTGTTCCTGGTGATTTCATAGAACACTGCTACTACATATATGGTTATATATGTATGTATGGGTATATGTGTATATACAGTGTATATGTAGTGGGAACAACCCTATTAGTTATACTGTAACATGAAGATAGTCCACTTATTTGGAAATGTATGAATATTTGATTCTTGATTCAGGGGCATACGTTCCTTCTCAGCCAGACTCATGTTATCCTCACTGGATGCTTGTCTTTAAATATGCTCTATACTTCAGCATGAATTCTTACTGACTATTCTCTCATAAATATCCTTATTTTCTGATTTCCCTTTTCCTTTATCTCAATTTTATAATATTCTAAATATTTATATTTAATATTTATATTCAATATTATTTAACCTATTATTTAATATATTATATAAATATTTAAATATAAATATTTATATATTTATATACATATATATGTTAGATTCTTATTATTCATGGTGCTGATGCTCATATATAAAGAGGAAGACAGAGACAGAGCTTTATTGGCAAGGAACTGGCTTACAGACTCAGGCAAGAGCTGATGCCCCAGTCCACAGGCAGAATTTTTTCTTTAGGGAAACCTCAATTCTATTCTTAAGGCCTTTCAACTGATTGGATCAGGCACACTCAGATTATTCAAGGATAATCTCCTTTACTTAAAGTCAACTGACTTTATAAGTTAAATGCATCTACAAAATGCCTTCACAGAAACACTCAGATTAACGTTTGATTGTGTAACTGGTTACTATAGCCCAGCCAGTTTGACACATAAAGCTAACCATCATAAAAAGTATATCTGGAGATATCTAGGAGAAGAGTATTTCAGGGAGAGAAACAGTAAGCCATTTTAAGAACTTTGGTTTTAACTCTGAAAGAAATATGGATTTATTACACAATTTTTAAACAGAAGAGAAATAGAATCTGGTTTATATTTTTTAACAGGATCAATTTGACCGTGATACTGGCAGTAGATTGAAGGACAGCAAGGATGGAAACAAGAAATACGTTTAAATAAGAGACTATAGAGTTTGATCGGGTGGTGGCCATGATAGTGATAAAGAAATGATCAGATTCTGGATATATTTTGTAGTTAGCATCAACAGGATCTGGGTAAAAGTGAGAGAAACAAAGTAATTAAAAATGGCTTCATGAGTTTCCATATGAGTAACTACAAGAATGGGAGTTGCCTTTCACTGAGACAGGGAAGGCTCTGAGTAAAGATGGTTTGGACTGGGAAATAAACCAAACATGCTGCTTTGAAATGTCTTACAGATAACTAAAATGGAGATATTGAGAGGGCAGCTGCGAAAGTGAGTCTAGAATTAAGGATTCTTAATCTGGTATAAATTCTGTATATTTGGTGTTTTAATCCATGAAACTGGATTATATCACAAAGAGGAAATAGACAAAAGGAGTAGCCGCCCATAGACTAAGCCCTGGAATATCTCAATATTAAGAGATTGGAGAGAATTATAAGCAACAGCAGCAGCAGCATGAAAAAAAAGTGGGCATTGATAGTGGAGGAAAAAAAAACAAGGATGTGGGGTTATCTGGAAGCCAGATGAAGAAAGTTTCTAGAAAGAGAATGATCAGATGTTAAAATGTTGCTGATAGCGAATTTTGGACAAACATTTGCTTATTGGATTTAACAATGTGGATGTTATTGGTGACCTGGTAAAAAGATAAGGTAAAATCTGGTTGGAGTGGTTTTAAGAGATAATGGGCAGAGGGGAAATATATACAGGGAGTGAAAACACCCCCATTAGTTTTACCATAACATGAAGACAGTACATTTATTTGGAAATGTAAGAAGATGTGATTATTGGTTGAGGGGCATAAGCTCCTTCTCAGCCAGACTCCAGTTACCCTCACTGGGTGCTGGTCTTTGAAAATGCTCTATACTTCAGCATTAATTCTTACTAACTATTCTCTCATAAATGTCTTATTTACTGATTTCCCTTTTCGTTCATCTAAATTTCGTATTATTTTAAATGTGTATTTCTCTTAGCAATCAGTCATATTTTCACCTCTATGGGAATTTTTTGTTACTTTTCTTATGTGTGATAGTTTAAAAACTACTTGATGACAAGTAAATTTTCTCCCTCATCATTGGATTCTTTGTAGCACCTAGCATGATGCTTTGCACAGAGTTTACAAAATGAATGAGTAAACATAATAGTTCCTATTTATTGAATGGATAATCATTCCTGAAAAAAGGGGGTCATAAAGTTTAGTATGCATTTTAACTCACCTGTATAAGAATGTTAAAACACTGAGTTTAAAAACCACCAGCCACTGTTTTTGAGATTTTCATTGTGCAATTAATTTGCTATATTTCACTTTCTATGAATATATTCAATTCAGGTTTTTTTTGTCTTTTTTGCATTTATACAGTCATATTTAACTCAGACCCCCATTCAATTTGTCATTACAAGAAGTAGCTTTATGGCATAATGAACAACCTCATTTCCTGCAATTTTTAAAATAAGTTAAACTATTAAACTAAAATTCACTGGTATGATTCATTAATAACCATGCTTCTTTTAATATTTTATTATGGCATACTTACAGATGGTATAAAATGAATATCTAACAATTACAGTAATTCTTTTCTCACATTACATAAAATGTATAAGTATATGAAAGGGATCATGAAAGATCGGAAAACCCTACCCACGGAAAGATAGATAATACTTTTGTTTAAAAATCCCACAAAATTAGTACAGTGGGACACTCAAAATAAGTTTTATCATACATCATGTGAACCAAGATTCTCTGGGTTTCTAGCAATAGAAACAGCTGACTATGGCTACCTTAAGCTAAAAGGGGCCTTGCTTAGAAGGAAATAGAGAAGCTAGAATTACGACAGAAAGTATGATCTTCATCACAGGTTGGCAAGCTTTCTCACTAGAATTCAGTCGAATATGACTTGCCTCTAGCAATGCTTAAAATTTCAAATTCCAAGGAGAAAATGTCTCATAAACTTAACTTGCATCAATTAGCTACAGTCAGATAACAAATTCTGACTACCAAAGCTTAATTTTATATGCCAGAAGGAGTTCCCAGAAAAGCAGAAATCACTGATATCTAAGGAAGCTATTCTGAGATACAGTTAAATATATGTTTTAAAGATTACTTTTGGTTGCAAAAATTGACTTACTATAGGTTGACTAATTGTATTTCTTTATTGATATTTTTAACAGATTCTTCTCATTTATCCATTTTCCATTCATTCAATTATATACAACTTATGCATATAGATTTTGCACCATCAACTTGGCTATGCTTTTAGTTGGCAAGTATAAAAATATGAACACAAATAATTATGAAATAATATGTTAAAATTTGTGCAAATTGCTGGACAAACACAGAGGAGGCAGTAAGTATATTTGAGGGGTACTTTTTACTGTCAAAAAACATAAAATCTCTAATTTATCCAATGCTGGACATTGAGTAGCCTTAAGATACTAATCATGTTCAATCACTTCCAGATATTTTCTAAAACTTGGAAGAGTGATCTGAAGTGAAAAGTTTGAAATCCCATTACCATTCCTTAAACTTCTCAGTCTCTGAAAAAAAAAATTTTTTTGATGGCATTCTTCAGTTCTACAAAATGATAAATAGCAGAATATTACTGGAGTTTAAATATTTCTGAGAGAGCAATTCTTCACTCCCTGCTGTTTACAAGTAAAACACTGTCTACAAATAATACATTACATTAGCTGTCCTCTTTATCATAAAGCCATGTTGAATACTTGTAACATTTATAAAAAGACACCAACTGATTGCAAGATGAGCATTACCCTTGAGCAAATTATGAACACATTTATTTCAGTCTTATGCATTTGAAACTAATTTTCTGGTAATATCAAAAGTGTTCATAGAATTAATTTCCTGTCAGTTCAGCAGTATTCAAGTGAATATTTTATGATTTTGCATTAGCTGTATTTGTCTAGAGTTGTGACATGATCGAGTCATTCTCTGAGGGAAACACATTAATAATTAAACTCTGTCCAATGTGGAGTGCTAAAGATGACAGCGTAATTGTACATTTCCAGAGACCGTTTCGCAAGGCAGAGGAGAATTGCCCTGCCACCATTTAAATGTCAATTTAGAATTTCTTTCTAAACTAAAACAGAGCTTCAATGAAAAAAAATGGTGGTGGAGGGGGGAGTTGATGTCAAATTTGGAAACTGTTCTCTTTACTTTCTCTTTATTTTAAAATGTGAGCTAAATGCAAATAGCCTCCTTCATTCTTTCCTTCTCATGCTGAATAAACTGTCAGTTAGAAGTTCTTTCTTTTGGTAATATAACATCATCAAGGGTCTTTGATCCAGGACTGTTTAAATGATAAATACTACTTGCATAGATTATCTCCATAGGAAATAGTGCAGCTGACAGGAGAAACTTTGATTGGTTTCAGCTCTTCTATTTGAGTCTTTTTTAACTTAGATAACTTCAGCAATAATTTAAGATTTTAATCTACTTCCCAGTCAAATAGTTGTGGATGGATCACTATATGTGTCCTTATTTATGCTTCCTATTCTGATTCTTAAAATAAAGTTATTGGATTTTTAGAAGTGAGATTTTAAAAAATTTCAGAGGCATATATATTATACACATTAAAACTCACATTTGTGTTTCCTACCTAGACAAACTGTGGTTCAAAATCGTTACTGGAGAAAACTTAAAAATTGAATTCAACCAAAATCATGACTAGAGGCATGGAAATGCTCCCAGAATAATTTGAGTTGAAGTTTGCTGTTGAACAGAGAGCCTAGCAGCTAACCCTTCAATGAACTTCAGTTTACTTCAGACACAGACATTCCTTAGGAATAACAGGTATTTTCTCATTATCTAATACTGACTGAGTAGTATCTTTGAAAAATCCCACTTTCTGGAATTTTTCCTAAGGAAATAATAGCGGGTGATTTAACTACAATACAGTTCCTGGCAGCATTGTTTATAAAAGGAAAAAAAAAAAAAAGAAAATTAATTTAGCTTAATGGCTAAAAACAGAAGATTCATTAAATAAATTATGATATATTTATATCATTAAATATTCTAATGCTGTAAATAAAACCTTCAGTGACTGGAAAATTGTTTATTCATCTATCCTTTATGTATTTATTCATTCATTCCACAAATGCTCATTCAGTGCTTATTAAGTGCCAGACAGTGTTGTTGATATTGGAGATAGGACAGTGAAGCGAACAGTATCTCTAGTTTCATGGAGCTAGCCTTCTAGAAGTCAAAGTCCTACAATAACCTAACGTGAGGATATAACATGCTGCATATACTAAAAGTTACGAATAAGTAAATTACAGAATGCACTGGAGGATAGGGTTATTCAGATGGGTGTTCAGTGATGACCTCTGAGAGCTCAAAGTAACAGGTTAGACCCTAAGGCATTTGGAGGTAGAGGACCCTGGGATGAATGAATAGGAAACAGAACACCTTACGTGGAAACTGGCTTGGTGTGGTTGAGAAGCGGCAAGGAAGCCAGTGTGAGTGGGTGAGGAAGAAGGTTATAATCAGTCACAGAGCAACCATCAGCATTAAATGATTACTCTAAATCAAATAAGAAGTCACTGGAGAGTTCTGGGCAGAGGGCTAGAATGATCTGACTTTTGAAAATAATGATTTCATGATTTATTAAGTGAAAAATAAGCAGTTAAAAAAAGAAGTATATACTTAAAAAAAGAAGTATGTACAATGTATAATGTATAATAAAGTAGGTGTTGATTTTTATTTTGTAATATCTACTTCCCTCTGTGAATTCTAAGCTCCAACAGGGCAGAAACATAGGCCTATTTTCTCATCACTATGTAACCAGCACTTAACTTACTGCCTGGCTTAGATTAGGCATGTAGTAAAATTTGCTGAATTTAATGAATGAATGAGTAAATGGACAAATGTTTTAAAATATTTGCAGAGGTTACGTATAAATAAAATCACTTATTGTCCTTTAGTCATCTGGCTCTAATGTGCTGTCACATTACTGGCTCCTGGTGCCATATTAGATGAGTCAGTATTAGAGTTCTACAACCTGATTCTGAGGAATATCCAGGAAATATATTCATTATTAATCCCTTCATAATATTTTTTAAAAAATAAAGAAGCTAGTTTTGGGGGTCCATAGTAGAGTGTGTGGCACACGAAAAAACACATATTCTATCATTCTTATACTGACAAAATAGGAATAAGCAATCTAAAAATACGGTTTTAAAGAGATCCTAGCGACTTAATATGCTTGAAATCTAAGTTCACTTTAAAAAAAAATATTAGAAAACCATTTATCAAAATTCACGGACTTAGAATTTAGAGACTGGACTGATATTTCTTCTTTGCAGTATACAGTATAAAAAGAGCTTTGCAAAAGGGGTACACCAAGCAAACCAATAACCAAGGGAAGCATCTATGTATTTCTTTTTAAACGAACCAGCCCCAACTACTATAAAACCACAATTAATAAAAACTTAGTCTCTCAGAATACTCAATTGTTAGGAATTGCGATTGCTATTTTTATTTTGCTTTTTCAGCACCAACTTCTAGAAGAAAGAGGCAAATGACAAAAATACCTCTGGGCAATTTTTGGAACTTATTCAGAAAAAATATCTTCAAGACTATATTATGCTGTCAAAATACATTCTTACTTTTCTCCACTTTCTACATCTACATTTACACAACTGCAGTGATCACCAATGTTTCGAAAACCTACAGGTCCTAGATTTTATCAAGCTCACTGGACTGGACTAACTAAGGAGGAAATGTGAAACACTGAATTATAGAGTTATCTTCTCAGTATTTGGAAATTAAAGTATATTTTCTGAAAGATTAAGTTATTAACATAGACTCAATTTTGAAATCTATTAAATTTTTTTACCATTTATGAGTTTCCCTTTCAATATAAGAAATACACAATAATTACAAAATGAACTGTCATACTTGGAGAACGAATCATGATTATTTATGAAAAAGGTTTGTATGAAAAGTAATGTATACAGCAAGCATAAGTTAACAATCATCAGAATTTTTCCATATAAGGAAAAATCTATAGCAATAGAACAACACTAAATATTTCATAATTCAGAAGACTCCTAGGTACTAGAAGTTTCATTTTGAAAATTTATTATAATGGAACCATATTTAAGGAGGCTCTACCAAATGCAAAAAGAGAACAGACAAATGCATTTGCTAGTATTTCTAATTGGCAACATTTTACTAACCTACTATCAGTTGGTATGTGTTTGATACCATTGTAAAATTAGGACTTCTTGAATAGAATAATATACTGTACATATCACGCCAAGTCCAAATTAATGAAGTTTTACTCTGTGTGACCTCTATGCTAGGTTTAGAGTAGTCTGCATAAGATCACAGCTCTGAAAGACAAATTCATTTTTGGCAGTTATAGAAAAATATTCAATAGATTTCCTCAACTTTTGAATCCTCAGAAGCTAGTTTTCTTACACTGAAATTATCTTTGCCGGTCATGAAAGTAAGTTTCTACTCTGATACTAGTGGTACATCACTCAAATGTTGTTCCCTCTCTTTTAGAAACAGATTAAGAATCCTCTGGGGCTACAGAACTACCATAGCTATAGTGAAGGGGCAAATGCTGGTCAATTGAGAAAACTTCCATTAGTGTCTTTCTCAATCTTTTTTATTTCCTATGTTTTACCGAATATCCTTCATTTCAGAGCCATTCCAGAGACTTTCTTCGTCGCTTCTTTGTACTCCTACCACAGATTCATCAGGGCAGATAGCTCAGATAATTATATACATACATACATGCATACATATATATTTTTTAATTAACAAGAGAATATGCTAACATGGTTTGAAAATCACAGAAACATTGTTAAAAATTAAATATCTTTCTCTTCTCCCTGTGCCACCAAACCCCAGCTGAACTCTCCTGAACTAAACAATGTTACTGGTCTCTTATATATCTTTACAAATTTTCTGATGTATATATATCTGTGGTAAAATACATCTATAAATCTCCTTTATCTACATTAAACAGGATTGCTATGTGTATTGCTGTATGTGCCTTCCTTTTTTCAAATTTCCTACCAAATATACTTTGGTTATCTTTTCACATCAGTACATATCAGTTAACCTTATCATTATTATTTTTAATCAATGGCATACTATCCCACTGTATAGATATCCTGTATTTAACCATTCATTCACAGATGGAATCTTAGAATATTTCTAACCATTGTTATTTAAAACATTACTGTAATACATATTATATAAGAAGTTTTGGGTACGTGTGTAACATGAAGTCTTCTCATCCAAGAACAAAAGGTTTTTCCATTTATTCAAGCTTGCCTCCCTCTCTCTCTCTCCACAGTGTTTCTCAGGAGATAGTCGAAGAGTGCATTATATAGGTCTCCATACATGGTGTGCTCTGTGTCCAGTCTCTTTAAAAGATGATCTCTGTTACATATACCAGTTCTGAAGTCTGACCACTTTGGTTTGTACCCAGCTTTATTACCCAGTTTTTTGTACCCAGTTATTAGCTCACCAGTCTTGGAAAGGTTACGTGACATCTCTGTGCCATGCCTGCATTATCTGTACAACAGGGATAATCATCGTACCTACTTCATGGGCTTATATACAACATATAAAGCAGTGCCAGGCATAATAGCAAGCACTTAGTAAAATTAGTACTCAGCATTATAACAATTCCTACTATTATCATTTTATGTGTGCTTACACAATGCTAAGAAATTCCTATCTACTTGTACTGTATTTAGAGGTCTTAATAAAGTATATAAATATATTAAAATTTTTAAAATGTATTTTCAGCAACTATTGAAATAAAATTATTTTATTTCCCTTCTTAGGGATGTGTAGATATTTATAATTGAATTTGCCGTTATATTTTTCTTTCTTGTTTAAACTTTCTACCTTTCTTAAACACCTACCTTTCTTAGGTGTTCATATTAGTGTTATATATAAACATATATGTGTATGTATATATATATACATACACATATATGTGTATATATATATGGCATTTCTTTTCTTTTCTTTTTTGGAAAAAAGCTGTGATGTGTTTTCTTATCTGTGCTGTAGAAAACACTGAAAACCTTTAGGAAAACCTGTTCACGGACATTTAACATTCCCTCTGGATCCTTCTGGGAATGGTATTTTGTGGCTGGCATCTCTGATAATTTTTCCTTTTTTTTTTTTTTTCCAATCATCTGGGTCTGTGTAGATGTTCTAGTGCTTTGGTGAACAATTTTGAAAATTCATATTTTCTTGGGCAAGTATTCATTTCTTACAGTTTATGATCGATTTTCTTTACAAAGAATTTAGCTAAATTGTTATTCGTTTAATTTTATCTTTCGGACTTTTTCTCCACTTTCTTAGTAATTTTCTATGTTTATGTTTCTCATCTGCTTGTTTAAGAACATTTTTTTTTTTCAACATATTTGCTGAGTTTTCTGCAATTAGTGTTTTACTCTTTGGGGAAGGCAGAGATGTGTATGGCTCTCAGTGAGGTCTCTGCCAATCCCCCTAGCTAGAAAATATTTCTGTGCTGATTTGCAAATTTGTGACTCATCTATGACCTGTCAAGGACACTATTGATCCAGACAAGGGATTAGGTTGGCCCCTTTATGTCTCTTACTCCAGAAAACAGCACCTGTTTAAGATTTGTAGAGATCTATATCTGCTACCAGAGAATGCCCTTGCTTTGGTCTAACATTTACAGTATTTGACAGCTATTTCTTATAGGTAGAGGTTTAGGGTTGTGACTAGGTCCTGCTTTCCTTGGTAATGCTGATTTGGTTTTCTTCTTGCTAATATTCATATCAATATTTTTATTTGACTACAAAGAAGAAAGCAAAATAAAATGCCTTTATTACATCATATTTAAATGTAAGTATTGCTTATTTTTTACTTATTAAACTTTATTCCACTGGTTGACCCATTTCTTTAGGGAAGCTTTGCAAATGTCACGAGTACAGGTATTCCTTAAATTCTTATCATATTTTCCCATACTTCTCTTTTTCTCTCTCATCCTTTCTAAATTTGTTTGCTTATATTTCCCCAAAAGCTGTAAAACTGAGAGAACAGGGACAATGTCAATCTTCATCATTATGTCCCTAAAATAGTACCTAGTATATAGGCTTTTAATATTTAGTGAATGAATACTTTCTCCCACAGCTGTTTATTGTTTCTGTTGTTGTTTAGCAAATTATTTTAATACAGGGGACAACACTGATTTCACTCTTTGATAATGAAACACTTTCAGTTATTGGTCAATGAATGTTTTGAGTATTATAGCACAGTCTATTTCAAACATAAAAGAATGGTGTAAGATTTTGAATGATCAGGGCACTACCTCACCCCCTCCCTTTTATCAGGTATACTTGCCAACATCCTCAAACACCATCATATGTCAGGTCACTACTATGGGTATTTTCCTCTGGGTCACCAACACCTTCATCCTCAATATCCACAGGTGCGAGTGCGTACACACACACACACACACACACACACACACACACACACACCGATATCTCTTGAATAAGTACTTTCACAGTTACCAACTATCAGATAAGGTAATAATCTGGTTGTTGGAAGCTGACTGACCAATTTTTCTTTTCTTTTTTTTTTTTAAGTTTATTTGTTTATTTACTGAGAGAGAGAGAATGAGTGAGTATGTGAGCAGGGGAGGGGCAGAGAGAAAGGGAAAGAGAGAATCCCAACCAGTTTTGTACTGTCAGGGCCCAATGTGGGGCTCTAATAAACCATGAAATCAGAGTAGGTCGCTTAACCAACTTGATCCAGCCAGGCACCCTGACTAGTTTTTCAATATTACATTGCTTCCAACTAGCTCAATGACCTTAGGCAATTTACTCTAAATCTTGAATTTAAATCTTGAATTTATATTTAAATCTTGAATTCAATTTACTCTGTAAATCTTGAGTCTTCACTTGTAATATAATCATGGTAGTATTACCTACTTCTCGAAATTCTGTGAATTACATGTAAAATGCTAAATGCAATGATCAGAAAAGTGAAGGAATTTGAACACCTCCTTCTTGATTTTGCCAAGGGCTGACCCTGTTAAAATAAAGTAAATAGGACAAAAAATAATGGCCTCCAGCAATCTTGAATTCCCATTCTCTTCTCAGACTTCTAAAGTGCTAGTGTTTTTTAAACAATTGTAGTCTTAACCTTCCTTAATATTGCATCAACCCATTTGCTATGCTATGATTTTTTAATGCAAACTTCAAAATATGCAGAAGGGAAATATATGGCTACAGAAGGTTAGATTGTAAGAAAAGATGTTGCAGGACATCAAAATAGTGTCTGCAGTGGCCAGGCAAATCCCTCTGCCTCAGGCTTCTCAGAGCTATCCCATAGGCTAGTTTCAAATTTACTCCCATGAATTGCGTATGTTTTCATTCAAACAACTATCACTAAATCACTCAGAGGCTGATTAACTAGATTTTGTATCTTCCTTTTTCAGCCTATGTCTGAAATCCTGTAGGTGATAGTTAGGTGGTCCTCCTATCAGAAAAAGGGAGAACAGGACAGATAAAATTTAAATTGGCCTAATTATTACTTTATCTATGTAGATTTAAAAAAAAGTAGAAGCAGAGATTAATTCTATAGGTTAAACTAGTGACTAGGAATGTATTTATCCATTTATTTTCCCACTGCCAGATAGTCACATGTCAGTGTTTTGGCAGTTTGTCATAGCACTGAAACACAGCCTCTAAACCCTGTAGAACTCACAGAAGTTTTCAAAATGTCTTTTTTTTTTTTTAATTAGATCCAAATACACAGAAAATTTACAATGTTAAAGTCTTAGCAGGGGACTGACCACCACATGTCTTATTTTGTAAGTATCTAACAGGGCACACACCGAAAGTAGAAATATTTAACAACATAATAGCTGGTCAACTGAACATGAATAGAGAGCAAGAGCCTAGTATTGGAGAGAGGAGAGAACTGAGAAGGAATAGAGAAAAGAAAGAGAAAACCTAACAAATGACAACAGACTGAAGCTGGAAGATTATATCATCCAGTTGGTGGAGTGGCTGAAGGGCACTCAGAACATGAGTGCCCAACATTCACTTCTAAGCTTCTTACACTGTTTCCATCAGAAACTTCTTCATGCTTCAAATTCAACAAAGCCTGTTAATATCATATGCCTAGTGAATGTCACTGGGGAAGGTAGGGAGGTGGGCAGAGGACAAGAATATATGGATCTGAATCTTTCTTTGCGTCCGTGATGACCAAAATGAGATAGTGATGAACAAAAAGGGGCAGTAATAACTGGAGAGGACATGCTGGTGAATTCTAGAGTTCACCAGACAAAAACTTGAAACAGAACTAGGGATTAGAAAAATGAATGGGGACTGGCTCAGTCCCCCGAGTGGCTCCACCTGGGTGGCTCAGTTGGTTAAGCATCTGACTTTGGCTCAGGTCATGATCTCATGGTTTGCGGGTTCGAGTCCCACATTGGTCTCTCTGCTGTCAGCACAGAGCTTTATTTGACTCTCTCTTTCTCTCTCTCTCTCTTTCTGCCCCTCTCCCGTTCAACACACTCTCTCTCTCTCTCAAATAAATAAATGTTTTAAAAAAATGTTTAAAAAAAGAAAAACAAGTGGGGATGGAGGTCATTGAATAGCCAATAGAATATTGGTAAGGGAGAGTCTTTAAAACTTGAAAAACAGGGTAGCTCACCAAACATCTGGTATGTAACCCTTCAGTGTTTCCTTTATTTAAATTTTATTTATTTACTTTGAGAGGGAAAGAGAGAGAGAGAGAGAGACAGAGAGAGAACATGCACACACATGTGTGGGGGAGGGGCAGAGAGGAAGAAAAAGAATTCCAAGCAGACTCCATGCTACCAGCACAGAACCCAACATGAGGCTCAATCCCATGAATCAGAGATCATGACTTAAGCCAAAACCAAGAGTCAGCAGTTTAAACAACTGAGTCACCCAGGCGCCCCTCGTTTCTTTGAAATAAGAATTTAACTCGGGGCTCAATTGGAAGAACAAGTGTCTCTTGATCTCGGGGTCATGAGTCTAAGCCTCAAATTGGGTGTAGAGATTACTTAAATAAATATTTAAAAATAAAAGAAAATAAAAATTTAACTATATAGACAGTTAAAAAAAATACTATTAACAAAAAGAGAACTTGTCCCCCACTCCATTATTCACTTTTCCTCTCACCTAATCTCATTTCATTCCCACATATCTACTACGTTCCAGAATCAACATTTGGAGCAATTCTAGTTGCAAAGATCTTATAAGTACATGTAAACATAAATCTCTAGAAGGATATTATTAATAATTTGTGAAAGGAACACATTAAAGTAGATTGAGGAAATGAAGGTATGGAGAAAGAGGTTAGCTATAATTTTTGACGTGTAGATATTTATCAAAGTCCTTCTTTCCTCCCAGCATAAATAATCTGTCTAAATGACACATTTTCTCCTATTGCACTGCTTGCCCAATGAATAAATGTGAAAAGGTATACATTTGAAACAAAAACATGACATCTAATCAGACACTATAAATTTGGAGAAAACATAAAGGCATGATAATAGTAGTGGCAATTACTAATACTTATTCTATGCCACATTTTATTTATCCTTCCCATTTGGATCAGTATTTCATTTGTTTCCAGTTTGGGGTTATAAATAATTTTCTTGTAAGCATTTTTGTACATTATTCTGGAAAACATATATACCGATATCCTTTGGAAATATACCTAAGAGTATGATTGTTGGGTCATAAGGCAGATATATATTTAACTTCAGAAGATAATACCATAGTTTTCCAAATCAATTTACCATCTCATCAATAGTGTATGAGGGTTTCAGCTACTCTACTTCCTTTTCAATAGGTGGTACTGACAGTCTTTTTAAAATTTTGTATATTCTGATGAGGATGTAATCATGCATCATTATGGTTTTACATCACATTTACTTGTTGGGAAATGATGTCAGGCCATTTTCATGTAAATATAGGCTATTTGAATATGCTATTTTGATAATTACCTGATCAAGTTTTCTAACATTTTTTTTTAACTGGGTCATTCACTTTTTTTCTTATGGAGTATAAGAGCTATTTATATATTGTGAATTATTTTTCAGTCATATGTATTGTGAAAATCTTCCTTCAGACTGTGACTTTTTATTCATTTGCTTAATGATATATATTTAGTAAACAGAAATCTTAATTTTAATGAAATCCAAGTTAATTATTTTAAATAATCAATATGTTCTTCTGTCTATCTAGAGATATATTTTCCTAATCTAAAGTCACAAAGATATTTTCCTTCTAGAAGGTTTTGGTTTCTTTTTCTCATATTTAGTTCTATAATCAACATGCAAGTGAATAAACATTGTGGTTTATTCATACAGTGGAATATTAGACAGTCATAAAAACTCACTTATATATACAACATGGATGAATCTCATAGACTTCGTGTTGAGCAAAGCAACTCAGAAAAGAAGAGTATAGACTGTGTGGTTTCATCTGTATAAAATTCAAGAATGGGCACAACTAATCTGATTTAAAAATTCAAAATAGTGCTATTGACATAAAAGACCTTCTGGAATGATAGAAATGTTCTATGTTTTTATCTGGAACTAGGCGTATGTAATATGTAAACATATGTAAAACATATGTGAATAGTCAAGTTGTGCACTTAAGATTATACAGTTTATATGTAAATTATCCCTCAAAAACATGAGTGCATCAATTTAAAAATTCAGGTGCCTTCTTAGATCACCTGATTCACTTCTCAGAATCCTCCCTGAAGTTAAACATTTTTATGTCCATTTTTCACTTTAGCCTTAAGGACATCAAGAGGTTTGCCTAACACTATAGCACTAATAAACATCATAGTCACCATCCTAAAGAACTCTGAATATAAACTTTGACTTTTCAAAACATTTTATAAAAGTAGACCACAAAGAAGAAACTGAAGCCTTTCTATTTGCAAACATTTCTTAAGTGTATCTTGTGATAGCTCATAATTGATTCTTTCCTGGATGAATTGTTCATATATGTAATATCAATCATTTAATTTGTATTGTCATTAGAACCAACATTTTAATTAAAAACTTTTCAAGGATTAACATTTATTTAAGAAATATTCACATGTTTAGGGACAGCTGGGTGGCTCAGTCAGTTACGCATCTGACCCTTGATTTCGACTCAGGTCATGATCTCATGGTTTGTGAGTTCGTGCCCTGTGTTGGGCTCTGTGTTGACAGTGTGGAGCCTGCTTGGGATTCTCTCTCTCCCTCCCCTCTGCACATCCTCTGTTTGTGGGGTCTCTCTCTCTCTCTCTCTTTCAAAATAAATAAATAAATAAACTTAAAAAAAAGAAATATTCACATGTTTCAATGTGACACACTAGCAAGACCTTCTCACAAGCATAAGGAAACTTGGCAAAAGACTGTATCATTGTTGACTGTCTTCATACCTTAGTGTTCTTCAATAAAAAATAAAATTGCAAGACTAGAGATATGGTATATTAGTTTGCAAGGGCTGCTGTAACAAAGTACCACAAACTGGGTAGCTTTATGCAACAGAAGTTTGTCCCACAGTATGGGAGACCCAAATTCCAAAACCAAGGTGTTGGCAGGGTTGATTACTTCTGAAGACTCTCAGTGAACAACCTGTTCTAAGCCTCTTTCCTTGGCTTGGAGATGGCCAACTTTATGTTCTCATTGTGTTCTCCCTGTATTTGTACCTATGTCCAAACTTCTGCCTTTGGCAAGAACACTATCATATTGAATTAGGGAACTACTTACTCTCTACTCTAGTATGACTTCATTTTAACTTAACCAATTACATCTGCAACAATCCTATTTCTGGGGAATAAGCTTAGGAATTCCCTGAGCTTGCACAGATGGGTTACCAAGGCATAAAGAATTAGAAAGCCATAGGATGAACACACCTAAGTTTGGGTAAACAAGATTAGGTAAATAAGATTAGGCAAATGGGGCAAAGGCCACCAATATAGGACAAAGATATAGGAATGGGAAACCTCTGGATGAAAACATCCAAAATTAGGTAAATAAGATAGGTAAATGGGGCAAAGGCCCCCGGTATAGGACAACAGCAGAAAGCTGCTTTCACAGGAAGGAAGGACCAAATTAAGTAAACAGGTAAATAGGGCTATAGTCTGCAGCGGGGCGAAGTTGCCCAGAGTGGAGCTAAATAGCCTTGTTGACCATGAGGGAGCATGCCCTGTCTTTCTTGTCCCCTAGGCCAGTTTAGGTAAACAGAGATAGGGCCTCATGTCTGCTGTAAACAACCATCGGACTGGTCCAGGATTTTGTTTTGTATTGACCCAAACCCCTAACACCACATATCTTCAAAATCTCCTTTCCTCCAAGCCCATGCGTTAACGTTCACAGTTTCATTGTCTCTTTGTGCACATCCATCATGCTTATAAGCCTTCTGATCTTAATAAAAATGGAGAAAGGGCCCTTATTTGGGGCTCTTGTCTCCTCCAGAACATTAGCCTCTCTCACTTTTCAATCCTGTGTCCCGCTCTTTTACTGGACAAGAGAGAACTTCAGACTGAGTCTACAACACCTATTCCAAAGAAGATGATTCCCTAAGGTACTGGGCATTAGGACTTCAACATATGAATTTTGAGAGGGGCATAATTCAACCTATAACACATGGTCACAATGATGTAATGTCCAATTCAAAAAAACCCTGGTGTTAAGAGAGATTTTATATTAATGTAACATTAACCTTAATTTTTCATGAAAAATAAATTGATTAGACTATCTTTTAAAACTTCTCCAAAGATGCATTTTAAAATAATCAAAAGCATAATCATCAGACTTCTAATTATGCATCATTATCTATATAGTTTAAATGTTCTTGTCTTGCATTTTACAAATAGCTACACTGAATTGACCTTTGATTAAAATTATATATGGAAAGAATTAAAAATGCAAATAACTCACATATGAAATTAAGTCGAGATATTTGATTTACACAGTCAACTAAAGAGCCCTTATACCTCTAACAATTTTATCCCATGAATAAATACCTAATAATATTCTAAATTTGATTTTAGCATAGGAGTATAGAAAACTTATTTTCCTTTTATATTCCATTTCTTCTTATATTTGTTTGCAATGAAAATTCTTACTCAATGCTTTTAGTGTTTACTTTAAATTATACTTCAAAGAATTGCAACCTATTCATAGTCATAGATATACCATAGTGTTTCATATAGTGAAAATCACTTCCTTCAGCAGACACAATTTCCCACTTCACTTCCTCATCATTTATCTATTCAAGAACAAAAAGACCATCTACCACATGTCACACATAAATCTCATGTTACCATTTGTATAACATTATAAATGCATGACTAGAAATAATTTAATTAACTTATGAATACAAACAGAAAGGCTGTCTTTAGCCAAATCAATGTTAAAACAAATACATTTTTTTAAATCTATGATCTACAAATATAACCACTTACTTTCTCAAGGTATTCTCATACTCATGTGTGTCAAACAACTAATATGTATCCATAGTCCTCATTTTCAACATTAATGAAAATTCCATATTTTCTTATTATAAAAATTTGTATTGGTCTGCCAGAATTTCTTTAAGGACTATTTTCCATCTTCTGTATACATCAGTACCTCATTTTCTTTTCCTGTGAAAAGTATGGCAAGTATTCTACTTACTTCAATTATCATGGAGCAAAAGAGATTAACAGAATAAAACTATGTGATGGCCAAATATAAATATAAGCTAGTAACAAACAGCTGAATTAATCTAAAGAAGTAAAAGACCTACAACAGGTTGCCCACTCTTATCCAATTGCCTTTCTTTGCAGTACGCCCCACTTCCCACCCCCTCAACACATTCTGTCTTTGGTTGCTTAGGAGACTGTCCCCAGTGTTACTAGCCTTAGGATTTTGTGGAAAACCACTTGTTATAGGCTGAATTGTTACTCCCCAAAATTTATTTGTTGAAGTCCTAAACCTCAGTATCTTAGAATGTGACTGTTCTGAGAGAGAGGATATTTAAAAAGATAATTACTGTAAAATCGAGTCACATGTGTGGAGCCCTACTCCAAAATGACTAATGCTCTTAAAAGAAGAAATCATTAAGATACAGGCAATACACTGGCCTAATGATGACTACATAGGGACAGAGAGAAGGCAGCCATATTCAAGCAAAGGAGAGAGGCTTTGGAAGAAACCAGAACTACTGAAAAGTGGACCTTGGATTTTTAGCCTACAGAACTGTGAGAACATAAATTTCTGTTGTTTAAATAACATAGTCTGTGGAATTTTGTTATGGCAGCCTTAGAAAACTAATACACCAATTTATTTGTTAATAATAGTTATAATTATAGTAATAATTACTATTAGCAGAAGCAGCTCTTGGATTCCTGGTAATTTGCATGGCTGGGAAAGCCAATAAAACCATCTTCTGTTTTTCTGAAAGTACATGCTTACTGTTAAATTTAATTGAACTTTAACAGCACTGTCCCTTACCATTCTCTACAACTGGATTTATGTAGCACTTACTTTTCTGCAGACTTCAGCTCCTTCAGAGGAACTCAGAATTTAACTGATAAAGAGAGCGGATGGATGATTTCCTGTGTCACAGATCATGTGACACATGCACATATATGGCTAAGGGAAAAAATTTAGTCCCCTTCAGAGTTGTTCATGAATGATACTAGTTTTCATTTATTCAATGGAAACTGATGTTTAGAGAAATTGCATAATTTACCAGAGCCAGAGAGTAAGTAAGAATCCTCACCTTAGGTCTACAGATTCCAAAGCCAGTTTTCATTATGATGCTCTAATTCACACTGACTAACGCTCATACATGACCATTTGTGTTTTTAGGTCATCACTACCTCCACAATGGGAGCCAGGATAACTCCCACTTTGTAAGTTTTCAGAAGAAATCCTCAGTAAATATTTGCTGTTTCTTTTGGGGCTCTGTATGTTGTTCTATTTACTTACTTCTCAGTTCTAAACATCTAACAAAGATATCAACACAAGGTAAAACTGTATTAAAACAAATGTCTGAAAACAGTCTACATCAAGCCTAATCTTTACAAAGGATTAGGAATAACAATGTATGTAGAAGAGAACCAAAATGTTGAAAGAATTCCAATTCACATCAAACAGAAACTGGCAGATGAAAAAGTAAGACCAAAATATGTTGCTTTTTTACTTTGGGAGCACTGTTGATATCAAAAGAAATCATTAATCTCAGATGAACATTATTCATTTGAGGTCATTAAAGGTCAATGCTAGAACAATATTCAGAATTGGGAGAAACAAAAGTACCTGGGTTAAGTGAGGCATTTTCTAATTAGTGAATACAAAGTTCCTTAGAATACACTGTGCTATACAAAGACCATACAAAAATTAAAACATCTGGTTTGTAAGAGTTCACCCTCCTACAATGTAGAACTACTTTATAGATCTGATTGCTTCCTCCCTTAATAATATGTCTGGATTGGAATGCTGCTTTATTTATTGGCTCTGTACTACTTAATGGTATTTTGGTTAAGCTAGCATTTTATAAAAAATGGTACAATATTTATGCAAGCATTCAATCTATGTTTAAATCTATGAAATAAAAAGACTTCTTGTAAATCCTTGATTTGATTTATGGGGCAGTTCATCAAGTAAAACTCTTTTATAAATAGGGGTGATGGTGGGGGATAACTTGGGTGGGTGGTAACAATGGAATGAGAACACCATTCCTGATTTTTGTTTTTCTACTCATCTAATTTAGTGTAGGCTTTCACAGCTGGACTCCCCACTCTATAAAATAAAGTGGAAGGGAGTAAAGTTGTCTAGCTATAAACTAGACAGAGAGGGAGAATAATTTCCCATGACCCAATACCAGCACAGCTTTTCATAGCAGGAGTGTAGAACTACTAACTACTAACAAGTATATAGGATTTTATAATTTAAATATTACTTCAAAATATTACCAATTTCACTTCCACAAATATATAATAATTGCATGTATACTATAATTTGCATAATTATTCTTACATTGCAAATACAAAAGTATGATTTATTAAAAATATGTTACCTATACAAGGTTACCTGGTAAGTGGCAGAACCTGGGAAAGAACTGACTTCACCATTCTGGTCAACAGGCATGGATAGGACGAGGGCTTGTTTGTGTAGATATCAATCTACTTTTTCTGGTTGATTACTGACACCTGGACAACAGCTAAGAGGGCATCCTTTCTTCATTACAAAATTGGATGAAATGGAAATAAGAGAGAAAACCAGAACATCCGTCTCTTATAAACAGAAAACTACATTTTTCATTTCCATTTCTTCTCATAACTTGTTTTTCCAGACCTAAACGGTATAATGGTTCGAGTAAAAATGTAAAGAAAAATACAATCCATATGAAAAAATCAAATTCTTAAATAGAAAAAAATTCTCTTATCAAGCTCAAATTAACATTTGAAATTATTCTGTCATATTTTGTACAACTAAAATGGTAAAAGTGAAGTGGAATTTGATCATGGGACAAATGTAGATTTCTAAGAATGATAGAATTTGTCCTTTTTCTTTAGCAGGTTTCTTGGTTATACTGAATTAGTTCACTGGTTACCAAAATTCTCCTTCTAGACTTTGTCTTTACGTGAAATGCAGAATGCTTGTAGGCATATCATAGGTAATACAGGTTATCAACTTTAATGACCTCACAATAATCACCACCATGATTCTTAATATGACTGTGGTGAGCCTGCATTGACTTTGCTAGACATTTATATAGACTCAAAGTTTGTGGGGATACTATACTCTGAAACGAAAACAACGTATTTGCATTTTAAATACTTAACTTTCACCAATTGTGTACGCACACAAAAAATGGAATGCTTTCCCAATGAGAAGTTGGCTTCTTTGGAAATTCTCAACATTTGTATGCCATATGCTTTCAAATAATAAAATTTTCAATATTTAATAAAATAATCCCAAACTGAAACTCATCCATTGCAGCTGGAGTTGTTTCCTTATTTAGAATGGTTTACTAAATTTGAGTTGAGGGGAAGATAATTTAGGAAGAAGCCAAGTTTCTCCCAGTCAGACCACTTTTCTCATGCATGTTGAAGGTAATTTTATAGCACTCTATTAATGGAAAGATCTAAGCAAGATTAAGAGGCCTCTCCAGGTCCCTCCCACAGCCCAGCATGCACTGAAGTACTTTAAAGGAACTGTTTGCACTGGAATTCTCCCATGCATTAGCACTTAAATCTTTAAAATATCTTTGAAGCCCATCTGCTACAGAGCTTCATTTTTAATAAAAATGGAAAGGGGCAGTCATAACTATCTCTGATACACTAGGTGCTTTTTTTTCCTACAATTTTACTTTGTTGTACCTCAGAGGAGATCTTTAGATCAGTATTAGTTTCACTCACATGATATGAATTCATTGTAACCAATTTGTAATAATACAAATCATAGAAAAAGGAACTATAATGTACTGTAAACAGGCCCTTTTCGTTTTTTAGAGTTTATTCTAGGATATAGAATATATTACTATATTGCTCATTCACAAACTGATACAAAAACCTTTGCATATGGTGTCCAACAATATTTTTATATCCTAATGTACTGAGTACATTGTATTTTTGAAAGAGACTTTTAATAATGCAAAATACAGAAAAGAATACAATATTATGAATCATTCAATTCATATTAATCAGTTCCCCATATAGGTTTTTAGATATAGAGATTTTTTTGAAAAATAATAACATTATTATTATTTGATTCCTTAGTTTGATTACAATCAGGGATTATATAGTAATTTTCCGTAGAATTTAGGAACTGGTAAATTAGATAATGGCTTGATAAGATTTATATTAATCTGACATATGTCTTTTTAAAAAAATTGACGTTTAGCATTGGATAAATTTAAGGTTGTAATTCTGGTTCTTTGATATATATATATATATATATATATATATATATATGTAGTCATAATACAATGAGTATTGTCTATATTTACTACACTGTGTATTAGATCTCTATGGCTTATTACTTGTTATAAACTTGTACACTTAAACATAATCACTCCTATCATCTCCCACTCAATCCCCCAATAAATACCATTTTCTTCCTTGTTTTTTATAGGTTCGACTTTCTAGATTCCACATAGAAATGATAGAAAATTTTAAACTTTAGTCACAAGATTGCAACCAAAATTTGTCTTCTTGGTTCTCTTACCTAAATTGGGGTGTTTTTGCTTCCCAAACAAACAAAAAAAGAATAGCTTCTCACTTTGGAGGCAGTATATGCAATGCATAATGCCTGGTCTTTGAAGCTAAACCATTCACCCTATTATCTTATAAGGCTTGGCTAAGTTAATACTACTTTCTCTGAAGCTTAGTTGCAACCTTAGCAAAATGAGAATAAAAAGGGATTCAGGCCATCTGGTCACTGAGAAATAGAAACATGTTAATACATGTAGAGAGAGAGTATGGCACATAAATATTCCTCAATCCATGTTCTTTATAATACCATTATAGTGCTTTATTTTCCACATTTTTCCCCTACAGCTGGTTGACTCCAACTACTCCAGTACATTTACTTAGACAGAGATTAGAGACAGTGGCATCTCAGAATCAGTCCATTGGGTGTGTGCAAACTTCTTAAAGAGTCATAAACTTGTTTGACTTCAGCCTTCTGAAGTCACTCTACTTTCCCTTCATTTTCATCAGCATCAAGAAGTCGGATAGAGTAGGAAAAGCACAGGGTTTCCTTTCACAAATGGGAGAGGATTTCAGAATCTCCTTTGCAGAGACTGCGTAGATTGTGGCGTAATTTCAGTTCACTACCAAAAATGGAAATGAATATGTTCCTAAAATTTATTGTGAGGAATAAATAAAATAGGGTATAATTCAGTAGACATTTAACAAATAATCCTGTGTCTGTCTGTCTGTCTGTGTATGTGTATGAAGACTGGATTAAGGAGTTTTACTTCAAGAAAGGTTAAAGGAGCATGTATGTGGTAGACAAACATGCCAGCTGAAGCAACTAAAAATAAGCAGATAGAATGCAGAAAGCATTGCTGCTGAAGACAGTAAAGATTACAGAGTCAAGATCCTAAAGAGAGGAGAACTGAAAGAACTGATCTAAATTTCCATAGCTGCATTTTTCTCTGGGGAATTGCCAAATCTGAGTGCAAGAAATAAATCTGAGAATATGTACTTTGCTTGGGCAAATGGTCACTGCCAGGAGAAAGAAAAAACAGCAGTTTATGATGATCTTTGGAGGCTGAACGTACAAAATTGGCCAAGATGCCAGCAGAATTGTGGGCAGAAAACTGAGCTTGACACACTGGCAGATTTCTTCCAATACATTGGTCAAAGTGTAAAACTGGAGAGACTAAAGACAAAGCAACTAATCAGAAAAAAATAAATAAATAAAATCTACAACAACAAAAAACAAAACAAAAACAAAAACAACCACTTTCCATTCTAAAGAAATTCAGATTAGAATTCAGAAACGGCCAGGTAAGAAATTCCAGTGAGTATGCAAGGTTCTCAGTTGAAAGTCCTGAATGACTATGACCTGGGAGTGCACATTAACTGAGGATAGATTGAGTCTCAGCAAAACCAAAATCATAACCTAGTTATATCTCAGCTGCATCTTTGAATGGATTTAGGTGAAGAGTCTCATTCTATATAATAAAAGAATAGAAACTCCCTAGAGAACAATGACATCATCTCCATTCTCAATGGTTTTTATATACAATATCCAATATTTAATTTAAAAAATTACTAGAAAAGCAGAGACAAGGTCATAGAAATAGTGTGTGTGTGTGTGTGTGTGTGTGTGTGTGTGTGTGTGTGTGTGTAGAGAGAGAGAGAGAAAGAGAGACAGAGAGAGAGAGAGAGAAACTAGGAAAAAATATAGAAATTTCACAAGAGAATAGCATCAGAAAAAATGGGAATTCTAGACTAGGAAGTACAATAAATTAAATTAAGAATTTAGCAGATTGGGCAGAGTAGAACACAAGATCAGTAAACTGGAAGATACAGCAATAGTGAATATACAAACTGACGTAAAGAGGATAAAAAATGAATTTTAAAAAAGAGTAAGTTTAAACCATTAACAGTATAAGTGACAGGTGAGACATTCTCCAATACTCAAACCAGTGAATAATTGGAATCCACTTGTGAATGGGAATGAAAGAATATTAAGAGAAACAATGCCCTGGAGTTTCAAAAACCAATTAAAGACAATAAAAACAGTTTGCAGAGCTCTATAAAATCCTAAAATATAAATACAAAAGAAAACAACACCTAGACATATAATAGCAAAACTGTTTAAAACGGGGGGGGGGGGGGGACATATTAGAAGCAGCCACAGAATGGAAAAGCACATATTACCTTCAAAGAAGCAACAATATGATTAACAGGTAACTTAACAAGAAAACATAATGGAATGAGTTCTGCAAATGTTTCAAGGAAATAATTACCAATTAAGATTTGTATACCCAACAAAAACACCCTTCAAGATAAAGGCAAAACAAAAACTGAGAAAAGGTGCCACTGGTTGACTTGAACTAAAAATGAAAATGAAAGGTCATTCTTTAGGTAGAAGGAAAATAACATGTTATCTGTGGAATTCATGATGTATGCAGAATGTTACCTTGATTTCTATTTTGCCTGATATTAATAATTCTTTTTTGCTTCTATTAGTTATTCTTTGAGTGACAAAAATTTTTCCATCTCTTCAAATACAATATTTTGTGTATTTTTAATTTGTGTATTTGTGTCTCTTATAAGTAACATGTAAGTGGATTTGACCTTTGGTTGTGTTTGTTATTGATTATCCCCCCCTTACCTGCAACATACATTCTAGGAGTCCTTCTCATTGCAAGTACTATTGGCACTCCTCACATTTTTGACCATTAATAATATAGCTAATTAGGACTGTTTCTTCTTTTTTTCTTTGTATTTACTTTTTTTTTTATTTCAGGGATAGGAGATGTGCGTGTGGTGATATTTACATAATTTCTCCTGATGACCATCATCCTTTAATATTTAACATACCTATTTAAAACTAGTTTTATCACTATTTAGAGTTTCTCATATCACTAGATATATTTATCACAGAAACAGCTTTCAATTTCCTTCCTCTTCTTGTCCCAATAGTTCCATGCTGATATTATCTTGTATTTCAATTTTATATTGTTTCAGTGTTTTAATATTAAGTTGCAAAAAGTGTTTGGCTTTAACTATAAGTTTCATTTGCACACCAAGTAAGTTTTATTTAGTCTCTTTGCACACCATTATTTATCTCCATCTTATGCTCTCTAAGATTCTTTTTTGTTTTGTCTCATTATAATCTATAACATTTGTTTTAGTAATTCATGCTTATATGTTTCCTTTGTGTTGGAAAACACACTTGAGTGTGTCTGGGAATGCTAGTTCTACTTATAGAATTATGTCTATAGAGATTTGGGGACAAAGCATAAAGTGCCACTAGGTTGGGAGGAATGATATCTTGATTTCTGAAGGAATCTCCTACTTTTTAAAAAAATGTTTTTTATTTATCTTGAGAGGTGGGGGGAGGAGAAGAAAGAGAGAGAGAGAGCAAGAATCTAGAGCAGGCTCCTCATTGTCAGTGCAGAGCCCAATGAGGAGCTGGAACCCACATCCACGTGAGATCATGACCTGAGCCTAAATCAAGATGTTTAACTGACTAAATCACCCAGGTGCCCCAGGAATCTCCTACTCTTAAAGAAATATCAGTATCTTTGGGGAGAGAGAGGGTACATCTTTTCATTGCTAGCTCAAATGCCTATACATTCAAGTGCAGTCTGAGATAAACTTCTTGCTGACTGCTGTTGCAGACCAGCTGTGTAGTAAAGAGAGCAGATTCGTATCAAATTTGGATGTACTTTGCCTAAAAGCACCAGCTTCCTCCTGCTCCTTCTATCTGAAATGACTCCTTCCTCTGCGTCAGCATGTGCTTTTATCTATGCATCTAATTTGCTTTTTGTCCTTTATTAATTCCTAAAATCAGTGGTCTATAGAAGCTATTCATTATTGTTGCACACATAATTATGAAACTACTCTGTAAAATCCATATTTTATATGCCACTTCTAGAGATCTAGGGTTTAAACAGTCAGCCATTTGGTACAATCTCTTAATTTATTGAGTTTTAGTCATTGATAAAGAATAAAAACATACAATATTTCAATGAGATAATGATGTAGCAAATGACCATGTTAGTCAATTGCTAATTGATGTATTCTTATTTTACATTTGCACCTGGGGAAAGATTCAAGTTATATTCTGATAGGTAGCTATTTATCTTGTTTTAGAACTGAGATACTATGTATGTAATCTCAAAGCATAAAAGATAAATCAATTAAATTAGTATTAGAACAATATGCTATTACAAGATTTGTCAGGAAAAAAATAGTATCTAGCAGGACACAAAACTGCATTCACATTTTCCTACTTGACAGAAAACATGATTTCAGACTAAATAAAATGGTATTGTAGGCCTTCCTTCAGTCCACATTATTTTTTTTTTTTATCTTCTATGACCTCTCAAAATACTATCCCCATTAGGGTTTTTAATTTATAAAATATTTCTTGCATATATATCCTTATACTCTGAAATTTTCAGAGTATCTATACCAGACCCTACCATAATTTTGATATTGCCTCGTTGCCCAGTCAATACTGGTTATATTGAATAAATATCAAGTACATAAAGTTAGACCTAAAGAGATTTTCACCCAAATAGGTAATTTTTTCTTTCCTGTTAGGAAGGTAGTTCAGCATATTTGATTTCTTAGACCTTATTTTTAGTTTTCAGCCACAAGACATCAATTTTTTCTTCTCCCTACTCTCGTTTTCTCTGCTTATTCCAATTGTAACATTCCCTTAACTCTCTGATTGAGACCTCTGTGATTTTCTCACATCCTCTCATTTGACACACCCCCTCTGAAAGACATTTAGCTGTAGTCTCAAGAGGAGCCTCCACCCCCAAGCCAACACCCTTCAATATTTGTAAGAGCCCCATGTTGAATTTGTAGATTCCTAGGAGCTGCTTCACCTAGACTGAGTCACAAGGAGTCAAAGGGATAATGCAGCCAGGCTAAAGTAAAATAAATTAAACCTTTACAGATATGAGTGAACCCGTAATAGATTTAATGTGTTAATGCCGATCCACATTTCCTAAAATGTACAGATACTGTCCTAGGAAAACATAAATTTTGACAGAGTTTAAGAATTTTTTACTAAGTAGGATGGACTTGAATTTCTTAGGTGTTTTCTCTATATATAAAACTCATCTATTTCAACTAAGAGTCGGTAGAGCAAGGCAGATATGTGGGAAATATGAGTGGTTAACGGGTAGTAGGAAGAAGTAGTAGGAAGAAGTTGCTAAGCAGGTGGCAAAGGCTCCAGGAGATAATATGGCAGAAAAAAAAGACCCTATTTATGCATAGCTGCTGTGTAGAATGTAATAGTAATTCACCTGTGAATTGATGATGAAGGTCTCTAGCTCTGAAGTCAGAAAGACCTGGGTTAAAAATCCCAGCCCCCCCAATTTAAGAACTGTATCCTTGAAAAGCTTTTGTTTTCTAATCTGTAAAATGAGAGTAGTAATAATATTGTTTAGAGAGTATTATGAGGACTAAATTTGAAAACTCAGTTAAATAATGTTACTTCTTATTAGCTATTATCATTATAACTAATACAAGGCAGACAAGATAAGAATAAAATGTGAACAAGTAAGCTTAGGTAGTGACAGATTTGGGTGACAGATGATTCAAACTGGGAATAAAAACAAGAAAATTAGTAAACAAACTCAGAGTAGAAGCCCGTGCTACTATATTTCAGACTTCTAGAGGGCATCATTAACATCAGAGTTTATAGTTATGGCCCCTTCTGGATTAATACAGTGAACAATTTGCATAGTTGTACTTAGTGGCCCTCGTAAAAGATGCTAATATTAATATAAGTTATACATTTTATAACTTAAAAAAATAAAGGCACTTACACAAAATATTTACTTGGTCATCCACTTGTATGTTCAGTATGAACTAAGACTAAAAGTGCCTTGGTTAATCTCAAATACAGTAAAACCTTGCTTTGCAAGCATAATTGATTCCAGAAACATGCTTGTAATCCAAAGCACTTGTATATCAGGGTGCCTGGGTGACTCAGTCAGTTCGGCGTCCGACTTGAGCTCGGGTCATGATCTCATGGTTCGTGGGTTCGAGCACTGTGTCAGGCTCTGTGCTGACAACTCAGAGCCTGGAGCCTGCTTCAGGTTCTATGTCTCCCTCTCTCTCTCTGCCCCCTCCCTGTTTGCATTGTCTCTCTCTCTCTCTTTCTCTCTCAAAGATAAACATTTAAAAAAAAAAGCAATCACATATCAAAGCAAATTTCAAGAACCATTGGCTCAGTTGTGATCATGTGACATTTGGCATCAGGTACTCCTCGTATTGCAAGACATCACTCATTTATCAAGTTAAAATTGATTAGAAATGTTTGCTTGTCTTGCAGAACACTTGCAGAACAAGTTACTTGAGATCTAAGGTTTTACTGTATATTGAAAATGCATTATTTCATAATGAGAAATATGGTCTCTGGAAATTCACCACACATGGAAAGAAACTTTAATTGTCCCAAAAGAAGAAAGAAACTCCTAAATATGAGAGAGAGGACTTTCTCAGAGCGGTCTCTGTGAGTGACTGGAACAACAGTTGTAAACTTGTAACAAGACAATCACGGCTGGGAAACTTGGCCATGAGAATTAATATGATGGAGCAGTAAAGTCTCAATTCTTTCCTCAAAGCTTAACTTTCTGTAGCAATAAACTGTCTTCTCTAAAACAATGATGGCTGATCACACATCTTTCACTAATTCACCACTCAAACTTCAGCCCTCTTAAGAATCCCTCTGGTGGCAAGACCAGGCTCACATCATGATCTCACACTGGACACAGGGCTGACTGGAAGTTTGGTTGTTCAGTGCAACTTCCAAATGTGAGAGGAAGCTCTCTATGAAAGGCAGCTCCTCTCTTTCTACTGTTCTTAATATAGGTGAAGGGAAACTGTGTCTCTTAGGCAACCATGATGAATGTTTGCCATAAATCAGCAAAAAGCTCAATATGTAATTTATTCCTGGCTAGAATTTTCTCCCAAGTAGGTTATGCTATATACTACACAGACGTACATACAAGGAGAAGAAAGAAAAAAGTCAAGACTTATAATTACATTCACATGTTGGCTAATTGGGCCCTTCGGGGCCTTCTTCCTAATTATAAGAGGGCATACAAAGAAGAAATATCACTAAAAGCGAGTATGTATAGAATGAATATGAGTTTAAATGGGTTGTTCTGGCTATATAAAAGCTGTAAAACTTGATAGGAAAGGAATGCTATTACTTGCCAAACATCTCCTACACATTAAAAAAAAAAAAAAAATCAAGCCCACAGCAGTGTCATTGACAGAATATAAGATGAGAAAAAACTTATGTTAGCTTTAAAGAGGACACGTTGAAAAAGGAAGACTCCTAATCTACATGCTAGATGTATGTTTTTTTTATATCTGTTTCAGAAATGCAAGGAAATTATGGACTTATGATACCACTTGAAATAAAAAAACACATATTTTCATGGCAAATTCAATATACATAAGATTTTTGTAAGACTTCTGAAAAGAAAATTACATAAATACATGACCTAACTATAAACTTGAAAATCTTCAGAGAATGTATTCATTTGTCATACACAAACTTTGATGTTATTATCTCATAATAAAAGCAAAGGTAGATTTTGATCCCTGACACTGGAAACCTACACATTATTGCTCTGATAACTCTTAAAGTAAAATTTACAGTCGTTTCTCTTCAGTTTCTCCTGGGGATTTAAGATGGCAGAAAGGGTAGAGAAAGAGTGTACCTATGGTAACGTAAATCATGGAACTTTTTACAAGGTTGTAATTTATTTTATTTTACATCAAGTGGTACCCTTTTGACATGTCAATAAAAGTCTGAATGTTTATAGTAGATGTGTATATAATATTACATTACACCTCATAACCAAGATAAACTGGCATGAACCCTAAAGCTCAATAGGAATAAGATTGCCTTTATCTCTTAAAACTGTCATTTTAATTTTCTACACTAGACAATGCTATAGATGCAGGATGACTGAAGTTCCTAGTGGCTGTTAGACCACAATCTTGTAATGTTTTGAATTTAGTGCCTAATCAAATTGCATTGCTTTTAGTATTCTTATCTTGATTTATGTGAATTGGTATAGGGTACCCTCCTTAGTATACCCGAAGGAACAGTGTATTTTTATAGCATTCTAAATGCAAATCCTGCCCCCAGATTTATGCCATGGACAATGGAACTGCACTATTAAAGAATTTCAAATGAAACCCAGAAAAACTGAAATGACGATTTTCGAGTCAGTCTTTAGTGGCTGGTCCTCATGTTCCGTGGGCTTCCATGACAGCCAGAGTGCTTGCATGGCACAGTCCACAGCCTGCAATTTCAAAGTTGCCTTCTGTGGAGTTGGAATTAAATGCCCAGTTAATACAAAGGAGAATTTCCCCTGTGCAAAATCTAATCAAATGTAATATGTCTATATTATAACTACCATTTCTATGACTATTATAATTCAAGTTCCTAATTATGAGTTCAGTTCATAAAAAGAAAATTGGCTTTCATTTGAGCAGCATTTTGAGTCAGAAATGGAAAACACACATTTAAGTACACAGGTTTTCAATTCATTATTCTTTTTATTTCAATACCCATTATGGGCCCAATTCTATCCTCAAACACTGATATTCAACTCCCTGTGCAGTCAGGTTTATACACAAATCAGAGGCTCCACTTAAGTAGGAGAGGTAGGGAAATTATTCCTGAGAAAGGGGGAGAATTTAATGATTCAGATGGCAGATTTGAAAAAAGGATACCTCTTAGAAGCAAGACTAAATATACGAGATCAAATAATCTCAAACTATGTATGTTTGAGAAAATAATCAAATCGTTGGTTTCTATTGCTTGCCATTCAATGTTCTGGTATGGTTTTCTCCATAGAGACATAACCGCTCTATCCCCATTTATCTCAGCATTAGTTTAATTTGAGATAGTTTTACTTGGGACCATAGACTATACAAATTGGTCTGCCTCTTAACTCCATTAAATGCAGAGAAATCATTTTAGATAAACTTACAATATCTAATTTAAAAAGTAGTCAAACACCAAAAATATTTCACCTGAAAATATCTTTCAATATATTTTTACTTTGTTTTATTCTTTTTAAATCTCAAAACACACTTCTACACTAGAGTAAAGGCAAAAATGTTATTGGTCTTGAGGCCAGGCCACAAGAGTTCATTTAACTTTTGACATTTGTAATACCTCAGAGTGGGCCTGACCTTTAAATATTCCATCTTGTGTGGCACCTGGGTGGCTCAGTTGGTTAAGTATCCCACTTCATCTCAGGTCATGATCTCACAGTTCACGGGTTTGAGCCCCACATCAGGCTCTGTGCTGATAGCTCAGAGCCTGGAGCCCGTTTCAGATTCTGTCTCCCTCTCTCTCTGCCTTTCCCCCGCTTTTGCGCTCTCTCTCTCTCTCTTTCTGTCTCTGTCTCTCTTTCTCAAAAATAAATATTAAAAAAAATTAAATAGTCCATCTTGTCAGCACGATAAATTATGAATCCCAAGTATTGAGGAACCTAGATTCTCTCTGACCCTAAACCAAAGCACTGATTTTTAATGGATGGGTAAGTGGATTTATGCACTTGGTTGAAGACAAGTTGAAAGAATCTCTAGCCACTGGGTAGCCTGCAAGACAAGTGGTATTGTTCCAGGAGAACAGGAGACTGGGAACAAGAATGAATACCAGCTTCTTTGGCTCTCAAATAAAAAACGGAATAAGAAATCCATGAAAACATTATCAGGAAATCAGAGGACGCATCATCAATAGTGCTGAATGATCATGTATAGATAGAGACGGCAAAGAGACTTCATTAAAACATAACAGGTCATCTTTAAATTTGTGAAATACGAAGTTGTAGATGTGTTGTCCAAAAGGGGATGTTTCTGCAAAGCCCACAGTTGCCAGTATGATGGTGATTCACTAAATCTACAATAGGAAAGATAGCTGTGACTGAATCAGTAACTGAGCACACGTACAAAAAGGCCCATTTGGGCATTCCTATCAAAACCAAAGAAGGTTCATTAGATTTTCCAGCTCATGAGAAATGTAAGCCTGTTCCAAAAGGAAAAATCTGTCCCTAATTCGTTTATTTCTGTTTCTGTGGAGTGCATTTTCCATTGAAATGGAATATATGAAGACCTGAACTGTCTCTATTTATTAACCATCATGTTCACAATTTTCAGAACATAATAGAACCTCAATAAATATGTGTTCAATGATTTTACGTGTGAGAAGGTGTTGTTCTTGAATTTATTTGCTCTGATCAAGCATATTAAAAACAAACTCTATTTTTCAAATGATTTGTAAAAGGGATGCTTGTCAAAGGAAATTAAGTGAAATTAAACTTTTAAAGTACTCACATTTAATGTACTAAGTGCTATGCCCTATGATTTGGACTCTATACACATTTTATAGCTTGATAATTCAGGGTTCAGTGAAAGAAAAGAAAAAGGCATGTCAAGAATTTAAGGGCTTATTGGAGCAATGATCAGCCTGGAAAAGGAGAAGTCAGGGACTCTGCCACTAGCATTCAAGTCATTCTTCTTTAAATCCTATCCTGAGGTCAGAAATTTGCTACTGCTATTTAGGAATCAGAAAATGTTAGGAGTCTACTTCCACTGTCACAGCTGCCCCATGGCTCGGAGGCTGGTGACTGGGGGTAGACCTCTCATAGACAAACCGAAGCACTTTTAGAAAAAGACTAAACATCATGGGATAGTTCTCAGAATAGGTCATATTAAAAATAGTTGATTAAATTAAGGATACTTATCTTGGAAAATAGAAAATTAAAAGAGGAATAGACACTTTTTGCATGCACAGCCTAAAAAAAGCCATGGGGGTACCCATTTGGTCCTACGCATACAACACAAGGATTGGAATAAGAAGTTGATGAGTTAGCTTTGAGTCACTGAGATAGTTCCAAATTGTTAGATGTAAAAATTTAAAGTGCTAGAGGCTGAGTTAGATGATCTCATCCATGCATGCTACTTATATTACAAGAAAAATGAAACTATTAAATGGATATACCTCCTAACTTATACAGTATTTACATACTGAATATGTAGTCATTAAACATAAAATTAACCTTGATATTAAAAAACAATTAGAAATTAACACATTCTGCACTTCAACAACTGAAATATTCTAGTGATACCAGTAATTGTGGTTTACAATCTCTACTCTGCCAGACTTTGCCTCATTCTCTAAGTATCCCCAGCACACAAATGGCCTGTAACTGATAGAGCCAGGACTCAAAACCAGGTCTGTGAGGAGCCCATAGAAAACTCTCCAAAACTTATCCAGGCAACAAAATACAACTTGAATAAATTGGACATCACTACCTCAGATAATTTATCATCTTTATACATAATTCTGAATAAGATGAAGCATGCAAAAGAAGTTAAACTGGATTTTTATAAGATTGTTTTGTGATATATTTTATAAAAGACAATTTTAAAAATAATGTAATGCATTTGTCCTTAAATTCATAAATAATGGGTTTAAGTCACAGTTTTATCAACTAATTACACGATTGTACACCTGACTCAATTTTTTGGACTTAAATATCCTACACTGTAAAATAAATAAAAGATTTGGGCTACCTAACCCATTAAGAAAATCCAATGATGTAAACTATACACAACTGATAAATTATAAATGTAAACATAAATCATTATAATCACAACAAGTAATTATTGACCAAATGTTAGCTACTCTGCTTGGTGATTTATAGGCAATATTTCATTTAATATTCACAGTTGTCTTAATAATACTATTAGAATATTAGAAAAATCCAATGAAGGAGATACTCTTATTGTTTTAACGGATAAGCAAAACAAGGCCTAGAGATCCATCTATTTTGCTGAAAGTCATACAGTTACCAAGTAGTTATGGGGCTCCTAAACTCACACTCATAAATTATAGCTATATAGATTTTACTCATAATTACTTTATTGCTTATACTAATTTGTTAGGTATGATACTTGTTACATTTTTATTTGTTATTCCCAAAACGATAGAAAAGTTTGAAGAACAAATATACACACCATTGACCTTGTCTGTTTATCCTCTGCAATTTTGAGTAGATTATAATGAAAATTCTTATGTAGTGTATGGAATTTAATCATAGACTTGGTTTATGTGGAAAGGCATTACATTTAATACCCCTGAGAGAACACCTCAACTCAGTTCTTTGGTTTCTAAGGAATCCAAACAACTACTATTATTTAGATGAATGATTTCTTAAATTACACATGTTTTTTTATCTGTGGAGAATTATCACATGTCCCCAAGTCATGCTATAACAATTCTCTTTAAAGTCTTTGAAGAGAGTATCCAATGAATCAAAGTAGGTAAACTTCTGGTATTTATGTTTAATTCACACAATTTCCATAAAGATAAGAGTTTAAAACATTCTAGTGGTCTAATAATAAATATTCCTAAAGACCATGAGAAATTCTACATGGAGAGGTTCCAAGAGTGTCATCACAATAGAAACTGAGTTTTCAGGAAGTAACATACACAGGTATACCTTGTTTACCTTGTTTATAGGAACTAAGAATACACGAGTCATAAGGAAAAGAACATGGTGTAAATGAGATTGTAAATTACCCTTACATTACCGAACAGTAGCACTACAATCCCATAACTGTCAAATTGAAAACTATCTATTCTACTTCACTGGCTAATCTATGAGGAGTCTGCAAAAACACTTGGAAAATGTGCAATAGCCCAGAAACACATGTCCTTCAGTGACAGTGGAAAAAAAAAATTGTAATTTAAGGGCTTATGGTACCTTGTGGCGTTAAAAATTCTCTCTGGGAAAGCCCAGAGTCTGTAATTCTTAGGAAAGAAGATATAGCTTGGTTCCCACCTGTAAGTTTTTGAACCTTTAATTCAAAGTGAAATCTAAAAGTGGTAGTGTTAGTGGTACCTCACTAGAGGTACTCAAAGAGTGGGATCACTCTTTGTATCTTAAACTCAAATATATACCCCCTCTACACACACACAAAAAAAAAACAAAATGAAAATAATCCAAGTAATTTAATGAAACTTTCCATAAATCTAAAATACAAGCTTGAAATAATACAGATAGAGGGTAGAAGAGAGAGGGAAAAAGAATTACTTGAAGCTAGCTAGCGTGTAGGAAAGACAGGAATAATGTCCTACATCTGAATAAATACATCATTCTAATTTTATATTAAGAGTGCATCTACTTACGTTTGCCTATAATGAAATAAGGTAGTTTAATGTAAAATAAGTTGCCAATTTCAGTAAAATTTTAAAACAAACACCATGTGTAAAATTAGGAATCAGCTTCAAGTAGTTTTATCTTTAAATTTAGAGAACTCAGATAATTGCACACAAAAATTTAAATTTCAGCAGGAGAACAATATTAATGGCACCATGAATCCTCCTGAAATAATTCCAAAAGCCAAATTTAAAGGCTGATTTTTTTTCTTTAGAATTCTATGCAGTGAATGAGTTTATGCAATAAACCCAGTTTTTAACCAGAATATATATCCCAGGAACATACACATGCCAGATTAACACATATCTCAAACTCAGTTTTTGGGTATCTCTATAAGCTTTCTTCCATTTTTTTGAGGTATATTACAAACTTTAAGGTAACATATTTTAAACTAAATTTTGTAAATGTTTCCTAATGCAATTGGAATTGTATCTCAAGGCCTTATGAAAATAAAAGGTTTTAAAGTGAATTACAAAATGTATCACAGTCTACTATTACATAGATCTTTTATTTAATTATCAAAAGTATACTGACTATTTCCTGATGTGTTTTTATCCTAAGCCCCATTTCATTAGTATGAGAGCTTAAAACACTATTCATTAATGAGAAAATTTTGATGATGCATATCTTCATTCTCTTATAGTACTTTATTATCATGGTAATATTAATTTAGATACTACCCAAAACTTATAATAGTCCAACATTAAGAATTGAAAGTCTTTTCATCACTTCTAATTATACACTAGGTTTTTTAATTCCAGATATAAAATGTAAAGAGGCTTCATTTTATTCACAGTGTTCTCTGGAAAAATGATATACAGTTTTGTTTCACAGAAAATGTAAATGAATGCAAATAATACATTTCCCTTTACCTCTTATGTAACTTATAGAAGCATATATTTATACTTAGCATCAGTCTTTTGTGTTAGTATAAATATTTCTTCCTCTCATATGTGAAAATGTTTCATTAGCAAGTCATTTCTTTCTGGGGAAGCTTTATCCTACAGCAATGTTAAGGGGATGGACTTGGGAGCCAGACTGACCAGATTTGACTTATGGCACATTCACTTCCTGGCTGTGTGCCATTTGGAAATCTACTCACCCTTTCCTGCATCAGTTGCCCATCTGTAAATGGAGAAAATAATAGCTGTTCCTGTTAAGGTAGTTTTGAGGGTTACTTGAATTAATATAAATACAGTTGGAACTGTGCCCATCATAAAAGAAGTATTGTACATTAGATTATTATTGAGAAACATATTCAAAAAATATTTACTGAGAGATAACTATGTGCTAGGCACTCTTCATTGTACAGAGACTATTTTGGTTACTAAGTTTGATCTGAAATGCCATTATTAATGAATAACCAATCACTTTCCTAGGAAATGAATTATCAAGATAAATGCTCTCTAATCTCAAAAGATTTACAGTCAAGGGAGTAAAATGATGATTATATAACACTGTGAGAAGTATTCTGATAGAAATATGCACAGGGCACCCTTAAAAGCATAAAGGCGAGATACAATGCGGAACAGTTTAGGTCAGATAAGCTGAAATGTGACCATCTATGGAAGAGGTAATATGTGTACTGATTGACATAGGCTAAAGGGATATTTCTTGAAAAGTGTGAGCAACCTCAAAGCACATATGTCAAAAGCAATTTTCCCATAAGAAGTAATGAGAAAAGATTACATTGCCTCATTTCTAGGACACCAGCTACAGTTATAGGTTAATTGCTGATTCTGGTACTGATTAAAAGAGTATCAGAGGTCTCTTCTACCAGCCCCTAAGGGCAAAAATTGCAAATGCTACAAGGCCCCCTTAGGAAAGGCTGGTCAATAAAACAGCTTCTACTCTGCCCTGTGGAATAGCACACAGCAAAGGCTTTATATGACTTATTAGAAGTAGAGATTCCTATTGACCTTGATTACTAAAAGGCTGCTCTCCTGATATAATTCACAGCCAACCTGAATGGTTAAGGAAAAAAAAATAAATAAAGCAAAACCACAAAAGTGAAAAAACGAAGCAGCAATAAGCAGCCATTTATCAACGACTAACTTAAGATGAAGAATACAACACTGATGAATAATGATATATGTATGTTAAGGAGTCCAGATAGAATGCATGCATATATTTCAACAAAAATAAGTTTCTACCTCAAAAGTTCAAATAAGTTCATTGACTTCTTTTTACCTGGTCAGGAGGAGTCTAGCAGCATGAATGTCAGGAGCTCTGAAGAGAAGCCAGGAAACCTATTGAAAAAAACAATGACGGAAAAACTTTAAAAAGGAAGAAAAAATAAAAGATTATAAAAGTATTAGGTATCAGGGCTTTTTAAACATTTTTGAAGAAAATATACTAACACATATTTGACATATTACTATCTTTAGTGCAACTATACCTTGTTACTCATTTTATCTGCTTTAAGAAGTACATAATTTTATTTTATCATATTTCAAAGGGGAAAAATAAACACCTTTGATCTCAAAATACTTGAAATGGGAGAGAATGAATGATCACATAAAAACCCTCCATTTAACAGTTTAGATACTAATAAATGTAGAACCAAATGCATATTTAATTGTATGATATTTCATTTGTGGGACATCCAAATGGAATGAGTTTTACTCTTTCGATAAGGCAAGAAATGTTCCCAGAGTAAGGAGGTATAAGAAATCATGTATGTCTCTAATTTGAAGACTAAAATAATATTTGTGGCATCATCACAGCTGACATATCTTGGCATACTAATAACCTATAATTACTAATTTTAATTTTTTTATAGGAGAGTTTTAATATTCCAGCCTAGGAATGCCTCACGCCCTCACTCCTCCAGTAGATATGAGATGCCTAATGATAAAGAATATGTATTTGGCTTTGTCACAGAACCTTCTCTGTTGAGCCAATCTTCATAAATACCTTGTGGATTAACTTACTTATACACACTAAGCATTTAAGGGCTTGATGATATTCAATGTTATGGTTTCCACTATACATGGTTGATTATTTTATACAAACCTTTTTATTCATTCATTCATTCATTCATTCATTCATTCATTCACACATGGTTATTGTCTGTTCACAACTTGCCAGACACTAAAGAACTAGTAATATCATGATGGGGGGAAAGGGTACAGGAGAGGGAGAGATATGAGCTCTTCCTTTACAGAGTTTGTTTTAAGTAAGGGAATTAGAGGTTGAGGAAACAATTTCATAGACATTAAATCAATTACAATTTTATAAGTGCTAAGAAGGGATGAAAGATTTATTAGGTTATTTTTATGAAACCAGGCCCTCACTTAATCTGGAAAGGCTCTTCTAGATTGTGATTGGGTGAAAAAACACAAAACCGTGTGAGATAGAGAGCCTAAGTGAGGGAAAACGTCCCGGCACAGGCAATATCATGTATAAAACATCTGTCACAGAGATAAGTATCCGTATATCAACAATGACAGTTTCCCCTACTGTAATGTGCAATCTTCATTAGACATAGCCCTGACTGGAAAGGGAGTGTTTCTTAGGCTTCTTTTGCATCCACAGGTGGTTATGGGCCTAGCTCCCATCGAAGGAGTTTGATGAAAATGGTGTGTATCATTTCTTTTCCATGGTTGGCCCCTGGGTGGGAAGGAGCCCAAGTATCTGAAATATCACATGAAAGAAAGTCACCTAACTGCAAGAAACACCCCTATATTTTAAATAGTATTTTTAATTATTTTTAGTTTTTCAATGTTTATTTTTGAGAGAGAGAGTCAGAGAGAGCGTGAACAGGGGGAGGGCAGAGAGACAAGGAGAACAGAATCCGAAGCAGGCTCCAGGCTCCGAGCTGTCAGCACAGAGCCCGATTTGGGGCTTGGACTCACAAACTGAGATATCATGACCTGAGCCAAAGTCAGATGCTAAACCAACTGAGCCACCCAGGCACCCCTAAAATATTATTTTTGAAAATATAGCTGAAATACATAGTCCTTTATGATTTTCACAGATAAAGACCACCAAAACTAAACTCACAGTCCAAAGTCATAAAAGTTTAATAAAAGTGGCACCACAAGTGCTATTCAGCAGGATGAAACAGGAGAATTAAACCTCTACATTTTTCAGATAGTTTACAAAGATTTGAAGAAAAATTAAATTAGGTAATGTACAAGTAAAAATTACATAATCATTGAATTAAAACAACAACAACAAAACAGAACTGTGAGGAGAACTGTCAAACATGGAAGAAATGCATCACAGAAATCCAAAAGATTCAAATTCAAAAGAAAAGACAGAAGCTATAAGACAAGGAGGATAGAATAGAAATGTCTCAAATTTTTCTAAGATGATTCACAGAGACAATAGAAAATAAGAGGACAATACTGGCAAATACAGTGAATGAGAATTTGACAGAATTGTTGAAAAAGAATACTTTGGCTCAGGAAATACATGTCCTTCCATGAAAAATAAACAATAGGAAATCCACACCTAGATACATTATAAACATATTTTAAAATATCAAGTGCAGGAAGAAAAACTTAAAAGTAGCTAAAAAGAAAAGAAAAATTACTTACAAAATCTGCAACATCACAATGAATATAAGTAGACAGTGGAATAATAATATCCTCAAGGTCCTGAGAAAAGGGTGGTGGGAGGAGAAAGCTATCAAATTAGGATTAGATACCAAGCTAAACTATCACTAAAGATTTTAGAAGAAATTAAGACATTTGAGACAAAGAACTTGCCACTAACCTATCCTCGCTGAAGTAAATCTTACAAGATTATTTCACAATGATAAATTGGATCAGAAAAGGAAAATCTGAGATTAAAAAAAGAAAGAAAGAAAAAAAGGTAGGCTATGAAATTGAGAAATATATGAATAACTCTAAAGAAATGTTGACTATATGATATAGTTTAAATAATAGTAATATGAGGATAATAAATCAAGGTGGACTAAAATTATATCTCATACCTGACAACAATTCTATAAGAAGGGTGCCTAGGTGGCTCAGTCAGTTAAGCGCCCTGACTTCAGCTCAGGTCATGATCTCACAGTCTGTGAGTTCGAGTCCCACGTTGGGCTCTGTGCTGACAGCTCAGAGCCTGGAGCCTGCTTTGGATTCTGTGTCTCCCTCTCTCTCTGCCCCTCCCCTGCTCATGCTCTGTCTCTCTCTGTCTCAAAAATAAATAAAAACATTTAAAAAAACTTTTTTAAAATAAAAAAAAATAAATAAAAGAAGGAGAAGGAACAGATTCCAATTAAAATATTCTAAACCAGTTACATTGAAACTACATTCCACGATTAGTACCCGTCCACAAACTGTCTTGTACTGATCTGTGACAAGAAATACACTGAAATTGAGAGTAAGAGTTTAGAAACTTTAAAAGCATTTTGACAGAATAATTTTAAGTCTGTTAAATCTAGTAGTAATCAAAAGATAGGCTTGCATTTAGTGTACATTTTATCATTTCACTCTTCTAGTAACATGTGCCCATTTTATTTTACTGATCCATGAAGAATTGGAAAATTTGAAAAAAAAATTATTTACCACTGACAGCTTGAGAAGTATTGTTCTCAAGTCCTGTATGTTTGGGGAAGGAATAGAGAAATTATCTTGAGACAGAAGTAGACCAAATAAATATAAAAATCCAATGGGTAATCACTAAAAGATTAAAAATAATCAAGTAGCAGGAAAATGCAGTTAAAATAAAAATATTTCTTATGTGACAACATAAGAAAATTAAAAAGAAAGGAAAATAAGTATTGAAAAGGGAGGATAAGAGGGAAATATAATTTTCAAATATATTGAATTGGGAATTTAAATGAAATGTAAATACAAATGAAAAAACTGTATTTCACTGGCATATTTCACAACAGATTTAAAAGACAAAACAAAATCCAGTTTTATGCTGTTAGTAAGCAATCTAACATAGCAAAATGCAGAGGGCTGGCAAGTAAAAGGATGGATAGAGGCAAAAAGAACAGGCAAAGACCTAGTAAGCAAATGCTGGTACGGCTTTTTTAAGGCACAATGGAATTTTTAGGCATAGGAGTAGTCACCATATATTGATAAAGATTAAAATTCACCAGAAAGAAGTTTACAAGATAATATACACTATAGAGATATTATCAATATTAAATGTTTATAGTAAAAGAGAAAGATTGCCCCTTAATAAGCCTAGCATCCCACTTAAGATGTTAGAAAAAATAGAATAGACCTAAATACTATATGAAGAAATAAAATATAAAGATAACAGAGAATAGTGATAATGAAAACAAAATAGAAAGGATCAATAAAGCCTATATTTAGTAATTTGTAAGGACTAATAAAATGAAAAAAAATACTTAGGACTGATCAAGAAAAATATAGAGAAAGATAAAATAATAGTTTTAGAAGCTAAAAGGAGATCATAACACAGATCCAGTTGAGGATTTCTAAATGATGAAAGAATCCTATGGACAACTTCAGGTAAAGAAATTGTTAAATTAGAAGCAACATTCCACTCCTGCCCCCCAACATGCACACATACATACAATTACTACAAAGTGTCTCAAGGGAAAAACAAAAGAAAAGAAAAATTTGAGTAGACCTTTAACCACTACAAAATTGAATCAATAGAAACAGTAGTAATACAACTATACTCTATACCCTGCAAAATCCATCAGGCCCAGAAAATTTTGTAAGAGATATCTATTGAATGCCAAACATTTATAATCCTTGAAGGAAAAAAAAAAGAATATCTTTTAATTTCAATAATAAAAGATTCTAAAATTCTAAAGAGAGTGTAAGCAAAATTTAAGACATTACTATATTTTGAAAAAACTGATCATGAACAACTATCCCAGAAATGTTAGGGTAGTTTACCACTAAGAGATCAATAAATGTAATTCACCATAACATCAGATTAAAGTAGAAAACACATATTGTGATTTCAATAGATATAGAAAAATCTTCCAGTGAAACTTAATAATATTCATAATAAGACATCCTGCTATTTTAGTAATAAAAGGCAATCTCCTTAAATGGCTTCTACCAAAATTGACATCCACATCATACTTAACATTGATATGTCAGAAGCCTCTCTTTAATATTAGGAAAAATAAGACTGTATATAGCTATAGGTAGTATGTGGTCCTTCATTTTAACATAAAAATAAAAGAATCCAATATAAAATGTGCAAGATTTCCAAACTACAATTCAAAGAACCCTTGAATGGTCAATAAATAATTTTTAAAAAATGATGAACATGATGAAATATAGGTTTCAGTAAAACCCATTATATGGACAAACATTTAATAACCCATGTGGACTATGACATGAGGCACTGCCCACATCACCCTAAAGAATGAAGGACTTTCAGTCCCTCAGCTACAGGAAACACTGCCAAGGGAAAGCATGCAGCTGTCAGCTTCCTTCAAGGAAGCTGAGGGAATGCATCAACTGAAGAGAACTGCCTCATCCAACTTCAAATCTAGAAACCAATGACAGACCTATGCAAGAGTATAATGGCTTGGATTCTTAGTTCCAACTCAAGACATGTGTAAAGAGTTACATCAGCTTCTGATTTCTTAGTCGGGTTGGTTGGGGCCTCTTAAAACTGAATCACAACTCTTCCCCATCCCCATTGTCCTGCCTTCACCTTCACAAGGATTAAGCCTGGGTGTACTCCCTAAAACACTTCCTGCTTCCTAATCCCGCTATTTCCAGGGACTCCAACCTAATAGCGGTGTGTGCCCAGGCAGTGTCTGAAAATGGAGATGATGGAATGGGATTTGAGAAATGCATTGTCCACCATCTGGCTGGTAACAAAACCTCCATCCCATCACTGGAGGTGAGGGCAACATAACCCCAAGTACAGGTACCAGTGCAATTGCCAGAACATTCATAAGATATACCCCTCCTCAAAATTTGCCCTTAACTCTCCTAGTGAGCACTAAGCCAATAAACTTAAGGTGGAGGTAACAACATGACCAAAATGGGACAGGTCAGAGCTGATAAGGGTGGAAAATGACCATACCTAAATGGAACTGCAGGACCTAGTCAACAGTCAGGAAAGCAAACATGAAACTGAATTCGATGGGTACATAGTTAAGAAGACAGAACATAAGCAAATTTGTATAACCCTTTAAAAAAACACATAAGAAAATCAAACAAATTTTTATTTTTATATTGTGAGGTCCATGAGGGGTACACCACTATATCAAGTGAATAATTCATTTTCATCAACATACCATAATCATGCGATTTTATGGCTAACTTCAGTAATAATATCCCTTAAAAATTCAAAATAATTTATACCCCATTAATTTATATCTCACTAAGGTGGTTTATAATATATCATAGTGAAATCAACCATTGGCATCCATAAGAAAATAAATATTTCAGAAAGACATACATTGAAAATAATCCAGAATGGATAAAGATGTGGTATATATATACAATGGAGTATTACTCGGCAATCAAAAAGAATGAAATCCTTGGGAATGCAAGCTGGTGCAGCCACTCTGGAAAACAGTATAGAGGTTCCTCAAAAAACTAAAAATAGAACTACCCTACGACCCAGCAATTGCACTATTAGGCATTTATCCAAGGGACACAGGTATGCTGTCTCGAAGGGACAGATGCACCCCCAAGTTTATAGCAGCACTATCAATAATAGCCAAAGTATGGAAACAGCCCAAATGTCCATCGATGGATGAACGGATAAAGAAGATGTGGTATATATATACACAATGGAGTATTACTCGGCTTTCAAAAAGAATGAAATCTTGCCATTTGCAACTACGTGGATGGAACTGGAGGGTATTATGCTATGTGAAATTAGTCAGAGACAGACAAATATCATATGACTTCACTCATATGAGGACTTTAAGAGACAAAACATATGAATATAAGGGAAGGGAAACAAAAATAATATAAAAACAGGGAGGGGGACAAAACAGAAGAGACTCATAAATATGGAGAACAAACTGAGGGTTACTGGAGTGTTTGTGGGAGGGGGCATGGGCTAAATGGGTAAGGGGCACTAAGGAATCTGCTCCTGAAATCATTTTGTACTATATGCTAACAAATTTGGATGTAAATTTTAAAAAATAAAAAATAAAATTAAAAGAAAATAATCCATAATGCTGTCCAATCATAAAGATAGATTTTGTTTTTTAAAGATAGGTCAAAAGTAGTTACATTTTGCTTAATTGTTGGCTGGTCTTTTTTAATTACTCATTTTTCTACCCTAACACTCATGACAGTATATAAATACTAATAACCAAAGAAGCAAAAAACAAATGCCCCATTTAAAAGGAAATGAAAGACATTTCAAACTTTTTATTTAGAGATCAATTATACTCAGTTTTCAATACTAATTTGCTTTATCATGAAGATAGGCTACATTTCTAGTTTTTCTACCCTTCAAATAACCAGAATCTGGAACACTGCAAGATCAGAAATTTTAATGAGAATGGGAAGAGAATGAAGATTAGCAATTGTATGCACTTGAATTGTATTTGTATCTTGGTTGAATATGAGAAAAATAAATGATATTTCTGTAGAACCATACCAGAGAGATGGTGGACTAAAGGAAGAGTCATCTCAAGGTTCTCTTTGATTACCATCTCAGAGAAAATTCTATGTAGCAGGCAGGCGTTCTTGACTAAAACAAGACTCCAACTGACTTTGCCGTGGATAATGGTGAGAAAGTCCAAAGGGAGGGAATTTAGTGCAAAATAAAGAAACATGTGAAATACATGTTTGGTGTTAGATCATTCCTGAAAATGGATTTTTACATTATAGTAAGATCCCTGTATTATTCTGGCAATTCAGCATGACAGAAAGAAAACAAACTCTGAAGTGAGAAGACCTGTAATCTATACCCTTCTGGATAATTTATTCTGCAAGTGACTCCACCTCATATATTAACTGAGTTTCAGTACATCACTTATAAAGTATGCCCTACGACTTAGAATCTACTTTCTAAGTTTCTGGAAAGGGATCACAAGTTACAAAACAAGCTGAAATATTATTTCCTATATATGTAATGTCAGTGAGATTCTGTACCTGAAATAAATTTCATATCATAAAAGCACCAATACTTTTTATTTGCTTTTATTGCCTTCTTTTCATACCACTGGTGAGGAGAGATTTCTACCCTATGGCTACAGAGGTGGCCCAAACACATGACACCTGACACTGGACAGATGTTACTGATAGCAGTTTATTATTCACATATACTCACAGTCCAAGAGGACACCGAAAGCTGTGAAGGGCAATGCAGAAGTTGTATCTGGAAACAGGGTGAATAACCAGGGACTTGTTGGAGGCAGGCTCTGGAGGATCAAGAAGGTCAGGTGACACATTGGTTCCTGGGGGAGGATGTGATTCGCCTGTCTGAATAACTCAGTGGTCCCCAATAAGTGATCTTTTTAAGAGAAATTTTCTCCTTTGGATGAAATAGAGGATGCTTCTTTTCATGGTAAATCTTTTGCAACAATAACCAGCGTATTTAATTTTCTAAATACTTCTGAAATCCATTCAAAATTAGGCTCAGCTGTCTTGAAAACTTTTATTATTGATTTAATATGCAAGAATTCCCTCAAAAAGTCTTTTAATGTTAGATCTTGGCAGTTTAAATGGGAAATGTTTTCCCTTCAATGATCCCTACTCCCTATTTCATAGATAACTAAATATCCATTATGATAACTAAATATTCCTCATCGATGGATTTGCCATTAGTTTTTTGTGTTTGTTTGTTTTGCAAAACATTTTAAAACATTTTTAAGGAGATGGGCATGGTTAATCCTCTACTTACTTTTATGCTATTCAGTTATACTTCTGAATCAATTATACCATACTTTTATCTCACTAGAAATGTTTTTCATGGATATACTACCAGTTCAAAACAATGTTTGGCAGAACCGTAGTCATTGCTTCTAATCATGAAAGGATTAAATCTAAAGTTTTCAGACTTATGGATCACTCATCATACTTTCTTATTGCTGCTGCTTTTTTTATAGCATTGTCCTAAAACGAATCAATTTGGCACGGCATTCTGTTCATTATTAGAGATGTCAGATGTCCACATTGTCCATTACGTTGAGATTTACAGTAAGAAAGGATTTAAAATGTGGGTTCACAAATCACACCCCTTGCAACTGGAGTTCATTTCTAATTTGTTTGTTATTACCTAATGTTTGTGAAAATGTGTTTTTCTTCCACTATAAAGCACTATACAGAGTTCTTCACTATACAGCCTTGATTTTACTGTTCTCTTCCTCAATGCCATTTTTTTCTAAAAAGTTCCACTGTATTATTTTTCTATATTGATCCCTTATGCTATGAACTCAACTAGCCATTTTATCCATCTCTTAATCAATCATTTCTGAACCTAATGAATTAGTCATTAGAACTTCCCAGACATAGTTAAGAGGATCCCTTTGCCCCTTAATTTCCAAAGTATAATTGTGTACTTTTTTTGTTAACATTAGGAAAACATGATATTTGGAAGAGAATAACATTTGTGTTTGCAGTATTTGTCAGTATTTTCCTTCTAAAATTACAGAAAAATATATTCATACAAAAGAAAGCTGTCAAATGCACTAAAATTAATGAAAACAAATATTTTTTCTTTCATGTTTTACAGGTAAACAATGCATATGCATGTGTGATTATACTTAAGCATTAGAGTACCCAATGTTTTATTCTTCCCTATTTTTACAGTTGTCTAAAATTCTAGATTAAACCAGATATTTAAATTGTGATATCCCTAATTATTCATGTGTACTCAGAGACACCATTTGAGAGGGAAAAGAAGTGTCAAATTGTACCCCAATATTTACTGTCACTGGGTATGACATGCTCTGTGATGAATGGGAGGCAAATTATGCTTACAGTGCTAATTCTCACAAACCCAGGTATAATAGAGGGTGTCTGGTCAATACATTATATATAATAAAAGAAGTCAATGAAAAAAGAGTGGCAATTTTTTTTTTTAATTTTTTTTCAACGTTTATTTATTTTTGGGACAGAGAGAGACAGAGCATGAATGGGGGAGGAGCAGAGAAAGAGGGAGACACAGAATCAGAAACAGGCTCCAGGCTCTGAGCCATCAGCCCAGAGCCCGACGCGGGGCTCGAACTCCCGGACCGCGAGATCGTGACCTGGCTGAAGTCGGACGCTTAACCGACTGCGCCACCCAGGCGCCCCAAAGAGTGGCAAATTTTTAAGAATGCAGAGTCTTACAAGTGGAAAGGATGATACAAAATATGGAGGCCTACTGCCACCCAAGAAGAGAAAGATTAAAGTTTCTGTTGAGCCCAAAATGTTGATATTTGAAGAATCATGTTAAGAAAAATAATATAAAACTAGAATTACAAAATTAACCTCAGGTCCTTTGAACCCACTGGTGAGGTTAAGATGAGTAAAGCATAAGCTTCATTAGCTTTACAATGAATCTACCACTGTATGCAAAAATATCACATATAAAATCCCAACATTCATGACTGGATACATTTAATTAAAAGCTGGGACTTATGTTGACTCCAAATCTGCCTTGTTTAGAATGTTTATGCATCATCCTGTGGAAGTACTAAGAACATTTATTGCTTCCTCATGATAATCCTTTAAATGTTTGAATTAAACTGCAAACAAAAGCTTTGTTTTCTTTTTCACTCAGAGCCAAATACTCTGATTCCCTCCATTATTATTTATGTTATATACATTCACAATTTCTCTAAATTCTTCTAATCTGACATCTCGATATATAGGATACACACCATATACAACTCAACAAATGTTAGCACAGTAACAGTTCTGCTTTCCACTCCTATGTTATGGGGTTTCAGACTTCCACCCTCAATGCCACTAAAGGACAATAATGACATCATCTTAAGGTAATTCTAGAGCAAACTAACATCTGAGAATTTGTCCCAGTGTTAGGAGATTTTATAATGCTTTAGTGTTAAGCTCTTTAATTGTTTAATGCATACACTGATCCTTAAAGAAAAAACCCATTTCTAGATCCAATCCTGTGGCTGAACAGTGCTACCTTTTTGAAATACTCTTCAGTGGGGCGCCTGGGTGGCGCAGTCGGTTAGGGGTCCGACTTCAGCCAGGTCACGATCTCGCGGTCCGTGAGTTCGAGCCCCGCGTCAGGCTCTGGGCTGATGGCTCAGAGCCTGGAGCCTGTTTCTGATTCTGTGTCTCCCTCTCTCTCTGCCTCTCCCCCGTTCATGCTATGTCTCTCTCTGTCCCAAAAATAAATAAATGTTGAAAAAAAAATACTCTTCAGTGCTTCTGTTTAGGCATTTAAAGATCCCCTTAATGCAAATGACTTGAATGCAAATGCCGATTCCTCTTCTTAGAGTAAGTTTAAAGCGATGTTTTCACAGTTTGCAATGAGTGCAGTTTATTAACATAGAATTGTACTGAATTTATAAATGTACTTTAAAAGTAAATATTATTTTTTGTGGTATTCACTTTAGCCTGAGGCATATTTGAGCTATTATAGATGGCATGCCACGATCTTTCAATCATTGGTGGGAATGAACAATGTAATTTATTCAACGTTTATTTATTTTTGGGGGGACAGAGAGAGACAGAGCATGAACGGGGGAGGGGCAGAGAGAGAGGGAGACACAGAATCGGAAACAGGCTCCAAGCCATCAGCCCAGAGCCTGACGCGGGGCTCGAACTCAAGGACCGCGAGATCGTGACCTGGCTGAAGGCGGACGCTTAACCAACTGCGCCACCCAGGCGCCCCGGAACAATGTAATTTAAAAATCACGACTATTTCTCTGTTTAATATATGGAAATGATAGAACAGGACAATCAAAATAAGAATGGAGGTCTATTTTGAAATATGCTTGTCTAGAAATCAACCTAAAGACTGAAAGAATAGACTCTACAACTAAATGGAGAGATCACACTAAAGAAAGTAGGAAGTACAGAGATATGTGTCAGGGGAGTAATGGATCACAGGTGCTGAGGAAAGGGACCCAGGGTCCTGGAGAAGGGGGACAGGGGGAGGGAGGGGGAGGGAGAGAGGCAGAGAGACCGAGAGCGACAGAGAGAGAAAAGAGCATACAGGGGAAACAAAAGGAGAACATTTCCCCAAAAGCCACTGGCTTGGAAAACGAAAGGGGCTGAATTTCATGAGTTCTTGCAAACCGTGTGGCTTAAAGCCTGGAGTTTTAAAGGTCAGCAAGCTTGGCTGGGATAGATCCTGAAGGACACTGTGCTGCTCCTGAAGAAGAGCCAGGCAGACAATCCAGGGGAAGCATGGTCTAGCATGGGAACAGTGACCTCCAAAACACCTGGAGCAAATGGGAAGAGATTATTTGGTCTTCTGGGAGCACATCCCTGAGAGGCAGCATTCACAGAGACACCTCTCTGGGAACAAAGGAACTGACTGGTGCCACTTCTATCCCCCACCCTACAGCATAAACACAGAGCCACCTGTAGGAAGGAGCATGGGATTGACACTGGCAGCCTAACTTGCTTACACTAAGCCCTATCCTCCTACACTCTGGCAGCATTGTCCTTCTCAGTCAAGCCTGTCTCAGTCTCCGCATGGTAGGCCCCTCCCTCAGAAGATCAGCACACACTTATGTCACACTTATGTCTTGATCAGAGAGTTCTGCAGGGCCTCAGCTCTGATGCAAGTAGTGTCAGGCCTCATTTTATAAGTAGACCAGAGCACACCTGGTTATAACTCACCACATTCAGGCCAGGGACCAAATATTGCCCACAGCAGACAAGGAGAGCTTCTGCAGACAACTGGTCTAAAAACAGAAAAGCCAAAACACAACAGCAAAGAGCAAGCAGCACACACATGAGACACTCCCTGAAGTTCCAGGCTCTGGGCAATACATGACCTCTTTTTGATAAGGCCATTACTTTCAGGAACAGGAGACATAACTGGCTTTGCTAACACAGAGAAGAAAGCAAGGACAGAGATACATGACAAAACAGTATATTTTAACCCAAATGAAAGAACAAGATAAGGCGATGGCCAGAATCTAAGCAAAACAGATATAAGTAACATGTCTGATGGAGAATTTAAAGCAACAATTATAAAGATACTCACTGGGCTTGAGAAAAGAAGACATAAGTGAGATCCTTACCACAGGTATAAAAGAATTAAAAAAAAAAAAAGATCAATCAGAGATGAAGAATACAATAAGCGAGATTGGAAATAGGCTTGATGCAATGAACAGCAGGCTGGAAAAGCAGAGGAAATAATTCATGACCTAGAAGACAAAATAATGGAAAATAATGGAGCTGAAAAAAAAGGAGAAAGAAGAATTATGCAACACGGGAATACACTTAGGAAACTCAGTGACTCCATCAAAAGAAGTAACATTTATATTATAGGAGTCTCAGAAGAAGAAGAGAAGAAGGGATAGAAAATTTATTTATTTAAATAGGTAATAGCAGAAAATTTCCCTAATCTGAGGACAGACATCCAGATTCAAGAGGCACAAGGAACTCTCATGAAAATCAGCAAAAGCAGCAGGCAACACCAAGACATATTGTAATTAAATTTGCAAAATATAGGGATAAAGAAAAAATCTTAAAACCAGCAAGACAAAAGAAGTCCTTAATTTATGAAGGGAAACCCATAAGGTTAGCTGGAGATTTCTCAACAGAACCTTGGCAAACTGGAAGGGAGTGGCATGATATATTCAAAGTGATGAATGGGAAAACTCTGCAGCCAAGATTCCTCTATCAAGCAAGGCTATCATTCAGAAGATAAGGAGAGATAAAGATGAACAAATGAACAAAAACGAAAAGGAGTTTGTGACCATTAAACCAGCCCTGCAAGAAATATTAAAGGGGATTCTGAGTGCAAAGGAGTAATCAACAGTGACAAAGACAAAAAAGGATCAGAGAAAATCGCCAGAACAATGACAAAACAAGTAATAAAATGGCAATAAATACACATCTGTCAATAATTACTTTGAATGTAAATGGACTAAATGCTCAATCAAAAGATATTGGACATCAGAATGGATAAAAAAACAAAAAACAAAAAACAAAAACAAAGTCCATCTATATGTTCCCTTCAAGAGATTCATTTTAGACCTAAAGATACTTGCAGATTGAAAGAGAGGGGGTGGAGAAACATTTTTCATGCAAATGAGTGTCAAAAGAAAGCTAGAATAGCAATACTTATATAGGACAAGCTAGACTTTAAGACTGTAAAAAGAGACAAAGGGCATTATATAATCATAAAGGAGGCAATCCACAAAAACATGTAACAATTTTAAATATTTATGCACCCAACAGGAGAGGAACCAAATATACAAAACAATTAGTAACACACATAAAAGAACTAATTGATAATAACACAGTAATAGTGGGGACTGTAACACCCCACTGACATCAATGGAGAGATTATCTAAACAGAAAATAAACAAGAAAATAATGTCTTTGAATGACACACTGGACTGGATGGACTTAACATATATTTAGAGCATTCCACCCTAAAACAACAGAATACACATTCTTTTTTAGAGTGCATGGAACATTCTTCAGAATAGATCACATGTTAGGTCACAACAGGCCTCAACAAATAACAAAAGGATTGAAATCATACCAAGTACCTTTTCTGACCACAACGCTATGAAACTAGAAGTCAACCACAAGAAAAAAAAATTTGGAAAGACCAAAAATACATGCTCCCAAACAATGAATGGATCAAGCAGGAAATCAAAAAAGAAATTTTAAAAAAACACATGAAAACAAATGAAAATGAAAACACAAAGGTCCAAAACCAATGGAATGCAGCAAAAGTGGTCCTAAGAGAGAAATATGGGCCCACATAAAAGGAAAGAAAAATCTCAAATAAACACCCTAACCTTATACCTAAAGAAGCTAGAAAAAAGACAACAAAAGATGCTTACTGCCAGCAGAAGGAAGGAAATAATAAAGATTACAGCAGAAGTAGATTATATAAAAACTAAAAGTACAATAGAACAGATCAATGAAACCAGGAGCTGGTTCTTTGAAAAAATTAATAAAATTGATAAGCCTCTAGGCAGACTTATCAAAAAGAAAACAGAAAGTACCCAAATAAATAAAATCACAGATGAGAAAAGATAAATAACTACCAATGCTATAGAAATACATTTATAAGAGAATATAATGAAAAATCATATGCCAACAAATTGGACAACTGGGAAAAAATGGATAAATTCCTACAAACATATAACTACCAAAACTGAAACAAGAAGACATAGAAAACTTGAAGAGACTGATAATTAGCAATGAAACTGAATCAGTAATCAAAAAACATCCCACAACAGGAGTCCAGGGCTGGGTGGCTTCACAGGTGAACTCTACCAAACATAGAGTTTGGTAGACCAACAAAGAGTCAATATTATTCTTCTCAAACAAATCTAAAAGGAAAAAAGAAAAGGAAGAAAAACTTCCAAATTCATTCTATGATGCCAGAATACCTTGATACCAAACCCAGATGAGACTCCACTGAAAAAGAGAACCACAGGCCAATATCCCTGATGAACATGTATGCAAAAGTTCTCAGTAAAATACTAGCAAACTGAATCCAACAACACATTAAAAAAATTATTCACTACAAGCAAGTGGGAGTTATTCTTGGGTGCAGGAGTGGTTACATAGTTGCAAATCAATCAACATGATATATCACATTAATAAAAGAGAGGATAAGAACCATATGATCCTCTCAATAGATGAAGAAAAAGCACTTGATAAAGGACAACATCCATTCTTGATAAATACCCTCAACATAGTAGGGACAGATAGAACATACCTCAACATCAAAAAGGCCATATATGAAAAAAACACAGCTAATATCATCCTCAATGGGGAAAACAGAGAGCTTTTTCTTTATGGTCAGGAACAAGACAGGGATGTCCATTCTCACTACTGTTATTTAACATAGTACTAGAAGTCCTACTCTCAGGAACCAGAAAACAAAAAGAAATAAAAGGCATCGAAATCATCAAGGAAGAAGTCGAACTTTCACTATTTGCAGATGACATGATATTCTACGTAGAAAACCCGAAAGACTCCACCAAAAACTTGCTAGAACTGATACACAAGTTCAGTAAAGTCACAGGATACAAGATCAACATACAGAAGATTTGTTGCATTTCTATGCACAAATAATGAATCAGCAGAAAGAGAAATCAAGGAAGTTATCCCATATACAATTGCATTAAAATCCATAGGTTACCTAGGAATAAACCTAACCAAAGACATAAAGGATCTGTACTCTGAAAACGACAGAACACTTATGAAAGAAATTGAAGATGACACACAAAGAAATGGAAAAACAGGGGCGAGTGGGTGGCTCAGTCAGTTGAGCATCCAACTCTTGATTTTGGCCCAGATCATGATCTCACAGTAGTGAGACTGAGCCCCCATGTAGGGCTCCACACTAAGCATGGGGACTGTTTAAGATCTTAAGATTCTCTCTCTTCTTCTCCCTCCACCTCTCCCCTGTTCTCTCTCAGGAAACAAAACAAAAGAAATAAATGGAAAAACATCCCATGTTCATGGATTGGAAGAATAAATATTGGCTTTTTTTTAAGTTTATTTATTTATTTTTAGAGCGAGCACAAGCACAAGGGAAGAAAAGAAGGAGAGACAGAATCTCAAGCAGGACCTGCACCATTAGCACAGAGCCCTATACAGGGCCCAAACTCACAAACTGTGAGATTAAGACCTGAGTTGAGATCAAGAGTTGGACACTTAACCAACTGAGCCACCCAAGCTCCCCAGAAGAACAAATATTGTTAAGGCATCTATACTACACAAAGCAATCTACACATTTAATACAATCAAAATACCACCATTTTTTTGACAGAGCTAGAAGAAGCAATCCTAAAATCTGTATAGAACCTCAAAAGACCCCAAATAGCCAAAAAAATCTTAAAAAAGAAAAGCAAAGCTGAAGGCATTACAATTCCAAACTTCAGGCTATATTACAAGGCTGTAGTCATCAAGACGGTATAGTACTGGCACAAAAACAGGTACATAGATCAATGGAACAGAACAGAAAATCCAGAAATGGACCCACAACTACATGGTCAACTATTCTTTGACAAAGCAGGAAATGTCCAATGGAAAAAAGACAGTCTCTTCAACAAATGGTTCTGGGAAAACAAGAGAGCAACATGCAAAAGAATGAAATTGGACCACTTTCTTACATCATACGCAAAAATAAATTCAAAATAGATGAAAGACCTAAATGTGAGACAGGAAGCCATCAAAATCCTAGAGGAAAACACAGGCAGCAACTTCTTTGATTTCAGCTGCACCAACTTCTTGATAGGTCTATCTCCTGAGGCGAGAGAAGCAAAAGCAAAATGAACTATTGGGATTTCATCAAGATAAAAAGCTCTTGCACAGCAAAGGAAACGATAAACAAAACTAAAAGGCAACCTTCAGAATGGGAGAATATATTTGCAAATGACATATATGATAAATAGTATCCAAAATATATAAAGAATTTATCAAGCTCAATGCCCAAAAATAAATAATCCAATTAAAAAATGAGATGAATATACATTTTCCCAAAGAAGACATAGAAATGGCTAACAGACACATGAAAAGATGCTCAGCATCATTCATCATCCGGGAAATACAAATCAAAAATACAATGAGATATTGCCTCACACCTGTCAGAATGGCTACAATTAACAACACAAGAAACAACAGATGTTGGCGAGAAGGCAGAGAAAGGGGAACCTCTTACACTATTGGTGAAAACCACCAAGCTGATGCAACCACTCTGGAAAATAGTATGGAGGGTTCTCAAAAAGTTAAAAATAGAACTACCCTATGATCCAGCCATTGCACTAAAGCAGATATTACCTGCTATTTACCCAAAGGATACAAAATTACCAGGTATTTACCCAAAGGATACAAAAATACTGATTTGAAGGGACATATGCACCCCAATGTCTATAGCAGCATTCTCAACAATAGCCAAATTATGGAAAGAGTCCAAATGTCCATTCACTGATGAAGGGATAAAGAAGATGTGGTATACAATAGAATATTACTCGGCCAACAAAAAGAATGAAATCTTGCCATTTTCAATGATGGAGCTAGGGTGTACTATGCTAAGTGAAACAAGTCAGTCAGAGAAAGACAAATATATTATTTCACTCACATGTGGAATTTAAGAAACAAAACAAAGGAGCAAAAAGAAAAAAGAGAGAGAGACAAATTAGGGAACAGACTCTTATAGAGAACTAAGGGTTACCAGAAGGGGAGGTTGGCAGGGGGATGGGCTAAATGGGTGATGGGTATTAAGGAGGGCACTTGTGATAAGCGCTGAGTCTGTATGTAAGTTATAAATCACTAAATTCTACACCTGAAACTAATATTACAATGTATATTAACTGGAATTTAAATAAAAACTTTAAACACAAAACAAAAGGACTATGTAGCAAAAATCAGGACTCTAATTCTAAAGTTGTTCAACACCTATATTCCCCACCATTTTCTGAACTGGTTATTTGTGAAATTGAATTGAATTGAATCATTTATAGCTTTCATCACTCTCCAAGTTTTGCTACTTTTAAATATTGAGATCATTCGTTCAAGGATGATTGAACACATGTTTAATTGCTTAATTTACTTATATCATCTGAATAAATGTGAATTATAACTCAGTCAATTTAGTCTTTGTGATTGACACCGGTGATAAAATTAGACCTCAAAGAAAGCAAGTTAGTTCTTTTTTTATTTGTTAATAAGAGTCATAGCCTCTGTGTGAAAGAACATATCCTTCAACCATGGAGCAAACCAGGAAGTTTGCATCTTTATGAATCCCATTGGTACTGTCAAAAAGGTTTCACCTGAATTAATTCCAATCGTTATCTGCTATTTTGTTACTAGCTGGAAAGTAATCATGTCTGAGACTCTGCTAGGTACTTAGAGACAGTGCTAATAAAATGTGAGACATCAACACTATTATCAAGAAACCCATAGTCTACTTGGAAGGAGGAAAATAAACAAGTAAACACACACACACGCACGCACACACACACACACACACACACACACACTGGTAAAGATGACAGTTATTTCTAAAACAAGCTCATGAAAAAGAGTGTTTTCTAGTGCCTCCAGTATGAGTGGACCTGGGATTTGTTCATTCCACCTATGATATCTCATTCAAACTTCAGACACCCTGGCAGGAGATACAGTAAATGAACATGAAAAACAAGGAAATACACTCTGAAAGAATAAAGCAATAGGTTTAATAATCTCTAGGACTGGGGTATGTACTCCAGCAGTTCTGTGTGATTTTGAAGTCAAAGTCCGAGTTCTTTCTGCAATATTAAAAGACTATTCTTCATTGACTTATTGTACTACAATCTGGTCCTTTTGCTGTACTACTTTAGTAGATTTTTCAAATTCTCATGTGAAATCAAAAAAGGTTTAAATAGCTTTTTAAAGAAATGTCATAGCAAAGATTTGTTTTATCTGTCTTTTCCCCAATGAATTGACACTTTTGGTGTTATATAAAGAGAGGCATTATGATAAACATAGGCCACATAAAAATTTCTGCAACAGAAAACACTCTTAGCATTTGAACTAAACTTTAAAAAGAAGATAATAAATTGTAATCATAATTTTTGCCAGAAATGTATTATTCTTTGCATTAAAATGCAATCATCTTCAAATAAATCTATATAAACAATCTTTGAACAAACACAAAGAGTTATTTCTGCCTCTGTAAGGTCTATTAGATGATTTCCGCACCATTTCTGTAGACTGGGAGAGTTAAGGTGACACTAAAATAAGACACAGCAGGTGACAGATATTTGAAATGAGTCTACTCAGCATCACAATCCTATGTAGAACTCCTGATTTGAAAACTCCTACTGGAAAAGTCAGAGAGCTCCACGTTCCCCCATAAGAGGGGCCATGCCACAACAAATAGCACATGTGATCAGTTACATTTGTTTTTCTGGAGATGTCTGTGGTGACAGGGGAGAAAAATCAATATGTTTAAAACTAGAGGCAATGGGGCAAACATTAAAGACAGATTAGGGGTAGAATGGTGTCTGACAGATGGCAGGGATTCAAAAATATTTGTTAAATGAATGAATGATAGAATGGGATGCAATAAACTACGAACTCGAATTTACACTCTATTGAGCCTTTTCATTTCTTAACACCTGACCCCAGAACAGAAATTATTTCAAGCCAAGGAAGCAAGGAATAGGAAAAAAAAAATCTTTATATTCAATATAATGGACTTGATGCTCTTTCCAATTTTGAAAAAAATAGGCAGGGTTGAGTGGGTGGGTCCTCTGAGAATCGTCAAAGATTTTTCACCCTCTGCCTGTGGCAGACAGACAGCTTTTTCTGTGGAGCACTTGATCAACAACGTGTGTGAGCTGTGAATGCCTGGGTTGCCCTGCTGGGAGCAGGGTACTCTGTCTGTTAAGGATGTACAGTGCTGTCTGCAGGCTTTGTCAGCAGGAGCCTGAGAAAAAGCAAAAGAAAATTCAACAGAGGTAATTCACAGGGGGGCGAAATGCACACATCAGTAAAGTGGAGGTGGCAGAGTGTTTCAGCATCCGCTGGGAGCACTATCAGAAAAAGGAAAGTGCTACTTTGGATTGTAAGGAGCAGCGTGGGGTGAACTCCACAAAGAGAAAATAACACAAATTGTCTACCTGTGATAAACTAGTCAAGTTCCTGGAGTACTGGTTTCACAACAGCCTGCTTCTTCCTTCTGGTCAATTGAATGCCTTTTAGGTGGGGGTGATACTGAATACAGGGGTTATATTTAGAGTAATCAAGTGTCTGAAGATAAAACATTTGGAAATGTATAATGTCTAAGTGGTTATGGCCAGGAAACACTCACTTGGGCAAAAGAAGAGAGTGGAAAAGAAATTGCCTCTATATACATAGAAAGCATGTGTTTACTCTTCAGACTTTTAGAACATATGACAAGCCATTTTGGGCAAATAAAAGGAATTTTTTCAGAGTCTTACACAATGTGCCATTATGAAAGGTTGACATTCACCCCAAAGACATTATAATAGACTATAATAAAATGCAACCCTTCGTCCTACTTTTTTACATCCTGATATCTGGCAGTGCTTTCTAAATGAACAAGGAATTTGCTATTACTTGAGTCATTACTATGCTTAAAAGACAAGAATAGGAGCAAGTAAGTCGAAGGTGGGGTTTCTGTCTTATCTAATGAGTAGAACCTTGGTGTTATTTAGCCTACGTGGCTTTGGAACAAACCATAACAAATATATATATATATATATATATATATATATATATATATATATATATATACACACTGTTCCTTTTTATTTTTAAAAAGCAAGGGCTTCCTTATTCATGCATTCATTTAGCATATACTATTGTGGATTTTGGTATTCTATGTTTTGCATGCCTCTAATACAAAATCAAGTAAGAATGTCATTAAAATTTAAAAAAAGTATTATGAAACCTATCAACCACCTGACATTTAATTTAAATCAGACCTGCCATTCATTTTTAATAACATTTATGAATCTCTGAGGTGGAAGAAATCAATACACATTTTTAGAAAAACAAAATCAGCAGGAAGTAGAAGACCCTCAGCAATACTTTGATTTTCTTCTGGAAAAGCAGCAAACGATGTAGTTTTGTTGTTCCTCTTGTCTAAATGCTCCTGAATTCCTTTAGTCATACAGCACTGGGTTGGTAGAGAAACTATTTACTAAAAAGCTAAAGCCTTCAAAGTGATTGTTTACTCTGATCCTTTCACATCTATTCCTTCCCCTCTTTCTCTTTGTACCTTCGATTACCTGAAAAGACAAACAAAAGTATATGAAAAAAGACTCTTCTATGTTTTTCCAAGACTAACAGCAATCACGAAAGTGGAATATCACAGAGTTCAGGGAGCATCTGCAGTAGGGAGAAAGGTAAGTGAAAGAGCCCACTAAAAATATGCAGAAAACAATTGTGACGGAAGGAAACAGTGAATGGACACTATGGTTTTGATACACATTTTAAGCAAGGCCTGAGAGGGAGATGGATTGGCACTTCTGAGGACAGCATTTTTACCTTAAATGATGTTAAGACTGGTTTCAATGACTAAGAAGAGCAGAAGGCTGAAGAAAATGTGGAATTTACTTGCCTAAAGTGAAGACACTCTAAATAAAGCTGACAGGAGACGGACTGTTAACATATCAATTATCAGATGGCAAATGTTCTGGAACCTCAGGGAGTTAACAGATCAGAGTTCAGGCAGCCATTATAAGGCAGCGTCTTTCTAATTGCACAGAAGCCTCTTTTAAAGTGAATCCCAACCAAATTCCTACCTGTAGTCCACTCCTCTCTGCCTGCCCAACTCTTTAGTCCGGGGCTTCTTGCCTTTAGCACAACTGATACCTCAGGCCACAGAAGTCTTGTTGTGGGAGCTGTTTAGCAGCAGGCCTGTTTTTAAATGCTAAATGACCACAGTGCCTCCCTGTTGTGAGAATAAAGACACTGCCATACACTTCCTGGAAGAAACAAAACCACTACCTGTTGAGAACCAAGACTCTAATTTCAATGAACTATGAACCACTTTTGAATTAATGAATTACTTTTTATTTCCTGAACATGTTCACCATGTTTCACTCCTGGTGCTTTGCCCATTCTGTTTTCTGTTCTTTCAATGGTTTCCTACCTTTCTCTAGCACACTTCTTTAAGTTTAAACCAAATGTAACTCCCTGTAAAATTTCTGACATCCCAAAATAGCTAGTCGCTTCCTTTTCTAAAATCTTAAAGCACTTTATATGCACCTATATCACATTCTATAATTATTTATGTGTACATACGTTTTCTCCACTGCAATCCAAAGCATTTAAGGGCAGGGGTTTATCTCTTTTCCCATCCACATTACCCATTTTAATGCATTATACCACAGTAACCACACACACAAAAAAAATCAGCAAGCATTGGTGTCTATTAAGGGACTGTTCTAAGCACACAGCATACACTTATTCATATTACCTCCACAATACGATTCTGAGGTATGCATCATTACTACTGCCATTTTATAGATAAAGGAGCTGAGGCCCAGAGAGGCTAAGTAGCTTGTTCAAGGTTACAAAAGTAGAACATGGTTGATTTTAACTCAGCCAATCTGACTTCGTACTATGCTTTGCCTTACTGTTATGCAATACCAGCCCCCCTAAGTAAAGGTATTAATATGTATAAAATTAACACCGCTAAAACATCAATTTACATAGTGGAAAGATGAATTGGTATCACGATTTCTGATAAAATGGAAATGTGCAGACCATAGAGATACAACTTAATACAATTTTGTAGACCTAATGGATAAAGAAAATACAATGTCAGAGATAACATGAATGAAATCCACTATTTGGCATTTGATAGAATATTGGGTTTAGAGTTGACAAGGACAATAAAGAGATAAAGATTGGTCACTAAATTTAAAGATAACTGCAAAATTAAAAAAAATTACCTGGATTTATATAAAAGCCTCCTTTTATCTAAAACACACAAAGCAAAGCAAATAACTTTATTCCATCAGTTGACATCAGTTCTCATGCAAGCATTGGTAGTCTAAGTGTGAGGCAAAATTATGGCTTCCTCGTCTCTATTAAGCCTCTACGATGTTTTATTTTTACAATAAAATATATGGGCACCTACATATACTTCCTAAATTACTCATTTTCTTTAGCTGACTGTCCTACAGTTCAGCAACTGGAATGAATAAAATAAATTTGAAAGTAGATTGCTTTTTTCAACAAGGAGAAATCACATAACATTTAATAGATGCTTTTAGAAATTTATTAAGATTCCTATAGTCTTCAAAGATCACCTCTGCAGATAATTTTATGAAGAAGCACAAAGCTCTCAGGACATGCCCATATCTGTTTAAGTATCACCTTGAAATTCTCAGCAGCTCTCACATAGTCATCGATGGCTGAAACTATCAAACGGTATCTATCCCTTAGGTACCTTTGTTTGCCAATAACATGATGTATGAGAATCAATGGAATCATGTTACAAATGTGAAGTATATCCAGAAATTCCTTGCAGATATGGAAATATTTCAGGCTTAAAATTAAATTTTTCTACAACCAGTTGAGTATAGGCTATTCTTTATGGTCTAATGAGGCTGAACAAATTGAAGCAGGGATGGAAACATAATCTCACGTACGCTATCCATTGTTATCCTCTTGCTAATGGGTAGGATCCAGTCATTCAGCCATTGCTAGCCTTAACAGTATCCTGTTTCATCCTTTGTTAAAACACTATGTACAAATAAATTATTTCAAAATAACTGAACACCACTGTATTCTATAAGCCACCACTGGCTTCCGGAGCAGATAACCCATCCTGTCCTAAATCAAGTGCCCCTAGGTGTATTTTTATCCCACATTCTAGTCCAAGCACTTGTTCCCACTTAGGCAGCCTTCCATGTGGCCCCTGGTGTCCCAGGCTCTTTTGTATCATGGCTCTCCTCTCCTCCATCACCAAACTCCTCTGTACAGTTACAGGGTGGGAAAAGAAAATGTGAGTCACTTTAGTGAGGCTTCTTTTTTTGTTTTGTTTTGTTTTTTTAATGTTTTTATTTTATTTTTGAGAAACAGTGCAAGCAGGGGAGGGGTAGAGAGAGAGGGAGACAGAGGCTCCAGAGCAGGCTCTGTGCTGACAGCAGCAACCCCGATGCAGGACTCAAACTCAAGAACTCTCGAACTCAAGAACCCTCAAACTCACGAACCATGAGATCATAACCTAAACTGAAGTCCGACACTCAACTGACTGAGCCACCCAGGCACTCCACTTTAGGGAGGTTTCTAAGGTCCAGGCTTCTAATCTGCACACATCACAAGGAACACATTCCACAGGTCAGAACTCGATCCTATGACAAATGCAAACTGCAAGAAGGACTTGAAAAGGTTGCATAGTGATGAGACTGGACAACAAAGGAAACAGAGTTTGGTAAGCAAATAATAACATTCTCAGCCACAGCTTTCCAAACAACAGGTTTATTAAACACTTTTGATACACTTATCATATATGCATTCTTATTTCTCTCCATATATGATCCAAACTAAAATGTCTCTTCAGATTTCTCATTTTGGCCACCAAACTTTCTCATTCACTTATCAATCATATTAGCCTAGGTGTGCTGTTTCTGTATTTCATTATTGTTTTCGTGTGTCTTAGTCTGTTGATCTTTGCTCCTGTTTTCACGTGTCCTACAATGTCTTCTCTTTTACGACCATCCCTGTTGGTAGTACTCCCCATAACTATATTAGTCAAATAATAGTATCTCTTCTCACACTTGAAATTTAGAAAGAGATTTGTTGGCTCTCAGAACCCAAAAAGGATTAGATGCCAAAACTTTGGGAAGGGCAGAGATACAGCTGGGCCTCAGGAAGAAATGGCTCCAAATCCACCAGAACTGTCTCTAATTCTCATCTTTGCTTCTTGCTACAGAACAGCTGCCCAAATAGGTCGGGAAGCATTGTTTTTACATCTTAGAAATCCATCATAGGAGAGTAACCCTTTCTCAGTTTCAATTAAAAAATTCCACTTGGTTTAGTCATACACCCAACTCAAGATGAATCAAGGGTTTCTTGGGGAAGGTCACATAGGATAACGACTGCTTCCTTGGGAGTGAAATATTTGTAGAAATATGAGGAACAGTTCCCAGAAGAGGTGGGGCAGGAGCAGAAAGGTGAATTTGGGGAGGTGAGGAGTGAATTCCTGGTGCTAGGAAGCAAAATAATACATTTGCTTCTGCAGGCACTCCCATTTTTTCTCTGCATTTTTCAGTCCAGTTATGACCGTGAAAATTTGCAAACCTTGCCACAAATCTTTTGTTTGTTTTTAAACTAAAGAGGTGACTTTATTTTTCCCTTTACTTTTTCCTTCTTTTCTATCATAATTTATTTCTAATTTTCTTTTTATTTTCAATCCTAAATTATCATTTTAATCTCTCTGAACCTCCGTGCAGCATACAGTACTGTGCTGTCCTTAAATACTGTCTACTTTCTTAGCACAGTCATCTGAGGCCTGCATTCACTCACTTATTAACCACATATTTCCTAAAAATACAGTTTGGGACATGAAATCCTCAAAGATAAGCCTTCAGACTTTTTTTTTATTTTTGATGTGAGCCAAATGAAAAATATTTTAGGCATCATAATTTAGTAAGACTCAAGCATGTGCACACATACATGTTTATGTAATGAAAAGTTTTGTGCAAAGGGTTTACCTCTGTGTCATGTGTTCTATTTGTTTTAACATATTTCATTTGTAAAATGCTGGTCATGAATAATTGATTTCACACCATTAGCTCTAAGGTAACTCACTCTGGCCATCTGACCTCTTAGAATATACACTGTATAGGGTACACTGGCCAATGCCATCTGTCCTGCTGGCTACCTGCTAAACATGCATAGCTGAAACCACTCCTCTTGGATGTTTATAAAGTGACTACAGCATCACCAACTCTCGGACAAAGTAGGGTATTCCATCTTTAAGAATTAGAATGTCAAATTTCTGGATTATATTCTACCTACCAGGGGCTAATAATGATAGCCAAAGTATTAATAGTTCTGCAATGAAAAATTCTCTAAGCCCGCATTTCCTTGTTTGTAAAATAGGAGTAAAAACTATACAGAAGTTAACCATCTAAAAATCCTAAAACTAGATCTTAAACAGCATGGAAGAAAGAAAACAGCATGGAAAGAACAAAGTACCATAAAGTAGCATGTAGGCCCTACCCTCTTCTACTCTGAAAAAGGATTACGCTTTCCTCTATGGTTTTCAGATAAACCTGTAGTGTAAGTGATCTTCGTAAAGACTTGATGAAATAAATAATTTTTCACTAGGGAAAAGAGACAGAAGGTAATGGACATTCAGGCTGAATGGATATCAAAACAAGTAACATCATTGTATCATGCTATTTCCTATATACACAAATCATTCAAGACGACTTCAGATTGGAAAATAACAGTACAACAACAACAATTACAATCATATGCTGCACACTGACAGAATGCCAGGCACTATACCTGCTTTATTCTAATTCTCATGACCTTATGATATGAATATAGATATTTTTATCTATGCATCATGGTTGAGTTTGATCTTGTCATTCTGCCTAAAGTTTCACTGCTCTAAGTTTTAAAATCAGAATTTAAACCCAGGTCTGTCTCATTCCTTAGTTGGAGCTTTTAGACACAGGCTGTGCTACTCTCTGCTCTTTGCCTTCCCAACTCCCAACTGCTAAGGGACAACCTGTCAGCAGGTTATGGTTACTACCATAATCTGATGCGTGTGCTCCAACTGTTACATCGAAATTTTATTTTTTTCTGTTCATCATAAACTTCATATATTGAAAAAAAAAAAGAAATTTTAGCAAAAACAGTTCTTATCACCATGACTCTTCTGTTGTTGCTGTTGCTGTTGTTGCTGTCCTCCCCCTCCTCCTCCTCCTCCTCTTCCTCCTCCTCCTCCTCCTTCTAGAGCTCCCCTATCCAAAATGGCAGGGACATGGGGCTATTTAAACTTAAATTAATTTTAAAATTCAGCTTTTCATTTGCAGTAGCTACATTTTAAGTGCTCAGTAGCTACCTATGGCTTGCGGCTACCATATTGCAGATATACATAACATTGCCATCGTTGTAGACAATTTTATTGGGTAGCATTGTTCTGGACTTTAACTAAACCTCAAAAATCAGATATAGTTTCTACAACACTGACCTAAAGAGCAATTTGAGTCATAGATACTGTGATTATTGTCTGTATTCTTTGAACGTATAAAATGTGGTTTGATGCTACTTTATTCCCACTCTTCTTCTTTCGTTGCCAGTTTTGCAAATTAATGTCCTGGATCCTCAGAAAAACTCAGTTAGGCTCATCAACCCATATTTACGTGTCCAGAATTTATTCCATTAATGAAAGCACCTTACTCGTAAAAACAACAACTACATTGTAAAATTAAATATTTAATTCTTATTGGCCCATATATGGTTCAGTGCCAACAAGTCCCCAGAAATTAGTTAATGCAAATGTTCTTGGCTGTCTCTACACAACTGTGGTGTGCTTGATTGTTCACCCATCCATGCATTCTTTCCTCGAACTTGCACTGTCTACTTGTGACAGATAATATCATAGGCTCATGGAATATATAAAAATATAGTCAGATCATCCTGGGTCTTGTAGGTGCTATAACAAAGTGTCCTCCATGGGGGTAGGATTTTCATTGTTTTTGTCACCCTTCTATCCCTAGCACCATTTTGCACACAATACCATACCTCTAAGACATATGTTTGAATGAGTGAATTTTTTTTTTCATTTGAATTCATTTTTTCATGTCTTAGCCATGATACAATATATATAGAAAAATACGGTGAAAGTAGCTGGCCAAAATTCTAATCCCATTCTGTTTGCCCACTCCCCATAGACAAGGTTTTAATGTAATTTAATTTAAAGCAAAATTTTCTTCCATAAAAACCTCAAATAAATCTCAAATGTATTACTTAGATACTGCTTTTCCTAATAGGTTTAAAATGTAAGCTAAATTATAAATTGAAACAGCAGGTCTAAAATTAGATATGAATTCCTTTGTGGTGCTGGTCATCACACTTCACATACCTGATTCCATAGAAGCATTATTGGAATTATGCCGAGGTGAACCCCAGATGTTCAAGGAACGTTCACTTTTCTAGGCAAAATTAAAATAGAAACCCCTCATTCTGGCAGCTGAAATGCTAACAGTTGGCATGAAGCCTCTTAGAGACTAATGAGAAAGACGAGAGTGATAATACTACTTTGAGAGTCTATTTCATTATTCATCCTCTGGTCTCTGTGGAGGCTTTACAAACATTAACTAATGCTCAAAAACATCCCTGGGAAGTAGTTTATCATTGATGTCTTTGTCTTGTAACATGGAAACCAAGGTAAAGGGAAAAATGAAATTATATGGTCAAGTTCTTCTAAAACTGCATCAACTGCAAAACGTAGAAACTATATTTTTATGAATTTCAAACTCTTGACACATCCTTATTATGGTAGTAAGTATACTCAGAATACAATAGTAGCCAAACTATTTTTAGGCAAAAACAAAACACTACGTTATTTTAAAGACCCTTTCTGATCTGATGCATCCAGATTTTCTGAAAGGGAGAAAATATATGTATATATTTTAATTACACTTCCTTTGATTAAAGTCCAGCAATATGAATTAGAAACCCCACCTTCTGTGTAAAACGATAGTGAATTGTTGGCATTGTAAACAGAGCTCCCAAATTAACTGTAAGACCCTGGTTTGCTCTCTAATTCACTGAGCCACATTTCACATGTTATCAAATACTATTAAAGCATAATTTTGATGGTATAATATCCTAAAACACTACTGTGCTATAGTTTAGATGGTATTTACCTTCTTTGGAAATGTAAGTTTCATTCTATTTACTAATTTACATACTCCTGAAATGAACATCCTTGTATATAAATCTGTGTCCTAATCTCTGATTATTTGTTATGTAGTAGTTTCCCAGAATAAAATTTAAGGGGCATGATGAAAGGGTAGGAAAATTTTGAACACTCTTGCTACATTGCTAACCTTCTCTTCTAAAAGGTAGTATTAATTTACCCTCCTACTCATAGCATGGTAGGGTCTACTCTCAGGCAATTTCCCCAAGCCAGAGCATAAATACTTTTGAAATAAATATATTACAATTTCAAAGATAAACAATTATATATTAATGTATATTGAGTTTAAATATTTTTACTTAGGTTTAATGCCTCCTTTTAACTCAACTTTAGAAAACCACTCTATTGGGCCTAAATCAAACAAAATAATTATATACATTTGGCAAAAGAAAGGGACGATTCTTGACCCACTGTGTTAACTGATGATATACAGATAATTATAATGAATTTATAGTATTTTTAAATTTTGATCTGCAAAATACGTATGTTATCCACTGACATCTCCAATATGTCTTCAAACATAAAGATGCCATTCCTGGACCTCTTTGAGGATGTATCACGGTAACAGAAGGAACACTCATTGGGAGTCTAATGTACAATTAGACTTAAGAGTCTAATTGTAGGTTTGTGATTCAATATGCTGTCAGATTTTAATCAGATAATTCAAACTCTCTGTACTTCCAAATATTTAGTTGGAAAAATGAATATTATAATATGTATCTCAGAAGTGTGTTGTCATGAATAAATGGACATGTGAAGAGGTACCCAGCATGTATGGTACATAGTAGCTGCACAAGGGATATTAGACTTTCTCTCTTGACCCAGTTTTACTTAACTTCAATAAGACTTTGAGCTCTTTTCCTAGTGAAGGCAATGAACTTTTCATGGTCTCATCCAGTGTCTCTATTCAGTTCATCTGTTTAACACAAAAACATGTTTCTAATACAAACTTCCAAAGTCTAGAGTGCTACCTAGATCCATGAACCTATTTCAGTTACTTCCCTGATATAAGAATCCTCAAAAACACCATACAACACTTATCCTCAAAAACACCATACAACACCCAACAAAACTATGCAATTATAATCATTCCAGTGGATTTAAATTATGATTCTTCTTTTAGTCATTTTCTAATCTAGACTCCTACCTTCATCTCTCTAGAACCACAGCGCCCTTTTGAATAAGGGATTCAGTAAAAATATACAAATCTGCTTTACTATATATATATTTTATATATATATGTACTATATATATTTACATATATATACTATATATACATATATACTATATATATTATACATATATACACTATGTATATTTTATATATATTTATATTTATATTTTATTATATATACTTTTAATCGACCATGTGACACACATTTAACACTATACAAAAAAAAAATCTATCTTTAATTTCTTTCCTTTTATAGATGCTCTGTGGCTTTTTACATCTTGAGATAGAGCTATATATTTTAATAATCTGAAACTACCTGTAAACAAAGGGTATACTACAGGACTGTAAGTTATACCATAAAATCTCTCCTTTCAGAGTAATAGAATTTGTAGCTTGGCACATGGCACTCAGAAAAAGTGCTTCCTTTGTAGCTATTGTAAGGGAGGAAAGAGTTCATATTGACTCTGAGGGTCCCTGGCTGAGTATGAAAATTAAGCTTGCAAAGACAGATTAACAGGAGAAAAAAACACACTATTAAATGTTCACATATGCATGGGAACCTTCACAAGAAAATGTAGACCTGAAGAAGTGACCAGAACAGGAAGCTTTTATACCTTTTATACAAACAAACAAATAAAAACAGTACATTTGTGAAGGACTGTCGAGAGAAAGGGGTTTGGCCTAGAGGTAGTAAATGGTGAAGAAGTAACCAGGAAGAGAAAAGTTAGTTTAACAAGGTTTGTTTGTGTAGATTTCCTAACCCTAAATTTCCTGTCTCTAGTGATAAGGATGCCTTCCCTCCTCCTGATACAGGGAGGAAATATGCCGCATGGAATTTTAGGACTTGTTTCAGGGAAGAGTCGGTGGGGGCGAGGGGGTAGTCAGAATGACCTTCTTTCTTTTACCTTTAAAAAAAAATTCCTCTAGCTTAATACATTTAACACACCAACATGCCATATTTCAGGGTAGTGTGTCCTGAACTCCATTACTAGCTACAGTCACGTGACTGAGTAGTCCTGTTCAATAGGATATATGCAGAGTCAAGAGGGAAGCTTCTGTAAGATTGTTTAAAGACTGCGCTTGCATTGCTCCTTTCTGTCTGCTATCCATTTTCTTTTTCTTTTTCTATCTGTAAAGGGAAGATGATTGTTGGAGCTGAGTAAATCACCTTAAACTATGTTGTGGTAGCCACATATTGAGCATGGGCAAACCAGGAGACAGAAGAACTGCATCTGACACCATGACAGTCCATACCAGCCCTAGACCAATGAACTGTCAGTAATTATCCCAGAGAAATGTGCTTTATTTAAGATACTGTAGTTTGGGGTTATCTGAAACTCACAACTGATTCTAATACTAACAGCAAATATACTTGTTAAACATATTTTAAATTCATTCTATATGTATCAGTTTGTTACCATAAGACACAGTATTTAAACTGGACCTCATAACCATTTGTTAATGCTTAGAAGCCCCAAGGCTTGTCTCAGCAACCGAAAAACATTAGCTCTAAATACTGGGCACACAATACCTTCTTAATCGCATAATAACATTCTGCTCACCAAAAATTCCCTCAAAATCTCATTAACAGTTATTCCTCACACATTTTTCCAATATATATGGAATTCTTTGTGTTTATAACCCAATGGGAGATACTGAGTGGAGGAATTTGGCTCAGTATTTATGGCCCATCTTATAGTCTTCAGAGAGCTTTGCAATCATTATTTAATTAACACACACAATAACCATATAAAGTAAGTTAGTATTATTATCCCACAACTGAATAAAATGAGAGGTCCAGTGCCTTGCCTGAAGCCACACAGTAAATGGAAATAAAAGAAATAGAGATTAGGATTTAAAGGTTTCTGACCCTCTCTCTCTGTTTTGCAGTTTGCTTTGTCCTGTTAAAAAGAAACTGCCTTCCACTCTGGTTGAACTTTAATTTTTGTGGAGGTTGAAATTATTCCTGAATATGAACTTTTTAATATATTTTAGGCTTTTGAATTATCAATGTGGCTCTCCCTCTGTTTTATGGAACCCATATTGTATTCATATGTAGTTTAAACCTTCCAATATTAACTGATACACATAATCCAAAATGAAAATTCATTCATTCAACAGAAGTATTATAGATAATTAATAATACCATAAAATAGCTGGTGTTAAGGCTAAAAAGAGTCAATAAGCCAGGGTCCCTACCCTCAACAATTTCTGTCATTAATTCACACTTTATGTTAAGATTCATAAATTAATAGAATATGTATTTTATACATATACATGTATATGTATACATTTAATGTCATCTTACAAATCCCGTATACATTTAATATCATTTACAAAAATAATAAATTTATACAACCACAGAAAATTCAGATAACCTTTAAAACATTATCCAACTTGGGGCGCCTGGGTGGCGCAGTCGGTTAAGCGTCGACTTCAGCCAGGTCACGATCTCGCGGTCCGTGAGTTCGAGCCCCACGTCGGGCTCTGGGCTGATGGCTCAGAGCCTGGAGCCTGTTTCCGATTCTGTGTCTCCCTCTCTCTCTGCCCCTCCCCCGTTCATGCTCTGTCTCTCTCTGTCCCAAAAATAAATAAACGTTGAAAAAGAAAAAAAAAAAAACCTTTCCAACTTAATCAATATGCTCTGTTTTATTCTCCTGTATATACAAAGGGACTTTGAAGTCTGAGTTCACATCTTTAAGAGACCAATTTCAAATTTCAAGGACATTTGATTCATCCATAACTACATGAGCTATATTGAGAAAAGCACATAATATTCCTTTACCAAGTGTAGACCTAAGATTTTAGGCATGACACTTCAAGGGTTAAATGTTTGATTTAAGCAAGAGATTACTTAAACACAGCAAATATCTTTAACTCAAAGAGTGTTTTATATGACTATATGTGAACCCTAAACTTGTGTTACTTGAAATTTGATATTTTCTTTGTGTGGGAAGAATTAATTCACTTTGGCTCTAAGCTATAAAGGAGTGAATGTCACAGGAGGAACAGCTTGAATTCTCACAATCCCTAAGAGGAGTTATGGTAGCAGATATTGGATAAGATACATTTCTAAAGGGCCAATACCATTTAGCAAGAGAAAGTGGTATAGCCTAACGAATTTTGAGGCCCCTTATGCAATTAATGGTTTCAAGTGTTGTTTTCTGTAGTCTTTCTTATTGGTTATATTAGCTTTGTTAAAATTAGTTACTTGTTTTGTGTTTAAATAGATTATTTTTTAACACTATAGCTTCTATATTTCAAGACAAGCACAAAATTTTACCATTTTAGAGAATCATTAGAGAATGATAGTGGCAATTTATTTCATGGAATGAAAACCTCATGAATATCTGGAAACATCTAATAATATGAGAGTCAGGTTGCATTCTAAAGTCTTTGTGTTGGAAGCCAAGAAACTCAAAGGCGGCAATATTTCAGTTCTTTCTTTTAGCCCCCAAAGACATGCCTTGTCTTTTATCATAAGTACAATAGGCATTTTGTATTTAATTTTTTTAATGATGAATATACCTAAACTATTTCTCTAGTGTGTGTATGTATGTGTGTGTGTGTGTGTGTGTGTGTGTGTATACACACATATATTGCTAGGCAATTTTCCCAGGCATTTAAAATGTATTTTTCTTCCATTAAAATACTTGTTATTTTACCCCTCTGAGGTCAGTAAGTACCACAGTCCCATTCTGGTATTACTGATAAGAAGATGGAGACAGACAGGGCTCAGATGACATATCCATTGCAGCACAGAAAACTAATGACAGCTCTGGGATCAGAACTCAGAAGCTCCTGGCTCACTGACTTTCTGCATATTTGTTTAAAGTAAAAATATCACTAATGATCTGAGTATAACACTGAACAGTGCCTCTCATCATGATATCTAAATTTTCTCTCATATTAAAAAAAAAAGAACAGTAACTGAAAAACACTGGTATTTCTTATTTTCACCAAGTTCCTAAAAATGAGAACTAATTTGGTGTACTTGTGAATCCTAAGTGGAAAAGTTTCCAAGCAGTAAGTGCCTCAAAGAGCTCACTCAGATGTTATATGCCATATTGCTGTGAAAGTTTCAAGGGAGCCTGAGACTTGGATTGGACTTGGGAAAAACTCTCGGTCCATCTGGTTATAGACTTTTTATGGGGAGTTTTTCTTTATGTTTTCTTCCATGGAGATGTGTGCACTAGAAAGAGAAAAGAAGGTGGAAGGGAGGGAGGGAGGGAGGGAGGGAGGGAGGAAGGAAGGAAGGAAGGAAGGAAGGAAGGAAGGAAGGAAGGAAGGAAGGAAGGAAACTAACAAAGAAATCAGGGCTCAGCACTTTTAAGTAGAAGAGTAATAAATAGTGCATTTTTAGAAACAACAACAACCTGGGTGCCTAGAATAAGTTAACTAAACTATGTAAAGAAAGACATTTATTCTTTTTATGACTATAATGCTCTTCCCTTTAATTAAATATATGTTGATTCAGGGCACCTGGGTGGCTCAGTAAGTTAAGCATCTGACTCCAGATTTTGGCTCAGGTCATGATCTCATGGTTCCTGAGTTCAAGCCCAATGAGATCTAGCTCCAAGTCAGTTTCATTCTGCACTGTCAGCACAGACCCTGCTTGGGATTTTTCCCTTCTCCCTCTCTCTCTTCCCTCCCCCCTTCTCTCTCTCTCTGTCTCTTTCTCAAAATAAATAAACATTAAAAAATATATATGTCGATTCATAATACAGCAAAATGTAGCGGTTAGCTCATGAACCATTCCAATATTCTCAAATTTCAGTTCTTGAAACTGAATGTTTGTCTATAGCTGAATGAAATAGGATAGAAATAATTCTCCCAATCAGAGAAAATTGTAGATGAGGTTACAGGGATAATTTCAGCCCAATAATTTAAAGGAATGTATCCCCATTTCTATACACACACAATAAAGGTATTATACTGAGTATCTTCCCTTCTTTAAATTACAGCCTACTGTAGAAGGGTAGACTTTTCTTTACTTATAGTGTGCCTTCACAATAGGGACAATTTAAATCAAGTCCTATGTACCAAAGAATGGTGGTTGGAAGTGGGGATAGGACAAGATTGGTGTGGTGAAATGTGGGGCAGCCAGGGAAAAGAAGTAACTACAATAGTAATAATACTCTTCGTCTCGATTATGCCCTCACCCACAATTTTAGTTTTATAAAGCAAAAAAGGATGAGAATGGAAAAAGAGCCTAAAGAAAAAAAAAAAAATGAAGAACGTGGGTGAAAAAGGACATCAAGGGTAAGGCTACAGCTTGATTTGCAAATTCTCACATGTAGCTATTCCCTTACCAACTCTCACCAATCAGTCTGCTACATTAAGTACTATAAGTGTACTGGAGGGTCCTTAAGCAGAATTTGCAATAGAGCAGAATTCAGGATGTGAGCCAAAGTCAAAGAATCTGAGTTTGCAAAAGTAAATCATTATAATTCACCCTGTATAAGTCTCTAGAATATGGTTATAGCAAAGTTGTGTGTGTATGTGTGTGTGTGCGTGTGCGTGCGTGTGTGGGTGTAATATACTGTTCCCTAAATTGCCAATTTACTCCCGAGAAGAAAGGAAAATATCTAGGATATAGAAATGTAAATTGTGCATTTTTGACTTTAGTTCCACCATAAATTTCACCTTACTTAAGTGACATAAATTTCAATCTTACTAAAAATTTAGTGCAGAAATATTCATTTCTGCATATTTGGAGTGTTGCTCACAGCAACACTCTGTCTATTGGGGGCGGTTAGTGTTCTACCCTGCCTTAAGAGTGCTTCTCTAGAGTGTTTTTTTTTGTTTGTTTGTTTTTGGGGGTTTTTTTGCAATCAACATAGAAGGAAAGTTCAAAAGAAGTATTATTCATCAGGTGTCCATTCTATGCACGGTGTTAGACCCATTATGTAAAATATTCATAATGTTATTTAAGATATTCAGAATTTAAAAAGTAGATCCAAATTAAAATGTACATTTTGAGTATGTGCCTCATATAGATCCCATCTTTTTCCAGTTGAAAGGGTGGAATTGTACTATAATTTTTATTATATAATGTCAAACGCCAAGCCAATTATTATTTATTTTGTGGCCCCCAAAAGTGAGAGATATACATATTTTATTTTAAACTTTTTTTTGACATTACCATTTTTACTGATCTTTTTTTCCATTTTTCATATCAGGCAATTAAATGCATGTTCTGTCTTCTGGCAAGGTGAATAAAAATTAAATATTCATTTAAATAATCTGCATGCTTATGTTCAACAATCCACATCTAAAATATTATTAATGTGTTAAATTATTAAACATAAATCACAAGACTAAAACTTCCAGCTTGTAAAAGTCACCAAGGTAAGTCATGGCAATCTCAGTGTCATTTAGTTTTCTATTATATAAATTGAATTTTTAAAAAGGCATGTAGAGTTCATTTACATAAAAGTAGCAATACAAGAGTAATTATTTCATTATGCAAATAGAAAACAACATACTCTATTAATTTATCACAATAAAAAAGAATTTTGTGATAATACTACTAAGTCTTTAAATGTCAGTTTTCTCTTAATAAGTCTTATTTTTCTTGAAGTGTAAATACCCAGACCTTAAACATTTTGCTGTTGTTGTAAAAATAGTTTGTGCACACACGTATGCTTATTTACAAAGGGTAAAAACAAATGTTTTGAAAATAATAGGAACAAAGGAAGCCACACGAGGAATCTGATCATGAGTATTCCATTTTTTAAAAAAATTTAAATAACCTGACGGTATATTAATCTAGACTTTCTAAATACTGATTTCCACTTATTTTATCTAAGCCCTGGAGATATTCATCAAAAACATGTTTCCAATGATTATAACATTTACGAGGAATTAAAAAATTCATTGAATGATAAAAACGTACCCTAAGACTTCATTTGTGAATCTGTTCACTCATAGCCAAAGCTGTGCCCTGGCAAGCAAGCATGATCTTTTCTGTGATGTCTAGCACAAACTATGGCACTTTAATAAATGATCACATTTGAAAATGTAAATGCACTTCTCTCAAGGAAAGATCAAACAGAACTCTTGTTTAATTCATGTTATGAATATACTTTTCAGTTCAAATACTCTTTCAAGATGTTTTCCTGGTGAAATTCATATATCACATATACATAAACATACAAGGAGTGAGTGTGAAAAACTACATTGGAGAAGTTTTACACTTTGCAAGTCCCTTAATGAGAGCCTGAGAACACATCAGGAAGACTCATAAGCCTGTGTGAAGTGAGACTCATTTTAATGAAAACCTCTCACACACACCTCATTTGTAGAATTATACCGAGCAGCTTAAATTCCTCATCTGTCACTTAGAGTTTAAGCTTATTGAAATGCGTTCTGGACCACAAAATGCCCCTCTTCCTTTCTCCCAGCTTCACCACTACTGAGTTTTTGTTCTCAAGGCCATTGATTGGTTCTGACAAGAAAGTAAAGCCCGACAAACAGTCAGCTACATGAGGACTGATTGTCAGGGCCATTAAATGTCTCCTATCTGAACGGATTTGTGAAATGATAGTTGTTGTGAAGGAGAATTCCTTCAGGCACGTACATTTCTTCAAAGTTAAAATTTATCCCTTTATTTAGATGACCAATAGCCCCTCTCTGACTTGAATTTTGTTGATTAATTGGTCTGGAAAAAACCGGTAGTAAAGTATACGTATTTTTCTAAGCGTAAATTCACCACAACAAACCACTCAAAGTCAGTATAAAATACAGTAAGCCATAAAGTGTGCTCGGGCTGAGAAAAAGGACGACAAAACTTTTGTAGATCAAATGTGAAAAATACAATTACTTATTTATAGCTTGTCGGGCATATTCCCACAACACGTTTTGTTTCTGTTTTCCACAACTTCAGGAACCTTTGAAACACTACCACCAAACCTACAATTTTCTTGCATCTTACTTGTGCACAAGACTGAAAACAAATTTTGTTTTTTGTTTTAAGGTATAAAGAATTTCCTGAGAAATTCCAGAAATATTAAATAAGTCTGGATTATCATTTGAATCCTTGTTGATTTATTAGAAGACACCAGAATTCACTATTTGTATAGATTACTTATTTTATAAACTCATATGTCTTATTAAAAATCACCAGAACTTGCATTGTCAAATACAATATTTTAGTCTCAAATAAGTACAAGCTTAATATAAATTAACATCAATAATATGTTTTGATTCTTTTTGCTGTAGTTATATGACTCGGCTAAAAGTATAATTTGCATACGTTATCCTATGTTTTTGGCAGTTACCAAAGGGCACTCCTTGATAGTTGTTTCCACCTCTTCCCTACACTCAATACTTAATGCAGACTACTGTACCCATTTGGACCCTCAAAACGTTCTTGACCATATTTATGCTGTAGTTTATTTCCTTTCTACAACACTCCCGAAATAAAAACTGAATTATCTGATATTAGCACATCTGAACCACTGAAAAACCTGCTTTCTTCATGTAAGTAAAATTAACAGGTTCCCTTAGTACAATTGAAAGGTACTTGAAAACATCTCAAGAAGCAACCACAGAATCCTATTTCTCATATAATCTCTCTTAGAAAGTTTTACTCGCCAATCATATTAGGCATTCTGAAGACCACCTAATATTATTAGGTGGAGTACCACCATTTTTTTTTTTCAGCATTTATGTATTTTTAACGACAGAGACAGAGTGTGAGCAGTGGAGGGGGGGTAGAGAGTGGGGGAGGCACAGAATCCAAAGCAGGCTCCAGGGTCTGAGCTGTCAGCACAGAGCCCAATGCAGGGCTCAAACCCACAAGCTATGAGATCATGACCTGAGCTGAAGTCAGACGCTGAACCGACTGAGCCACCCAGGCACCCCCACCATATTTTTTAAACCCTTTCACTATGTATTGATGTGTGCAAATTTCCTTAAGACTTGTTAGACCAGTTTAAGACTATTTAGTGTACAATTAATGGATTATTTTACTTTGGTGTATTGAGAATGCCAAATACAAAAGTAAAAGAAATGGTTCCTGCATTTCAAATCACTTAACTAGTCTAAGTAATTCTAGAATTTCAAAATTTACCTATGGGGAAAATCGCTTTCAAGGATTCATAAAATAAAACACTAAGTAGAGGATTTCTGATTTTAAGAGTATGGCCATGAATGATTGATAGAAATTGTAAACCTAGAATAACGTTTGTATGGTTGTGATACGGTGATTTACAATAAGAAATATGTTTTAATTTTCGTAGCAGGTCCTGGAACAGAGCTCCTAAAACCTTTGGAATTTCCTAAGTGATAAGAGCAATAAAGGTACCTTTTGTTATTCCTAACAAGCCCCTTTCAACCACACCTGAGTTTATATTAATGAGGTAACTTGGAAAAACCCCTAAGGATGAAGGCTGGTTGTCAGGTGATTAGAGAGCTGGGACTGTCACTCTAACCCCCCTCTACCTCCAGGGAGGGGATAGGAACTGGTGATTGACTTAATCACCAATGACTAATGAGTTACTCAATATTGGTTTTTAAATAAAGCCTCCATAAGAACCCCAGGACAGGGCTTACAGAGCCTCCAGGTTGGTGAATATGTAGAAGTACTAAGAGAGTGACACACTCTGGAGGGCACACACCTTGCCCTCAGCATCTCTTCCATCTGGCTGTTCCTGATGGAATTATCTTTTTTTTTTTATTTTTTAATGTTTTTATTTTATTTTTGAGACAGAGAGAGACAGAGCATGAGCAGGGGAGAGAGGGAGACACAGAATGCAAAGCTGGCTCCAGGCTCTGAGCTGTCAGCACAGAGCCCAACGCGGGGCTTGAACGCAACGGGCTGTGAGATCATGACCTGAGCCAAAGTCAGACACCCAACCAACTGAGCCACGCAGGCACCCCTGGAATTATCTTTTTATAATCATCTCCTAATCTAGTAAGCAAACTATTTTCCTGAGTTCTATGAGCAGTAAGCAAACCATTTTCCTGAGTTCTATGAGCAGCTCTAGGAAAAAATTGAAGAGAGTGTCTCAGGAACCTCTGATTTACAGTCAATGGGTCAGAAGCACAGGTAATAACCTAGACTTGCAATTGGCATCTGAGGTGGTGGGTGAAGGTAGTTTTGTGTGACAGAGCCCTTAACACGTGGGATGGATGCTAACTCCAGTTAGATAGTGTCAGAACTGAGTTGAGTTTTAGGATACCCAACTGGTGTGGAACAATTTCGGGGTGTAGGAAAACTTCCCATACGACCTTGTCCCAGACGTGTCAGAAAATTGAGTCAGTACTATTGAGATTAGAGGAGACACTCATGAGAATTATGGAAATTGTAGACCTGGCATAAAATTGGTTTGGCTTATATATCCTATTTAAATATCCCACTATATACTTGGTGGTTGCTATGAATCATATATCATTAATCACTCATGCAAAACTTAGCTGTTATATATTCTGATATATTTTCGATATTAAAAATTCATGATGGCCAAAACACTATATTAAGATAAACACAACCAAATATTTTGTTTGTGCCAATAAATTATATAACTTTTATGGATTTTTAAGAAGAAATTATCTGCATATATAACTTTTCAAATAAAAAAATTGAAAAATTATAAAATTATTACAATTGAAGAAAATAATGTAAAATAATTATTTTGTAATATCTATGTATACAAATGGGTATCAAACCTGAGGCATCCATCTTGTTAGTTTCCATTTACATGTTAAAAGTGAGCTGACCATTAGCATATTGGCTTAGTAGCCGTTCTGATTCATTCATTCCTTTATATATTAAATAAATTTTATTAGGGATTAGAGACACAGAAGTAACACTTTCCGCCTGTTATTTACTACTGTAGCACCCTTGTTTTTCAGAATGTCTCTCATTTATTGTTGAAAGCCCCCAGGAGATGGCTCACAAACAACTTCTCACAACCAATGGCTACGTTTTTCCATTCTTATACTATCCCCATACTCCAAGGGCTGATCAATGCACTGAAATAGCAAAGATGAAGAACAAAAACAACTTGGTTCTCTAGGTCACTAACGTATGATAACAAGATGTTCTCCTCCTTTTAAAATACACCCAGAATTCACTCATTCCTCCCCACCTCTGCTGCTGTAACCACAGTGAGGATGGTCACCAATCCTCACCCCAGAGTTTCTACCAAAGCTCCCCCACTGGCCCTCCTGTTTTCTTTCACCTTCCTCTCCCCTTCGTTTCCAGCACTGCTATCAGAGAGGATACCGTCCCTCAGCTCAGTACCCTGCAAGAAACTTACATTCAGAAAAGAAAACCTAATGCCATTACGGCCTAAGCCCTGTCTCTCCTCTGACTTCATCTCCACTGTCCTCACCCCTGCTCACCCTGCTGCAGCCATACCAGCCTCCTTGAGGTTTCCTCAAAACCTCCAAAATGCTTTAGCCCTCAGGCATTTGCATGGCCATTCAATCTTCTGGCAATCCTCTTCATCCACACACTTTCTTGGATAATTATTGTTCCTCTTTCACGTGTTTGCTCATATAATGTCTTACTTACAAACAAAATATTTAAAATTCCACTTGTGCTTACTCTTTTTTCTCCCATACATCACCCTCTAATGTATATAATCTGTATTCATTTATTTGGTCTCTGATTAAGTGCTTCTCTAAGTCCCTAAACTTGAGTAGGTTTCCTAAATTGCATGTGCCCATTTCACTTTGTAGTTGCTTTGCCACATTATTAGGTAATATTATAATTGTTTGAAGGAATTTAGCTTATCTAATAAAATTATCACTACAAGGGCAGGATGATGATTTTTTGTAAACCGATGCAAATAATCAAGACTTACCAAATTGGTAATAGTCACAGTACCTGAAGATAAATTTATTCTTTCACTGTTCAATGAATTTATTGCTATATGATTAAGTGTTATGTCAGACTTAGCATTATGTCAGACTTAGTATTAAAAATCAAGGGTTAAAGATGGAAAGCACCTTTCAGTAAATAGGCACATGGAGATAAAGATTTTGACTATATATTTCTTCTTTGTGCCTAGAATGGTTATTTGATTGTGAGGTTTCTTTCCCCTTCTGGTACCAAATGTATGGTATCTTTTTGAATGCTACTTCTCCAACTCCAATGCTCTGATACAACCTAAGTATTGTATCATTCAATTCAATTCTAATACTAAATACTTGGAGTTAGTGTCAGACTCCACAGGTTTAGAGCTTGTTCCCCAAGACCATCTTCACTTTAGATGTCAATCACAAGTATCAGGTCACCTGTACTTTTGACTGGCCAGCTATAAAACAAGGTTCCCACAACCCCCTTAGAGAACTTGCTAGAACAATTCTCAGAACTCAGGGAGACACTATAACAATTGATCATAAAGGATACAAATAAATAGCCAATTGAAAATTTAGACAGGGCAAAGTCCAGGAGGATCCCCAGAGCAGGATCTTCGGTTTCCATAAGGTTCAGATGTGCCATTTTCCCAGCATATGGATGTTAGCCAATTTGGAAGCACCCCAAACCCCATCATTTAAAGATTTTTATGGAGGTTGCATTGCATAGGCATAATTGATTATGTCTTTGGCCTTTGGTAATTACCTCAAATTCTAGTCCCTCTCCTCTCCCAAAGTGTTGGTGGATGGGGCTGAAAGTTACAAAATTCTAATCAAGACACATTCTAGTGACCATCCCTCATCCTGAAGATACCTAGGGACCTACCTAAGAGTCACCTCATTAGAACAAAAGACAATCTTATCACTCTTACATTTCAGGAAATTACAATGGCCTTAAAGCTATGTGCCAGTAATCGAGGACAAAGACCAAATGTCTTTCTTTTTATGGTAGTGTGTGTGTGTGTTAGAACACAATGAATTGCTTTTAATTCAGTATGCATCCACATTTTCAACATTTAGTAGTTCTTATTAGAAAAATGAAAAAAAAAATAGCAATTTTCCAGGAAGACAAGCCTTCCAATTTTGGGTATCTGACATGCATACTTAGTTCTTTCTTAATCCCTGCTGAGAATCATGAGAACAGTAGCACCAAAGCAAAACATGCTCAGAATTCAAGGGATTTTTTTGTTTTTGTTTTTTGTTTTTGCTGTTGTTGTTGTTGTTTGTTTTTATTCCAGTTGTCAGTTTCCAAACTAGACCCAAATGGATTCCAAGGTTGTCCAAATGAGAGCACTGTTGTTTACAACCGAAGAACAACTTAAAACTTCTTTATTTTTTTAAAAGAAAACAATTATAGGAAAAGAAAATTCAGAGGGATTGTTTGTCCTTACAAGTATCTTCATGAGGCCTTTCTCCATATTTAACTACTAGGACTTTAGGAGGTTGGTGACTATTTTAACATATCAAAAGGTAAGCCAGAAAAAAAAGGTATCAGTAAATGATGACAGCAGAGTATAGTAGGGCTAAGGATCTAATATTCATTTCTCAGCCTGGTAGAGAGTAAGTAAATGTTCTAAAACTAAATGAGGGTGGTCAGAGACTCTTTGTAACTTCATCTGATGGCCTCTGGTGAAAGTGATGAAGCATCAAAGAAAATGTTACTGATGATGTTGCAGAAAGGCACCTGGGGAGCAGGAAAGAAAAAGCAGCACTCCTGTATAACGGGAGGAGAGAGAAGATATGGGAAAAGCCCTGAATTCCTTACCAAAAACCAATTTTAGAAGAGAGGGGGTAAAATGTATGCTTCAATCAAGAGTGGTACTGGAGGTGGGTAGGGAAAGGACAATGGTTTGTAAGGTAGGCATAGCTTAAAACTTAAAAAAAAAAGAAAGAAAACAAAGAAAGAAAGAAACCAGAGGTTCAAGAAAACACCCCTATATACACAACAGCAGCCTCCCAGGTTGAGACCTGAAACATTCACATCTAACAAGCAACCCCAAGCTGAAGGGCTGTAGCAAGAAAGGAGACAGGCAGGGGGAGGTGATGGAAGAGAAAGCAGAGACCCCAGGCCATACCATCAGCATAATAATTGTACGGTGCATCTTTTCATAGTGGAGTCAAATCTGCCCCACAGGTTACGATGGAAATTAATTTAAATCTATTTTCTTGATTCTAGAAGTTCAAAGTGGACAGTAGTCACACTTGACAGGTTTTGCTACAGCACAATTTATACCTTTGAAATAGACAAAGTATTAGTATATTTAGAGTATCTTAAGATAAATTGTGTTTAATGGGACTTTCCTTTCCAGTACCTTAAGGTCTACAAGACGTATCTAGATTTACTCAAGTGGAAAATGGGAGACTGATTAAACCAAATAGAGGGGGAGGGGTGGGCCTGTGCTTTTTACTTTTGACTAATTGCTGTAACACTGTTCTTCATGTGGCTGAGAGTTTTATTTTTTCTTTCAACATTATTAGGTGCTGAAGCTGTTTAGAACAACTGGTGCTATATGAATTCTGCCATTTTGCTAGCCCTGATATGGCTCTGAAGTTTCTACACGATTAGAATTACCAACTCCATGCATATTAATTATTGTTACACATCTTAAAGGGGAAGTGGAGTTGCTTCTAGTTATTTAGGTCCACATTCTATTTAAGGCTATATATTAGGTTTTCATAAATTCTTCTTGGAGTTTATAGGAATGCTAACAACACTGACTCCATCTTTGGCCCTCCATCTTGTTCATGACTATGCAGTGATTTCCCTTGAGGGCCACATGTTCCAGGCCTCTTGGTGGTTAATGTGTGCCATGACCAGAATGCAGAAAGGCTTGTTCTGATCTTCCCTAAAGTTTAGATAATTAGTAGACATAACTGAGTTTCTTCCCCTCCCTCCACTCTGGTGCACAGATGGCACCATGAGGTCTGCTAAATGTTAAACCCCTTAACCTCACCACTGTGACCTCTGCACATCCTGCACCATCCTGCACATCCCCTTGTTTTGTAAAATCTGTGGATTAAGGTCTGAACATGGGGAAGAGTACCTGTGCAGCATCTAGATCATCATCTACCAGATTCCTCTGTCAGTTAGCTTGAATAAAACTCTTTGTAAATGGTGTGGAGTAGCCTCCTTCATTTTTCCATCTTAAAGTGGCTTCTCAGTTTGGAGCATACTTTATTGCCCCTCCTTCTAACAGAGGCCCACTTGGATTGTCTGTCCATTGTGTAAGTGTAATGTCCCTCATTGTCTACACCCTAGCCTACCCATCCTTTTTTTTTTTTTTTGTGTGTGTGTGTGTGTGTGTGTGTGTGTGTGTGTGTGTGTTTGCGTTCTTTCAACACAAGGGACTTTTACTCCCAAAACCACAGTGGCTGCCATCTTGAGTCACTGTCTTCGGAGGCTGGTCATTTACTTGTCAGGTATTCTTATAGGAAAAGATAGGATTCAGTAGACAGAGAAGAAAAGGTTAGGAAAACACACATTTTGGAACAATGCTGGGAGTATTTGACCACACCAAACCCCCTCGGGCATAAGCTTCCTTTTAAGAATGTAACAGACACATCTACTCCCCCTCAGGTTTCCCTGAGATTTAACAAAAGATCTGACTACAAATAAGTAGTAGACCATAAAATGTATGTCCCACGTGGAATGATGTGGCCATAGACCATCCCTCATACAGTGGGAAGGAGGAATAGACAACCCAGCACGTAGAGTATCAAGCCAGTAAGAGTAGGACCTGAGAAGTAACAGGGGATAGGCTAGGAGAGGGGGACCAGAACCTTATAAAACAAGGACCCTTACCTACAGTTGTGGGTATTCACTTTCAAATGCCCCCTCTCTCAAGAGAGCTTTTCTACTATTCTTTTCTGGTCTTATACTCTAATAAACTTTTGCCGACTGCTCATTTTGTGTCCACCTCATCATTCTTCAAAGCAGTGAGACAGTGAACACTGAGTTTTGAGGTAAAGATCCTGCAATAGCGTGAACCTAAATAATGAGTTTGTGACCACCAAAAGCTTGTAAGATTAAACATGTCACAGACAGATGACACGAGTCACAAAAGGAACAAAATTGATGTGTGCTACTAGCAGTTGGTAAGAGGTTTATTTATGAATTTTTTTAGTTTGTTTTTGTTTCCTAAAGGAGAAGGGCATAGGAGTCAGTGCATAAATATTAACTCTGGAATAAGGTAAACCTTGTATCAAATCATGTATTTTTCCACTGTGTCACTTGCAATCCAAATATGTAAAATATGATCTTCAGTCTCCTTACCTACAAGTTAAAATCTAGCTTGCATAAGTTTTACAGCAGTCTATTGTTTAAAAAGTCAACTGCAAAATGATATTATATTAGGTTAGAGTCATGACAGTAAATGAGGCTGGAAAATTCAACCAATGGCAAAGGTTGGGAAGGTAACCGGTGAAGACGAATGCTTTTAGTTTCCTCCTTATAGGTTATATATATAATGAGCTATAGGTGAATACAGTGGCCGATTGCTAGAAGCTCCTAACGGAAACTTTAAGGGCATCCTTGTTTATTATAAACAAGGGGCAACTGTGGGAAAATGGGAGATTCTTTTTTTTTTAATTTTTTAAATTTCTTACTTATTTGAAAGGAGAGAGAGAATCTCAAGCAGGCTCAACACTCAACACAAAGCCTGACACAGGCCTGTTCCCACAACCCTGGGATCATGACCTGAGCTGATATCAAGAGTCGGATGCCTCAAGTGAGGCACCCAGATGCCTGCGTATTCTTAAATAAATATTCAGAATATCTATTTTTACTTGACAAAATAGACATATCTTAGAACTATACCTAAACAATTATGATCAGGTTCTATGATTTAAGTCTCCATAGGACTTCTTGCTATACATGGCACGGCAAAATGCTTTTCCAGAATTAAAGAAAGTATAGACCAGATAAAAGGAATTTCCTTCTTTTAATAAACATTATTCTCCTCTACTGCCTATAATAACTCATTATTTTGCTATTTGATAGAGCCTAACAGTGAAAGTCACATCAGACTTATATCCTTCTTCCAGGTTCCAGCTGTTTGACACAAAGTGTGAAGTTCAATTGAAAAAAAAAAGAAAAAAAAATCTATGTATGCATCATTTGCCAAGGTTCCAGATTATAGCTCAATAATTTACTGTCAAGAAAATGTCAAACAATAAATAGATAGCTTCTTCAGAGGTGAAAATTGTCAAGGGTCCTTTTATTCTCCCTCACCCCCCTTTAACATAATGGGCCTTGCATAGATTTCTCTTTCCCTGCAATAGAAGAGATTCTGTACTTTCTCCAGGAAGCTTCAGAGAATGGTTATTTTTCCATGAAATGAGTCATTAAAAGGCACATAGCCATACTTAACTACATAAGTGTCAGTATTAGAGTGAATATGATGAGGCATTTTATCCAGTTTTTTCTGAAGATTATTTGCAGACGTAGAAAAGAACATTAATACTGTTAAGTATGTTGTATAGATGAAGAAAATGTAGTTCTTGCTAGTTAAACAGAGAACTTTCATTTTATTAAATTTACTGCGCTTAAAATTCCTTCTATATCACATTTTAAATCCCCACTGAAAATTCTGTATGGTCAATATTAAATGTTCACACATTCAAGTGAATACTAACATTATTTTCTCTCATTACAATTAAACTCTTTTTCCAAAAGAAATTATATAAACTCATGTTCTTCAATAAAAATTATTGTAGTGGGATTGTGACTGTGGTAAGTAATATCCTGTATACCTTAAATTGCTTGTGATCCCACATTTTCCAGATTCCCTATACATTAAAATAAGTATATTTTCCTATGTATACATTGATTTTTGGCCCAAGATAACAATCATTTAGTTCACTTACATTTCTTTCGTATCCTGTGACCTTGATTTTAGCATGGATCTCTCACTCAAAGCTTTCCACTCCATTTAGCCACATTCTAAATTTAAACCATGAATTTTTAAGAGTTAAACAACAGTTTCTACATGGAAAGAGTAAAATAAGAACAGGTGCTGTAGGTTAGATATTTCTTTTTTTTTCCTGTCTTTTTTGTTTTTAATTGAAGTGCAAATATACTAAAGGAAAAGCCCCATGAATCCTCATGGAATGAACAAACTCAGGAAACTACCAGCAAGGTCAAGAAATACAACATAATTTGTACCCAAGAAGATCCCCTGTGATCCTTCCCAACCACTGTCCCAGTCCTCTTCACAAAAGGTAACCAATAGCATTTTGTAATGCCATAAATAGTTTTGAACTTCATATAAATGAAATTGTATGGCACACATGACACTTAGAAGACAATTTTTCTACGGTGGTTTTAGATTTATAGTAAAGGTGAGAGGAAGGTACAGAGATTTCCCATATACCCCCTGACTCTATACATGTAAAGCCTCCCCACTCAAATGAACTGGAGCAGTTCATTTCCTATCAATGATGAACCTATCAACAGAGTCCATAGTTTATGTTAGGGTTGACTCTTGGTGTTGTACATCCTGTAGGTATTAACAAATGTATAATGACAAATATCTACCATTATAGTATCATACAGAGTATTTTCTCTGCCCCCCAAATCCTCTGTGCAACACCTAACCCCTGCCTTCTCCCAACTTCTGGCAATCACTGATCTTTTTTCTGTCTCCTCAGTTCTGCCTTTTCCAGAATACCATATTATTGGAACCATAGAGTATGTAGCCTTCTCAAAGTTGTTTTTTCACTTAATAATATGCACTTAAGTTTCCCCATGTTTTTCCATAGCTTGATAGATCACTTGAGTAGTGAATAATTTTGCATTGTCTGGTTGTACCACAGTTTATTTTCTGTTCACCTACTCAGGGACATTTTGGTTGCTTCCAAGTATAAGCCATTATGAATAAAGTTTCCATAAAAATCCAGGTATAGATTTTTGTGTTGACATAAGTTTTCAACTCCTTTGGATAAACATCAGGAATGGGATTGCTGGATTATATGGAAATAGTATGCTTAGTTTTGTAGGCAATCTGCCAAACTGTCTTCCAAAGTATCTGTACAATTTTGCATTTCCTCCAGCAATGTAGGATAGTTCCTGTTGTTCCACATTTTTATCTGCATTTGATGTTGTCAGTGTTTCAGATTTTGGCCATTCTAATTGCGCATAATGGTATACCAATGCTGTTTTAATTTGCATTTCCCTGATGATGTATGATGTTGAACACCTTTTCACATGCTTATTTGCCATCTGCATATCTTCCTTGGTGAAGCTGCTGTTAAGGTCATTGGACCATTTCTTAATTGGATTGTTTCCTTATTATTAGGATCTTTGCATCTTTTGGCTAACAGTCCTTTATTAGATGTGTTATTTGCAAATATTTTCTCCCAGTTGGTGGCTTGTCTTCTCATTCTCTTGATATTGTCTTTTCCAGAGTAGAAGTTTTTAACTTTAATGAATTCTAGCTCAACAATTTTTCTTTTACAGATTGTGCCTTTAATTTTGTATCTAAAAAGTCATTGCCATAGTCAAGGTCATCTAGGTTGTCTCCCAGAAGTTTTAAAGTTTTACATTTTACATTTAGATCAATGATTTCTGATTTCATTTTTGTGAATGGCATAAGGCCCATGTCTAGTTTTTGTTTGTTTTGGTTTGGTGTGGTTTTTGTTTGCTTGTTTGTTGCATGCAGATATCCAGTTGTTCCAGATTCATTTGTTAAGAAGCTTCTTTGCTCCATTGTTTTGCTTTTCTCCTTGGTCAAAGATCTGTTGACTATATATATGTGAATCTATTTCTGAGCTCTCTATTCAATTACACTGATCTGTCTGTCATATCGCAAATACCACACTGTTTTGAGTACCTTAGTTTTATAATAAGTCTTGAAGTTGAAGTTTTATAATAAGTCTTGAAGTTGAATGTTCTGCACCTTTTCCTTCTCCATATAAACTTTAGAAACCGTTTGCCAATAGCCACAAAATAACTTGCTGGGATTTTGATTCAGATTTCCTTGAATCAATAAATCAATTTGGGAAGAAATGACATCTTGACAACAGTCTTTCTATCCATGAACACGAACATGGAAGATGACTCATCTAGTTCTTTAATTTCATTAATCAGAGTTTTGTAGTTGTCTTCATATAGGTCCTATACAGATTTTGCTAGATTTATACCTATTTCATTTTGGAAGGGTGCCAGTGTAAATATTATTGCATTTTTAATTTCAAATTTCACTGTCTATTGTGGGATATGAGAAAGTAATTGACTTTTGTCAATTAACCTTATATCCTGCAACCTTATAATAATCGATTATTAGTTCCAGAAGATTTGTTGGAAATTCAGATTTATATATAGATGATCATTTCATTTGCAAAAAAAAAAAAAAAAAGATTTATTTTCTCCCAATCTGTCTACATTTTTCCTTTTCCTATCTTACTACATTAGCTAGAACTTCCAGCACAATGTTGAAAAGAGGTGGTGAGAGAACATCCTTGCCTTGTTCCTGATCTTACTGGGAAAGCATCAAGTTTCTCACTATTAAGTAGAATGTTATATGTAGGTCCTTTTAGATATTCCTGATCAAGTTGAGAAACTTCCCTGCTATTCCTACTTTATTGAGGGTTTTTATTATGAGTGGATAAAGGATGTTGCCAAGTGCTTTTTCTTCACCTATTAATATGATCACATGGCTTTTCTTTTTTAGCCTACTGATATGACAAATATCAGTAACTGAGTTTCACATGTTAAATCAGCCTTGCATATCTGAGACAAATCTCACTTGGTTGTGGTGTAAAATTCTCTTTATACATTGTTAGATTTGATTTGCTGATATTTTGTTGATGATTTTTATATAATTATTCATGAGAGACATTGGTTTAGTTTCTTTCCTTGGAATGTCTTTTCCTGGTTTTGGTATTAGGGTAATGCTGGCCTCATGGAATGAGTTAGGAATATTTCCTCTGCTTCCTGTCCTACAAAGATAGGAAATAATTCCTTCTCCACAAAAGACTGTAGAGAATTGGTGTAATTTCTTCTTTAATGTTTGGTAGAACTCACCAGTCAACACATCTGGGTCTTTTTTTTCCCTGTTTTCAAAGATTATCAAGTATTGATTTTATGCCTTTAATAGATAAGGAATATTCAGATTATTTCTTATGGGATGAGTTTTGGCAGATTGCATATTTTAGGAATTGGTCCATTTCATCCAGGTTATCTAATTTGTCAGAATGGATTTATTCATAGTATTTATTATTATTTTAATTTTCATGAGATCTAAAGTGATATCCCCTCTTACATTTCTGATATTAGTGATTTGAATCCTCTCTCTTTTCTTTCTAGTTAGTCTGGGCTAGAGCCTTATCGATTCTTTTGATCTTTACAAAGAACCAGCTTTTGGTTTTACTGATTTTTTTTCTATAGATTTCCTATTTTCCATTTTATTGCTTTCTGCTCTGTTTCTCATTAGTTATTTTCTTATGCTTATTTTTGGTATGCCCTGCTTTCCTTTTTCCAACTTCATGAGGTGAAAACTTAGATTATTAATTTTAGCTATTTCTTCTAATATATACATTTGATGCTATATATTTCCTTTTAAACACTGCTTTTGCTATATCCCACAAATTTTGTTAAGTTGCATTTTCATTTTAATTTAATTCAAGATATACAGTTTTTACAATTTCTCTACACATAGCAGCTAGAGTGATCCTTGTAGAATATGAAAATTTAACCCTATAATTGTCTTCCTTTAACCTATTCAATGGCTTCTCAATGCTCCAAAGATAAACCCAAAATCATTACCATGGCCCGTAAGACCTATGATCTGATTTCTTCCAAACACTCTTCAATGAAGTTCTTAATGCAAAATATACTTATGGTCATTATAGTACATGAGATAAATCCTACTAAAGATTTTCATTTTTCATTGATTTATTTAACACATAGTAAATACTGAATTTTAACCATATTCTAGATAGTTTCACATATATTTTCTCATTTAACCCCTCAAAATAATTGGAAATATGTTCTCTTCTTTCATTTTTACATATAGGAAAGGTGAAACTCAGAAACTAAAAAATTCACTCAGTTAAAAGACTTTTTGAAATGATGAAGGCAGAAATAAAATTTGCAAATTGTTGTCAAAAACTTGTTCTCCCTTTTTCCCAAAAATCTCTGTAGATGTAATGTAATGACAAATGATGATGCAACCACATTGAAAAGTATCAGAATTTATCATAATTCTGCAATTCCCCTTAAGATTACTCTCCCTACAATTAATTATATCTTCCTTAAACATTTCTAACAAAGATTACACAACTAAAAAAATTCACATTTGCTATCAAAATTTGGCTATGCCAGTGTGCACATGTGTTAAAGCATAAGTCCATACATTTAGATAATCAATCACAGCCAGGTTTCTTTATCTCTAGTAGGCCTCATTATTCCCATTGTTGCACAATAAAATAATTTTAGCTGAGCATATAACTGCCCATTTGGGAATATATTTTCCGGCGTCCCTTGTAGCTTGTGTGGTCATGTCACTAAATTCCTATTCATGGTATGTAAGCAGAAGTAATATGGGCAACTTCCATATGACTTGCTTAAAAGTAAATTGCCCTGGATTTATTTTCCCTTCTTCTCATGAATCAGCATAAGGATACTGCAGCAACCAAGATTTAACTATGTAGACAATATCAACACCGTAGGGAATCATACGATATATAGAATTAGCCTAAGCCACTAAATAACAGTGGTTAGTAGCATTCTCTCTGAAAGCCTGGATAGACTAGACACAATTTGAAAAGGAGATAAGCTTCTATTTCATTTACTTTGTTAAAGTAGCTTAGCCTTTACCTTCACACATTTCTCAAAAGTCAAATTCAGGGCTATCTCATTATGTTTCAAGGAATCTCTATCGTATCTAATGCATTTGTTCACAAATTGTTCTTTTTAAATCTTACTTACCTAACCATACACTTAAAAATCTGGGTTTTGCATAGTGATAATATGTCTGTTGACTTATTTCTTTTCATATTTATGATTTTAATATAGAAAGGAGTTTTTCACCTTGTTAAATTGTCTAAGGACTCAGGGTCCGAATAAATTGTCAAACATTAAACTGCTGGTTACCAATGTCTAGAGCCTTGATGACACTTTGGCCCTTCTTCTCTCTCTCTGTCTGTTTCCCAAAAGACAGACTGGTTGTCTCATTTTTTAATTTCTTTGATTTATGGTGATTAATTCATCATTTAAAAGTGAATGCCTAAGTAGCAAAATTCAGTGACAGGTTTCAGATCTGCCTTTCCAGTAAAATTCTTAGTATGTAGGACTTCTTTTATAATGGAGTGTCTATGATATTTTCAATCCTCTAAGCTTATGCCCATAGAATATACTGACTTTTCAAACCATTTCTTAATAAATTAAATATCTGATGTACACATCAAAACATAATTACTACTATCAACACTAGTTCAATAGAAATATAATAACAGGTTCTAGGGGCGCCTGGGTGGCGCAGTCGGTTAAGCGTCCGACTTCAGCCAGGTCACGATCTCGCGGTCCGTGAGTTCGAGCCCCGCGTCGGGCTCTGGGCTGATGGCTCAGAGCCTGGAGCCTGTTTCCGACTCTGTGTCTCCCTCTCTCTCTGCCCCTCCCCCATTCATGCTCTGTCTCTCTCTGTCGCAAAAATAAATAAACGTTGAAAAAAAAAATTAAAAAAAAAAAATAACAGGTTCTATGTGATTTTAAACTTTCCAGTAACTACATCAAAAAGTAAAAAGTAAAATGTGAAAAATTTGTAAGATAACTTACTTAACCCAGTGTATCAAAAAGTTATCATTTAGGAAGGTATTCAACATGAAAAAATATTAAGGAAACATTTTTGGTCCTTTTTTCCCCTTATAATGTCAATATCTGATTATTTAAACAGGTTCTATATTTTTTTAAGTATATGAGTAGAGGATAGAAGTTTCAATTTTGTTTTCTATGTTTTTACTTTATATAATATAATGCAGTGGAGTATCATATATATCATACATATATATCATGTATATATATGAGAATTCCAGAAGAGGAATAGTAAGATAAAATTACATTCAATAGAACTTTTGCTCCAAGCAAGATGGAATAATAAGGGTCAGATTTACCCTTCTGTCTAAACCAACTAAAAAAAATAAGCAGAATATGTTAAGAAGAAGAAGAAGAAAAAAAAAAAACAGCAATGAAGATACCATCTATCAGAGAGGTTACAAATGTATACTATAAACCCTAATACAACCACTAATTTATCACAACAAAGAGTTATAGTTTATGACCCTACAAAGAAGATAAAAGGGAATGAGAAAAATACCCAATTAATCTAAAAGAAGGCATATTAAGGGGAATATGAAACAAATAATTGAGATAATTAGAAAACAAAGATAATATGGTAGACTTAAAATCAAACATTCCAACAGTTAAAGGTCAATAATCTAAATACCTTCAACGAAAAGACAGATTTTAAGCTTCAAATAAAAAAGAACTTTTTAAAACTCATTTTATTTATTTTTTTAACATTTATTTTTGAGAGAGAGAGACAGAGACAGAGTATAAGCAGGGGAAAGGCAGAGAAAGAGGGAGACACAGAATCAGAAACAGGCTCCAGGCTCTGAGCTGTCAGCACAGAGCCCGACACAGGGCCCAAAACCACAAACCGTGAAATGATGACCCAAGCTTAAGTAGGACGCTCAACCGATTGAGCCACCCAGGTGCCCTAAAACCCAATAAACTATACTTCTAAGGCAAACACTTGGGCTTCACTTTATGAGAAATAATAATATTATGACACTTAGAAAGCATTTGTCTTATGCCAAATACAGTACATATTAAAGTTGGTAATAACCTTATTAGGTAAATACAGTTATAATGATATGTATGTATGTATGTATGTATGTATGTATCTATCTATCTATCTATCTATCTATCTATCTATCTATCATTTTTCCCAGATGGAAAGACTGAGGAATAGAGAAAAATGCATTAGCTTGGACTGGAAGCTACAAATTCACCAAATTCTTAGGCCTGTAAAATTAGCCTTCTACTGTCAACTGGTGGGGCTGAAAAAAATTTTAGGGACAGAGGTGATGCAGGGTGATGTAAAAGTTATTTGTAAAGGGAGTGTGGCACTGGTAGATAAAAGAAGATATTTTATCTGTTGCTGTAAGTTGGAATAATTGAAGATTAGGACAAAAGTTTGAATAGAAATGTTAGGAAACCTCCTATGTGGAGTTCTGAGTCATTGAACTTCACCCCAGGAAATTGTAGGCATCTGTAATATTTAGCAAGGGTTCTAGCAGCACAGTGCTATTCATTTGAATGCACATTTGACTGATGTAGCCATCTGAGATACCTGTTATTTTGTGTTAAACTGATACATTTTGAAAATATATTATGTGGATCACTGTGCTGTCTAAATCATTGCTACATGAAGAGGGTGCACAAACTAGTGTCTGTCATCAAATTTTTTAAACAATAAACAACAATGAAAGCCCCAAATCTGAAATTTATTTTTACAGTGTTTTACAAAGCATTGGTCTTACAAAAGATTGAAAAAAATAAATAAATAAAAGAAATTAAAGCAAAAAAACAAAGACCTGATTCTTCCCAAGACAGACTTTAAGAGGGCCCGTCTGAAGCCTTCCTTTGACCGTCAGAGTTTTCCATTTCAGGTTTCATGAATTCTTTTGTGGTAGTGCAGGACCACCCTAGGCATTTTTTTAATTAAAAAATTTTTTTTAATATTTATTTCTAAGAGAGAAATAGAGACAGAGCATAGGAGGGGGAGGGGAGGAGAGAGAGGGAGACACAGAACCTGAAGAAGGTTCCAGGCTCTGAGCTGTCAGCACAGAGCTCAATGTGGGGTTTGAACTCACAAACCATGAGATCATGACCTGAGACAAAGTCAGATGCCTAACGGACTGAGCCACCCAGGCGCCCATAGGCATTTCTGTTGTCAAACAATGAAAAGATTTTCTACATAGACATTACAGTCAAATGTCTAAGTTCTTTTCCCATTGGTGGTTAAGAATAAGGGCTTTGGAATCAACTAGTACTAAATTTAAATCTCATTTTCACCACCTAGGAGACATGAGAATTTATACATGTCATTGGATTATGATGTGCCCTGGTTCGAGTACTATTCATCATAAGACTGTAAAGGTTATTTATTAAAGTGAAGACAAATATATATATACACATACACACACACATATATACACATATATATGTAAATATATATATAGTACCATTATATATATGATGGTACTGAAAACTCTTGAAAGTTAAAATAATTAAACTCTACATTGATGTACAAATGTAACCTACGTGGTTACGTTGTTTTGATAGATGTCTCCAGTGCCCTCTAGGAAATCTTTGTCATCTTCTCTTTTAGGAAATTCTTTACTCTCTCTGTTGATCTGATTTTATCTCTAGGTGATACTAAAAAACAAAACAAAACAAAACAAAACAAAAACAGAAACAAAAAAAAAACCTACTTCTTCAGGGTTTAATTTTTTCTAGAGGGTTCTCACCATAGAAAAACTGAAAGTCAAAGCCGCAATCTTCTTTTAATTATATCAAGTTGCTTTCTCTTCCCCATGGCATATAGATACTACAGGTGGAAAGAAAGGCATAATAGATAAGACAGGTTCAAGTAAAGGTCCATATTACACTTATAAGGACTGTTTTCTTACTTCACAACACCATGCTTCTAAAACTTGACCTCATCGTGTTGTCCTCAATTTTACTTATGAGCATCTTTTTGAGGATGGAGGACATTAAGTTAAGGCTTAAGGGACCAGTTGAGACTTTGATGAGCTACTTGTGTTAGTTTCCTATTGCTGAAATTGCCCCAAGCCTGGTGTCTTAAAACAACACAAATGTACTATCTCACAGTTCTGGAAGTCAGAGTCCAGAGGTCTATTATTGGCTAAAATCAACTTGTCAGCAAGCTGAATTTTTTCTGAAGGCTTTAGAAAAGAGTCCATTTCCAGCTTCAGGAGTCACCTGAAATGCTTGACTCATGACCCCTTCACCCATCTTCAAAGCTTACCATTCCAACGTCTGCTTCTGTTTCCATGTCCCCCCTCTCTCTGACCTTCCCACCTTCCTCTTATAAGGATACTTGTGTCTTAAATTAGACCCACCAAGATAACAATCTTCTATCAAATAATCCTTAACCAAAACACATCTGCAAAATCCCTTTTGCTATGTAAGGTAACACATCCACAGTTTCTGAGGTATAGAATGTGTTTGTCTTTGGGGGCCTTTATTCTCTCTACTACACTATGGTTTTTTTAACTGCCATCAAGGGGTCCACAGACATAATTAGGGCTACAGTTAAGCTGCACATTGGGAAAAAACATGAGTTTGCCACGTCCCAGGAAAGAAGGATAGTGCTGCATGTATAAAAATTCTGAGCTCTGAAAGAGCAAAGGGCTGAGAACATCCCTGAAACTAAATAAAGTCTAGCATGATTAAAGCATGTATGAGAACTCAAATTCAAATTACTACTTATTTCAGACCTTGAATAAGTTTAACTTCTCTGAGTGCAGCTCTTCCTTACACCTGGGATATTAATATTTCATAGAGTTTTGGGAATGATTAAAAATACATATAAAGTGAAAGGCTAGGAGTAATCACTAAGTATCTGTGATTGGAAAGTCAGTGGAGAGTGGTCTCAGACGCATCCTCAGCCTAGGGTCTTTTTGTATTTATTAGTGATTGTGTATAGGAACCCAAAACGTTCAGCCAGCAAGAGAAAACCTGGGCTATTACTCCTAGCCCCATGTGCTTTATCTTTTCTTCCTGGTGTTCAACACCTTTGCCAATCAAGTAATTCAAATCTCATATTTATAAGCCCTTGGAGGTAATCAAGTACAGCCTGTGTGCATTGAATAGGTTTCATATTTTACGTACATACTTAACACTAGTTGCTATAACTAGGCATATATATTTACATTAAAAATGGATTCTTTTACATGAGCACATTTTATCTCCATTTATCAAGTACAAGTGGCAAATCAGAATAACAACTTCTATTAGTGACTCAAAGGTGTGAGATAAGGAATATTTATATGAGTATGTGTGACACAAAACTGTATTCACATATCTCTAAAATCCAACCTCATTTATTTTCCACTGAGATAGATAGATAGATAGATAGATAGATAGATAGATAGATAGATAGCTGCAGAGTTTTATGCAAGATTCCATTTACAAACTCTATGTTTTATTGTCAGGAAGCCTGACATGGAAATATCATTTTCAAAAGATGAACAGGTTAGACAACAGTGAGTACTTTTTAACTTTTTTTTTTTCCATTTCCCATCACTTGAGTTGGCTAAGCACAACTATTTTTTGTTTTCACGTTTTGGGTTTTGTTTTCTGCCACTTGTTTCACTGGGGATCTGATTCCAGTTTTTATTTCTTTTCTACCTGGTGGTACAATAAATAGTATCTCCAATGATTTACAACATGAGAATGATGAGTGATCTAGTGAATGCCCAACACGTATTAGAGGCTCAAACTTGGCTTTAAGAATGAATATGTGCATATGTTGAAGTAAGGAAGGAAAATGCCATTTTATTCTTTTTTTTAAAAAAGTTTTACTTATATATTTTGAGAGAGACAGCATGAGTGGGAAAAGGGCAGAGAGAGAGGGAGAGAGAGAAATTCCCAAGCAGCTTCTGCACTGCCAGTACAGAGCCCAACACGGGCTCGAACCCACAAAGCCGAGGGAATATGACCTGAGCTGAAACCAAGAGTCAGATGCTTAACCGACTGAGCCACCCAGGTACCTCCATTTTATTCCTTTTTTAGAAGTCATCTTCCCCATCACTTTTATTATTTTCCAGAAAATGTTCCATATGGGAATTAGAAATTTTTCACATCTTTGTGTTGCCAGTAGGCTGAAAAATAGAGAAATATAATTTGGAGCTATTACAGTACAATGGAAAAGAGTATTATTTCTGTTAACAAAACTTCTGGTGCTGTTTCACATGCTAGGTATATGATAATATAGTAAGAATTTCTCTGCCCCTTGATTTCAGATGTGCTCATGTAATTTGCTATTACCAATGACCTATGATCAAAAGCGAGGAGTCACGAGTACATAGTCTTAGGAGACAATGGGTACTTCATAAAATTATTTTTTCTCTGGTACAGTGACCAACAACCTTCAAAATGTTATAGAAGGGGTACCTGGGGGGCTCAGGCAGTTGAGCGCCTGACTCTTGATTTCAGCCCAAGTCACGAAAGCCCCACGTCATCAAGCTTTGCTTTGGGAATGGAGCCTACTTAGGATTCTCTCTCTCTCCCTCTATCTTTCTCCTCCACTCACACTCTCACTCTCTCTCTCTCTCTCTCAAAAAAAAAGAAAAAAATGTTGTAGGTATCATTAAACTATGCTTCAAAGTGACTTTATGAGCAGAAACCACTTACATAAGATGGATGTATAGCAATAGTAGGAAACAATCCTTTGTTATTTCTATCAAGATTGAGAGTAATTTGTTACTGCAACAAAACCTAGCTCAGTGAAACTGATACACATCTAAAGTCCTCTGTAATTTTCCAGCTATTATCTTTTAAATATTGTCAATTTTAACTTAATATAAAACATTAATGCTGTTAAATAATTATTTTAAGTTCTAGGAACTGAGTCCATGCCAGGCAGTATCTTGAGTGTGTTTTATATACATTGATTAATTTATCTATGAAAAATATGATAGGTAGGTATTATTAGCTCCATGATATAGATGAGAAAACTAGAGTTCAAGAGAGTTTATGCAACTTGCATATGTTTTATTAGTCAGTAGCAAAACCAAGTTTGAACCCAGATGTGGCTAATTTCAAAATCTGTGCTTTTAATCATCTTTGTGTTTTATACTCGTTCTGAACTTACATTTTAAGATCTGTAAAATTAAACAAAGTGATTTTCTCATAGAGATTCTGTGAAGACTAGCTGGAAAACCATGCTGGTAAAGAATTATGATATAGAATTAACAGAATAGATTATAATTTCGCCTTTTATGGTCTCATAAACCAATGACTAAGTTTGATGCCAAAAATAATGTGAAAGAGAAAAGAATAAGCTATAACAAGTATTTTATTGGAGCATCACTTTTTATAATGTTTATTTTATTTTTGAGAGAGAGAGAGCGCATGAGCAGGGGAGAGACAGAGAGAGATGGGGAGAGAGGATCCCAAGCAGGCTCCACACTGAGAGCAGCCAGCCTGATGAGGGCCTCAAACTCACAAACATTGAGGTCACGACCTGAGTTCAAGTCGGATGCCCAACCAACTGAGCCACCCAGGTCCCCTGGAGAATCTTTTCTTTTTTCAATTTTTTAAATTAATTTTTAAATTAATTTTAATTTAATTTTTGAAGGAGAGAGAGACAGAGTGTGAGTGGGGGAGAGGCAGAGAGAGAGGGAGACACAGAATCCGAAGGAGGCTAAGCTGTCAGCACAGAGCCTGACACGGGGCTCAAACTCACAAATCGCAGGATCATGACCTGAGCCGAAGTTGGACGCTCAACTCAGGTGCCCCCCTGGAGAATCATTTTTGACAAAACATCTTGGTTACTTCTCCAATTTTAATAGTATAAGCCCTTCTTTTGCATATGGGAGAAATCTGAATGACTACCATTGTTTTTCAAGTTCTACATGATGAGGCAAATTTTCATGTAATATTAACTAATATATCTTTTTCTCGTACTTATAAAAAATAATATAAACATCTATGTAACACATATCCACTCTCCCCATTTTGAAAAGGGAAGAAGACTTAACATTATACTCTTTACATTTAATAATTCATCCCAGGAAAACCTGGAAGGGGGAAGGAGAAGGAAACTGAACAATACCCAAAGGTCTGCTCTTCATTCTTTTATGGTTTAGCAATCTATAATTTCAAACAGTCCTCACTCAAACCCATCACAAAAATCCTAAGAACCAATTCAAAATTATTACACTGAACTCTGTAACAAAATGACTTAGGAACTTTGGAAAAGAAAGATAAAAAAATATTTGGAATGAACTCAGAAAAGTTATTTCTATCTAAACAGTTAAGGAAAATAAAATTTTACTTTTAAAAATAGGATAGCCGGAATGGTTACACAAACGGATACATACATACCATGGAATGTTATTCAGCAGTAAAAATGAATGAACTTTTGATAACAGGCAAGAACTTGGATGGAACTGCAGGAATCATGCTAACAAAACAAAAGCCAGTCTCAAAAGGTTTCATACTATGTATTCTATTTGTATAATTTTAAAAGATGAAAACATTTTAGGAATGGAGAACTGATTAGTAATTGCCAGGGGTTAAGAGTGGGAAGGTAGGGGCGGGAAAAGATTATATAATTTGTATGATTACGATTTAAACGTGCAGCACAAGGGATACTCATGATAGAGCTGTCCCATACCTTAACTATGATGGTGGATACACAGACTCATGTTATAAAATTGAATAGAACAAAATAGACACGCAAATTTGAGTACAAATCAAGTACTAGGGAAATCTGAATAAAATGGGTAGATTACATCAATGTCAAATCCTTGGCTGTGATATTTTATTATATTTTGTGAGATATCACTAGCAGAAACTGCATAAAGGGTACAAGAGATCTCTCTGCATTATTTTTGCAAATAATTTTAATTAAAAGAAAATATTTTAAAATAATTACCTAAAATTATCTTAATAAAAATTTCAATAAGAAAAGTAAGGCATCTGAATTTCTAATGAACGGTGATGTAAATGCATTTGAATTACATTTGCTATTCAGATAGCACATTCAACTTAATGTCCACCATCCCTTTAATTATTAGGTTGAAATAATGTTAAAGTATTATGTATGTTGCAGATTGAATTGTATTGTATTCTCCTCCAAAAACATGTTGAAGTCTTAACCCCTGGCATCTGTGACTGTGACCTTATTCGGAAATAGGGTCTTTGGCAGATGTAATAAAGTTAGGATGAGGTCATACTGAATTAGTGTGGGCCCTAATCTAGTGATTGGTGTCTTTATAAGAAGAGGGGATATTTCTACACAGTGACAAAGACACACACAGTAATATTATTATGTAACCGTAGAGCAGATTGATGTGTCTGTTATCCAAGAATTGCCAAGGAGGGCGCCTGGGTGGCTCAGTCAGTAAAGCATCCGATTTCAGCAGGTCATGATCGTGAGCTCAAGTCCCACATCAGGCTCTGTGCTGCAGCTCGGAGCCTGGAAACTGCTTCAGAGTCTGTGTTTCCCCCTCTCTCTCTCTCTCTCTGCCCCTCCTCTGCTTGTGCCCTCTCTCTCTCTCTCTCTCTCTCTCTCTCTCTCTCTCAAAAATAAACAAACATTTTTTAAAAATTAAAAGAAGAAAAAAGAATTGCCAAGGGATTACAGCAACAACCAGAAGCTGGGATAGGCAAGGAAAGATCTCCCTGCATTCCAACCCAAACCTTTAGAAAGAGCATAGCTCTGCCAATAATTTGATTTTGTACTTCTAGCCTGCAGAACTGTGAGAGAATAAATTTTTGTTCCTTTAAACCACCATGTTTATGGTATTTTGGTATGGCAGCCCTAGGAAATTAATAACAATGGTATTTTCTTGAATGCAGTGTGCCCCAAATATTTTATGCCAGTGTAGGAAAGCAAATTAAACCACAATGAGTAATTACGTTTTTAATTTCTCAGTTATTTTCCTTTATAATATGAAAGTCTTGCTATTTCTCACATATGATCCAGGAAACTATTCTTAGCAATGACAAACACTAATGGGGATGGCATTTTTTCCCCTTTTAATCAGTGTGTCTTTTATTTTTTGTTATTCTTATATGTACATGTCACTAGGCCCTACATGTATCAAAGGGTAATTTGCATCACCTATTACGTGCAGATCATATTTTCAGCCCAACTTGTAGACACAGATATTTGTTTAAAGTTTAAAAATGCTTTATTCACATTTTCTCTAAAAGCATCAAAATTGTGAACTATAAATTCAAGAAAATTATGCTTTGAAAATATTTTATGCTAGGTTCAGCCTAGGTAGCTGTTGAAACCATCTAATATCAAAGCATTTCTAAAAATGCTCCCTCTAAAATGTTAAAATTTAAAAATCAGCTTCGTGTATGAAAGGAAAATATTTTTGAAAACCCATCTACATGAAGGGAAAGCCTCACATAGATTAAATGTAAATGCATACTTAGTAAACAGGGTTATGAGAAACTCTCCTCGGGTATACATTTTACCACATTTCCCCTCTGCCATTTCTGACTATGCCACTACCATCCATACATCACCATGACAATTATGCGTTACAGTATACACTAAATTGAAGTGTTCAAACTTTCAATTCACTATTGCACATATCAGTAATAACGAGAATAATTATGGCTTTTAACAAATGATCCTCAAATGTTTCACAATTTTAATGACTATGAAGGCATTGAGAACTATGCTTTAAAGTGCTGGATAGATACTTTTGCTTTATACACCCAATACATGTTAGAATAGCAATGCGAGCAAAAATTTTATCCAGGATTAGTGTAACAGTCTGCCTTTTCGGATTTTAAACAAGGTTCCCGGAGCATCTCTGTCTGTCTCTCTGTCACACATGGAGTCATATCAACAAGGGCTCAAGTTTTGCCTCCATCATTTATTAACTAAGCATTTCTGGCAATTTACTTAATGTCTCTGTATCTCAACTCCCTCCTTTAAGAAACTGTATAATAATAGAATCTCATTTATAGTATTGTTGTTATAATCAAGTAAAGTAAAACACAGGTAAACCCTGTATTACAGTACCTGAAAAAAAAAAAAAAGTAAGCAGAGACAATTAGTGTCCAATAAATGGTAATAAGAGGAAATTCGGAAAATTCCCTCTGGCTTCTACACACTCATGCTTCTTCACCCACAATTCACATATAACCAACTACTTTCTACAAACACTTGTCCTCAAGATAATGTTTACATAAAAGCAAATTTTGAGCTCTAAAACTGAATTTATAAATTCATAGCAGAGATAACAGCTTTAGTAAATAGCATTTCCACCATAAGAGCTGGATTTCTTGGTGACAGAGAAAGCTGCTTTGTTTTCTTCAAAAGGCTAAGAGCAGTGGTACAACGAGGAGACACAAAAATCTTTATGCTGGTGTAAGGGACTTAAAGAAAGGGAGAGAAGGCTAAAAGAGGGTTAAAACATGGTGGGTGAGTCAGCTGCTGCTCTCATCTTTCTCTATGGATGAGTCTGAAGGATGAAAGACCTCCATAGAAGTCTAGAAAATTATCAAAATAAAGACTATTGCTGTCTCAACCTCCGGGAGTGTAAGCCCCATAGAAAAAGGGTCCATGCCCTGAATGCTGCTGGAATAGTACAGTATTAATGAAAGAAGGAATGGTCTAGACCAGAGGTTGGCAAACTCTTTCTATAATGGGACAGATAGTAAATATTTTAGAATTAATGGGCCACATAATCTCTACCACAACTTTTTATAACTGTCCCCTTGTAGTGAGGAAACAATCATGGAAAATAGATAAAAAAGAAAACTTTTACAGAAACTGAAATTCAAGTTGCATATAATTTCAATATATCACAAAATAGTATTCTTCATGTTTTTCAACCACTTAAAACTGTGGAAATGATTCTTAGTTCACAGACCATACAAAACCATGAGTCAGAGTAGCTGATGAGAGTAGACTGTGGTACCCTGATTAGACACTGACAGGATCTAACATTCTTCCACTGGGTTTCCAAGAAGAGCATAGAAGAGCATACAAGTGTTCTCTTTCCTTAGAAAAAGTAGATGAGAGTGAACAAAAACTTTAGTTGGAAAAATGAGGATACAGAATATGTGGACTGAAAAAAACAGGCTAAGATGGGACTGAGAAGCTAAAAGGCACTGAAAATGATGACAGAACAGACCCGAATTTCTTTCTCACCCTTGCTCCTGAGGCCATGTTGTTGCCTAAGATTCTCTTGAAACAAGAATCTGAGGGAAAAGACTTGAGGGTTACCATCTGACAGGACAGGGTGAAATTAAGAAGCCATGAGGAAGTGTAATCAGTGCCAGGAAGCTTTAGAAAACCTGAGTCAGTGCCCAAATTTTCTTACTCTTTCTGCTCTAGTAAGGGCTTAATCCTTGAAAGTCAATTTACTACCCATTGTTTTCTCAAAGCGTAATAATACTTATCCATAGCCAGAGATTTCATCTAACTGCATGATTTAACACTTTCCTATATGAATAACCCATCTAGGAGTCCCAATCCCACCAAATAAAAGTAGAGTGTTGGGCACATGGCTGTAGCATGAAAGAAATTCTCATTCATGTCTATGGTGTAACTATAAAGAAGGAGTTTGAATTCTCCTACTAAGTCATAACAGGGAAGGAATATGCTCTTCTATAATAATCTTTATTTAATGAAGCACAGGAGACCTTAACTGGTCCATAAAACTTTCCAATGTCTCCTCATCAAGAAGTTTCAGTCAAGAAGATTTAGATTAAAAAGTCATCACAAAAACAATTTAAAAATTGTACCACTGCTCTTCTCTGGATCTCTAAGCTACCATTCTTCCTGACATTTCCATATTAACTTGGAATTCATTCCAGGTTTTTAAATTTTACTAATCTCCTACATTTAATTTAGCCACCTAATCCTATTAATTCTACATCTTTAATATCTCCCAATTTATTCCCATCTCCACAATAACATTTTAGGTTTTTATTTTTCTCTTCTTTTTGCAGTGGATTTTTAAGTGCTGTCTTTGACTTCAGTGTTATCAGTCCTGTTCTTTTTTCCCCAATTATATTCTATATACTCATATCAAGGATCTTTAAAATATAAATCTGATCATATCAGATGCCTAACAACTCCTCATAGCCTCAGAGACTATGGATAATGTATAAATTCCTGAGCAATAATATTCAAGACCTTTTTCTCTATTTACTTCTCTAGGCTCCTTTCCCACATTTCTTGGTCTAATCATGCTATTATTTAGCCATCTTGATTTATGTACTTTTCCAATAATGGTCACTGTGCCCTTAATTTTATAACTATTTTTTTCCAAATCATGTTCTGACCAAAAAACATATACTGATACAGCATTAGCTATTTCTTCAAAAAAGGTTTTAAACATCAAATAATGTGAAATATGGTATTATAATAAAATCTAGTTAAATGTTTTACAGTACTGGAAAATTACCCAGAATCTGAAATATACTTCATATTGTTATTCTCAGAGCAAAATGAAATACTATTTAATATAGAGACTTTTTTTAAATCATAGAACCCATGTATTCACAGTGTATGTACTGAGTTAATTCTACTTCATCCATTTTACTTATCATTTTTTTATTTCAAATTCCCCTTTTTAATTTTTCTCAAAATACTGTGATCAAATATTTCCATCTCCAATACTTATGTCATACAGTCTTGACTTGGTTATCTCTATGCAGAAAAACTTATGTGTAAGAGTATACCACAATTATCTTGGTTTAAGCTCAAGACAGTCTTTCTGAGTCACCATTATTTATTTATACTGCCACTTTTCATAGTGCATCAGTAATACAACTTGACCAGAATCAAAGTGGTTCAAAGTTCTGATTTCAATCTTTCTCATCCAATGGTCTCCTGACCATTAATTCTTCTATTGATTACAGTGAGAAGAAGTAATCACATATACTTTGAGATAAAATAGTCACACAAGATCATGAAAATTAGAATTCATTCTTCTCCTTCTCCTTTTTTTCCCCCCTTTTCTGAAGAAATCCAGGTGACAAAGAGAAACTCCTAGTTGGGGAGAAGCGGAATTGTTTGGTGTCACTCTGAATTATGTTGTAGAGGATTTAAGCAAGTCAGAGGGATAATTAACTGAATAGAAAAACTTAAAGAGTTTTTCCACTTCAATCATTGTATTAGTTTTCAGTAAGTATGGGCTCGGTTTAGAAATATTGAATGTTCATGGGAAAATTCCAGGCAATCTGTGCTAAATATTGAATACAAATAATTCACTTCGAGAGAACAGGTGGGTCATCAGATTACAATTATTTTCCCTTCGCCCATGTGGCTTACTTATTTTCGTTTGCAATCATCCATATTTTTACATGCCGTGGGCAAAGCTTTATTGAATTGACTAGAAGAATTTAAGGATTTTTCATTTAGTTTGCTGCATTGTTAATACTAGCTTGTCAATGACTTGAGATTACCTTTTTTCCTTTTTAAAAATGTTTAGCAAGGAAAATGAAATAAATGGTTGTTTTATTTAGGAATATCTCATGCTTTTTTAGCAGTTTTATTCTTCAAGATACATACTATGTTGCCAAGCTACAGCTCTAGACAAATGAGAAAATGATTTTCCTGACTTTTGTTCATTTAAATACTCAATCATGACATTGTGTTAATGTTATTTTCAAATAGAATGTCCTTGCTTTTCACATGAAAAATGAGGTAAAGGGAATGATGTGATTGTTCAAACCTTTGAATCGATGCATATTCATCAGAATGGATGATATGGAACTCAAACTGGCTGCATTTATTTAAATATTCTCACATGATTTCCATGAGTAATCATTAAAGTTAATGCAGAAATGTGCTGTTATGTCAAGACTTTTTTGCATATATGTCCATCTCAGAGTCTTTTATTACCTGTACCCTATAGCAATTGTTAAGTCAGAATGTAAGTCAAAGCCTTGAAAAATCCAAGACATTGTGACATGAAAATTAAAAAAAAAAAAACAACAACTATGATCTTGAGTTTGCTTGATATATGTGTACAACACGTTCCAAAAAAGTTATTCACGGATGCATAATTACTTTCTGAATAGTTCATCATATACTAATATTGACATGGAAAACAATGATTATAAATTGCAGAGATAGCAAAAGAACAGAACTTTAAAATAAGAAAAGGAAATCTTAAACTCTATTGTGTAACAAAAGTACCAATTCACAGTTGATGCAAAGAAGTTCAGTCCCATTTGATCTGTAAGGTTTGTATTTGAGCAGTTTAAAGTCTGTTAAATTGAAGAGAGCCTAATCATTAGGGGTCCGCTAACAGGGAGGGGTGCTTGGGTGGCTCAGTCAGTTAAGTGTCTGACTTGGTTTCAGCTCAGGTCAAGATCTCATGGCTTCATGAGTTCAGGTTTCATGAGTTTGAGCCCCACACTGAGATCTGTGCTTAGAGTGCAGAGCCTCTTCGGATTCTTTCTTTCCCTCTCTCTCTGCCCCTTCCTGACTCACACTCTCTCTGTCTCTCTCAAAAATAAATAAACTTAAAAAAATTATTAAAAAACAAACAAAAAGAGTCTACTAACAGGGCATACTATATAGAAAATAATATCTGAATCACAAAATTAACTGAATTGGAGGCACAAAATATTTTTGCTTAATTATATCTACAGTACTGTGTATATGTTTCCCATCTTGGAGCTACACTGACATATCAGAAGTAGAAGAAAACTGGTTATACTAAACTAGCTCTTCTGTGATTAGAAATCTTTACTGAAAAATCTGTAACGAATTCTTATTTTTTTCAAAAAGAAATATTAGTATAATATTCTAAAATAGAAACTTTGTGTTATAGACACAACAAATGCCATTGATTCAGAAATTTGTGTGAATATCTGCACATTAAGTTATTATATTTGTGAATCAAGTCCTTCATTCTCATAGAATTATCTTGCTTAAGCCAAAGTAACAAGTATTAGAAGACCTAAAGCTTTATTCAGAGATAAACTGAAAGTATCAAGAAAGCAATGAAAGCAATGAGAGCTTGGTTGGCTGGTTGGCTGGTTGGCTGGTTGGTTGGTTGGTTGGTTTTGTTATAAATGAAACTGAGTGTAGGACTTCAGAGAAAGTTAATTTGAAATTTTGGCCTGTATAATGACTTTTGGGTGTACACTGGGATATTTTAGATTTCTTACTTAGAGTCATTTTAGAAGGTATATCAGAAATCATTTAGACTTGCTACCTTAGCCAACTAATCATCCTTTTTTTTTTTTATATGATTTCATGATAAACATACCAACATCTGTTTGAGGCAAACATACCATATTTGTTTAAGAGATTTCTAACAAATTAGATGAGGAAATAAGTTTTAGTGGCTACCTTATAATAATAAGTAAATGAAAATATAAGATGAGTGTTCTTAAAAAAGTTTTTATTGAAAGAAATTTTAGGGACGCCTGGGTGGCTCAGTCGGTTAGTTAAGCAGCCGACTTCAGCTCAGGTCATGATCTCACGGTCCGTGACTTCGAGCCCCGCGTCAGGCTCTGTGCTGACAGCTCAGAGCCTGGAGCCTGTTTCAGATTCTGTGTCTCCCTCTCTCTGACCCTCCCCCGTTCATGCTTTGTCTCTCTCTGTCTCAAAAATAAACGTCAAAAAAAAAAAATTTTTTTTTTAAAAAGTAATTTTAACTACACAGACAAAATGCAAATACAGAATCATTTTTTACTTTTATACTTCAGTTAAATTTTGATGTAATAAAATATAATATTTTCTAATTTCAATGAGCAAAACACATCACAGGCCTTAACAGAAGAATCTCTTATGAAAATAATAATATGCAATTATATGTTAAACTAAACTCTGGATATAATACATACAAACTGAATTATTTTTTAAAAATAATTAGTAAAAGGGTTATTTTAAAGGTTTTATGCATTATGCTATACTCCATGAAATGCATTCAGAGAGAAGGTGGTATTTTAAAATGGTCTTTAATCTTTCTCGTAAGAATGTTACCAAATGTACTAAAGAGAAGAAGTAGAGTATGAAAAACTTGTGGTAATGTATAGGAATTTAAATTAGAAACAACCAGTATTATATTTAATATATATATATATATATATATATATATATATATATATATATATATATATATCATATTACCGGCATATTACAGGTGTCTGTTATGATAGGAAATAAGTGAACACAAGAATGTCAATTTCTCATAAGAGACATGCATACTGACACATTTCAGTTGCTATTTTTCCTTCTAGAATTTTTTTTCATTTATTTACTTTCAATTGAATAACAGAGTATTTCTTCTATGATGAAACATTTAAACTCTGTGGGGTTTGGATAGTCTATAGGATAAAAAACACAGCATTCAGCAAGTAACCCCACACCACTCTTTTAAACTGTAGTTTAGCAGCTCTACTGTCTCTCTGAAACTTACATGGTTTGAGATGAAGCTAACAATCAAAAAGAAAAATGCTTTTTGTTCAACTTTCTTTTCTTCTGTTCAGAACTTAGTTCTGAACAGAATGGATACCAATAAACAATAAATAAATAAATAGATAAATAAATAAATAAATAATAAAACTGCTTTTGAAATTCCTTTTTTCACTGAAGCCTGCTACTGTCTATGCCACATCTGTTTCAAAGAGTCAGTTACAGCACTGGAGCAGCTCTGGTTTAATGGGCTGTTATACAGCTGTCTATAGTGGGCTTTTCTTGTTCATTTTATAAATACTGATAGAAGCTGTAGGGAAGAGACTGAAAACAGTGACTTAGAGTTGCAATTACAATGCCATGTACATGTTTTAACTATACATGTGTAAATATTTTTCAAAATATTTTATATGCATTTTATTTGATTTTATCTATATATGCAACCACTATTCAACTTTTCTGTGGATTATTTTATCCTTAAAGATTATTCATATTAAATATAATATTAGAATGTATATATTAGATATAAAGGGTCAACTGATTCTAAAAATTAATTGGCTCTTACACTTACTGGCAATTATGGAATAGTACATAAAGAAGATCTTTATTCACATTATGTTTAAAAAGATCAGACATAAAAGAAGTCTACAGAGAAGAATATATTATTCCAATTATTTGATTTTGAATTTCTTTATTCAGGACTTTTCTCATTAAAGCTTTGCAAACTGCTAACAAAATTGCTGTTAACACTGAATAATCTTAAGTTTTTCATTATCACTCAATTATTAAGATTAATTCTCAAATCAATACAGTGTTATTCTTTTTCTTGGACTTTAAGAAATAAACTTTTTCATCATATTTTAGGTAGGCAATACAAAAATAATTTTAAAAATAGTTTTATTTGCCATGCCAATAATAAATAAATAATATTTGACTTTGTAGTCAGAAAAAAAAGTCATTTGAGTAATACACAAATAAGTATATGTTTGGGTCCAAGATGGCAACATACGAAAACCCTGAACTCACTTCACACTGACACATGAAATCTACAGCAAGATGTGAATTTCCACTCAAAACAAACTGACAACTAAATGAAGAGCTCCCTCCACAACAAGAGATAAAAGAACCACATCAAGATGGGTAGGAGAGGCAGAGATGTAGTCTCAGCAAAAACCCCCACATTTGGCAATACATAATGGGGAGAGATCTCACAGGTGCAGAGCTTCTCCCAAAGGAGTGAGGGCTTTGTAACCCACATTGAGCACCCCAACCCTTGAGGCCTGCACAAGGAGATAAAGACACCAAAGATACCAGGCTCTGGAAACCAATGGGGCTTACATCCAGGCTTATACCCTGAAAGCTGTGAGAATCTGGGATACTCCTTCTGAATGGGCTCATGCACAGATTCATTTATCCCAGGACACCAGGCAAAGGCCGCAGTTTGATATGTGACTGGAAAATATGGGACGGTGATTCATTTGCTACTCTTAAAGCATCTTCTGAAGGCCAGAGACCAGCTGGGACTGTCTTCAGGAACAAAGCACAGGTGAGCACCATTTTTGCACACTCCCTCTACCTTTCTAGTACAATTGGGCAGACATGAATGGAACTATGCTAACACCACAGCTGTGCCCTATCCCCAAAATTCTTGCTGCATTAAGAAAGCCACAGACATGCCCTGCTCCCAGCACTCTTCTCTTACACAGCTGAGGACATGGCCCATCCTAAACACTCTTTCAGCTTATTAAAGGTGGCCTGCCAACAGGCAAGCAAAGTTCACACAGGGGCCACCTCCTGATCACCTATCTCTGGTGGCCAGGGCAGTTTATAATCCTGGGCCCCATGGGACTTTAACTATAGAAAGACACTACTGGGTAGAATATCACATCCAGGACACTGCACAGAGAGTACAATGTAAAACATCCTCTGCACAAGGAAAAGGCCTATTTATTTGTCCTAGAGCTTCACTCTGAGGGAATGACTTCAGGTTTGCTACATATATACAGGCTACAAAGGTGCTCTCTGGGAACACAGGCAGGGAGTCACCACCTTCCTGCCCTTTCTTGACCTCACGAGTACCTCCCAGAAAGAAGCTTACACGCTCATCTGAAGCCCCAATGTTTACAACTGCCACCCAGGGGACACCTCCAGATCTCTTAGTCTGGAGGTCAGCAAGGTCTAGATTGACATCCCATAGGAATACATATATATATGTATATGTATACACACACACACACACACACACACACACACACACACACACACACATATTTACATAAGTTGAAAGCTATAGCCTAAGGACCTAGATTCCAGTCAACCTGAAATCAAGTGCTGACTGAGATCCCTCCCTTTGGAACACTGACAGTTCTTGGCACACACTCAACAATTGGGACCTATCAAGAATAAATCAGCCTACTTAAAAAATAATCACAAAGTTTTGAAAGGCAAATAAGAGCTAGGACAAGTTTGAATAATAAGGGCTATCTCCTAAAAAGGCCACTCCTTCACGTCTGAGAGAGGTAGTTTGCATAATTCATAGAAACAGCACAGAGAGTCAAGCAAAATGAGGACACAGAGGTATATGTTCCAAACAAAAGAACAAGACAAAACTTCAGAAAAAGACCTCAGTTAAACAGAGATAAGTAATCTGTCTGATAAAGAGTTCACGTTTATTTATTTTTTGGGGACAGAGAGAGACAGAGCATGAACGGGGGAGGGGCAGAGAGAGAGGGAGACACAGAATCAGAAACAGGCTCCAGCCATCAGCCCAGAGCCCGACGTGGGGCTCGAACTCACGGACCGGGAGATTGTGACCTGGCTGAAGTCGGACGCTTAACCGACTGCGCCACCCAGGCGCCCCAGTCTGATAAAGAGTTCAAAGCAATGGTCATAAAGATGCTCACTGAATAGGGGATAAGAATGGATGAACAGGGTGAGAACTTCAGAGGTAGAAAATATAAGAAAGTACCAAACAGAAGTCACAGAGCTGAAGAATGTAATAACTAAATTGAAAAATACACTATAAGGGTTCAACAGCAGACTAAATGAAGCAGAAAAATGGACTGATCTGGAAAACAAGGCAGTGGAACTCACCCAAACAGAGCATCAAATAAAAAATAATTTTAAAAAATTGAAGATAGTTTACAAGACCTATGGGACAATATCAAGTGTACTAACATTCTGTATTATATGGTTCCCAGAAAGAGAAGAGAGATGGGGGCAAGAATTTTATTTGAAGAAATAATAGCTAAAAACTTCCCTAACCTGAGGAAGGAAACAGATATCCAGGTCTGGAAAGCAAAGAATTTCAAAAAAGATGAACCCAAAGAAATCCACAATAAGACACATTATAATTAAAATGTCAAAAGGTAAAAGGTAAAGAGAGACTCTTAAGAACAGCAAGAGAAAACTTACTACATATAAGGGAAACCCCATTAGACTGTCAGCTGATTTTTCACCAGAAACTTCGCAGGCCAGAAGGCAGTAGCATGATATAAAGTGCAAGAAGGAAGAAAACTTCCAACCATGAATTCTCTGCCCAGAAAAGTTATTATTCAAAATAGAAGAATAGAAGAAGAGATAAAGAGTTTTCCAGATGTGCAAAAGCAAAAGGAGTTCATCACCACGAAACTAGTCTTACAAAAAATGTTAAAAGGACTTCTATGAATAGAAAAGAAAAGGCACTAACTGCAAAACATATAAAAGTAAAAATCTCACTGGTAAGGGCAAATATATAGTAAAAGTTAATCACTTACAAAGATACTCTGATGATTAAAAGACAAAAGGCATAAAATTAACTTTAATTATACAGTAACACATTAAGGGATACACAAAATAATAACAATATAAAACATGACATTAAACATAAAATGCTGGATGGTGGGGGGGTAAAAATGTAGAGGTTTTAGAATATGCTCAAATTTAAACTATCAACATATATAGGCATATGTTTACATACGTATACACACACATACACAGACACACATGTACTGTTATATGGAAGCCTCATGGTAACCACAAAACGAAAATCTATAGTAGATACACAAAAGATAGTGAGAAAGTCATCTAAATATAACACACACAATCTTCTTAGACTGAATCATGAAGAAACAGAACATCTAAATAGACTGATTACTAGTAAGGAGATTGAACCAGTAATCAAAAACCTACCAACAAACAAAAGTCTAGGACCAGATGGCTTCACTGGTGAATCTACCAAACATTCAAAGAAGATTTAATGTCCATCCTTCTCCAACACTCCTAAAAATTGAAGAGGAGGGAACATTTCCAAACTCATTTTTTAAAAGTAATCTCTGCATCCAATGCTGGGCATGAATCTATAACCCCAAGATCAAGACTCATGTGCTTTCCTGACTGAGCCAGCCAGGTGCCCCTTGTTGGATTTTTTTTTTATTTGTTTGCTTGTTTTTTTTCAAATTCATTTTACTAGGCTAGTATTACCCTGATACCAAAAGCAGAAAAGATTACCAAGAAAGAAAAGAAAGAAAGAGAGAAAGAAAGAAAGAAAGAAAGAAAGAAAGAAAGAACGAACGAACAGAACATTACAGGCCAATATCCCTCCTCATGAACATAGATGCAAAAAATCCTCAACAAAACATTAGTGAACCAAATTCAACAATACGTTAAAAGAATCATACCCCACATTATTTCAGGGAAGCAACGATGATTGAACATCTGCAAACTAATCAATGTGATACACCATATTAATAAAATGAAGTAAAAAGATCACATGATCATTCTCAATAGATGCAGAAAAAAAGGAACAAAATTCAATATTCATTTCTGATAAAAACTCTCAACAAGGTAAAGGTAGAGAATGCATATCTCAACATAATAAAAATCATATATGACAAACCCACACCAAGTATCATCCTCAACTGAAAGGCTAAACATTTTTCTCCTAAGATTGGGAACTAGACGGAGATGCCCATTCTGTCCACCTTTATTCAACACAGTATTAGAAATCATAGCTGTGGCATTTAGGCAGAAAATAAAAGGCATACAAATTGGAAAGACAGAAGTAAAGCTATCATTATTCACAGTGGACATATTATGTATAGAAAACTTTAAAATCTATGCTAAAAACTGTTGAAATAAATGAATTCAGTAAAGTTGCAGGGTAACAAATCAATGTACAAAAATCTATTACATTTCTGTATACTAATAACAATATAATACAATGTCTATACAATAATTATCAAAAAAACAAATTAAGAAAACAATCCAATTTATAAATGCTTCCAAAAAATCAACCAGTAAAACAGGTAGGAATAAACATAACCAATGAGGTGAAAGAATTGTGCACTAAAAACTATAAGACACTGATGAAAAAAAACTGAAGAAGACTTAAATAAATGGGAATGATAAATATTCCGTCCTCATGATTGAAACATAACATTGTTAAAATGCTCACATGACCCAATGCCATCTACAGTCCAATGACATTTTTCTTTTTTTTTCTTTTTCTTTTTTACTGTTCTGCACCTCCCCGCTCCAATGACAGTTTTCAATGTAATAGAACAAATTCTAAAATTTCTTTAAAACCAGACAAGACCCCAAATACCCAAAGCAATCTTGAGAAAGAGGACTAAAACTGGAGGTATCATGCTCCCTGATTTCAAACTATAGTAGAAAGCTACATAATCAAAATCGATGGTATTGGCCTAAAAACAGATACATGAACCGAACAGAAGCCCAGGAATAATACCACATATATTGTCAATTAATTTATGAAAAAGAAGCCAAGAATATACAATGAAGCATGGATGGTCTCTTCAATAAAGGGTACTGGGAAACCTGGACAACCATAGGCAAAAGAATGTAACTAGGCCACTATTTTACACCAAATGTAAAAATTAACTCAAAGTGGATTAAAGACTTAAATGGAACCAGGAAAACACCTAGAAGAAAACCTAGGCAGTGAGCACCTTGATATTAGTCTTGGCATTGAATTTTTGAATGTGACTCAAAAAGTGAAGCAATAAGAGCAAAAATAAAAATTAGTAAAAACTTCCACAAAGCAAAGGAAACTATTGACAAAAGGAAAGGGCACTCTACTGAAAAGGAGAAAATGTTTGCAAATCATATATCTGATAAAGGGTTAATCTGCAAAATATATAAAGAACTCAACTCAATACAAACAAAACAATTAAAAACAAACAATCCAATTAAAAATGGACAATGTAAATAGTTATTTTTTCAAAGAAGACATATGGATGGCCAAAAGGCATATTAAACGATGTTCATTATCATCCTAATTATCAGGGAAATGCAAATCAAAAACCATAATGAGTATCACTTCACACCTATTATAATAGCCATTCTCAAAAAGACAAGAAATAACAAGTGTTGGAGAGGATATGGAGACAAAGCAACCCTTGTGCACTATTGGTGGGAATGAAATTGATGCACACACTATGGAAAATAATATAGAATTTCCCCCCAAATTAACAATGGTCTACTATGTCATCCAGCAATTTTGCTTCTGGGTATTTCTCTGACAAAAATGAAAACAGAATGAAAAGAAAATATGCACCCCTACATTCACTGCGGCATTACTTACAATAGCCAACATATGGAAACAACCTTCTAAGTATCCATCATTGGATACTTAGACATTACACATGTAATGACTTCTTTATCCATATGTGTGTGTATATACATATTGTGGAAAGGAGAGTTGGAGGGTGGGCAAAATATGAACAGGGTCAACTTCATGGTGACATACAGCACCTAGACAATGATAATCTATTGGTAGTGCATACAAATATTGAATTATTATGGTATGCCTCTAAAACTAATAAAATGTCATATACCAATTTTACCTCAACTAAAAAGGTCTAAAAACTCAAAATAAATAATAAAAATTAATAAATTAATGTGGTGACCTTGAAAATAGGTGAAATACATATTTTCTATGGATTTTTAAAAAGAGGTTCCAACACACTAAACTATTCCAGAATACATAACAACTGGGAGAATTTGTTTCATATGTCATATTTTACTTTTTCAAAAAATTGAGCAGTAAAAGTCAAAAGATACCTTTATATTAAAAGCCACTAGAGAGGCACCTGGGTGGCTCAATCGGTTAAGTGGCCGAATCTTGGTTTCAGCTCAGCTCATGATCTCACAGTTCGTGACTTTGAGCCCTGCGTCCAGCTCTGCAGCTGGCAGCACTGAGCCTGCTTGGGGTTCTTTCTCTCCCTCCCTCTCTCTCTCTCTGCCCCTGTCCCACTTGTGCTGTCTCTGTCTCTCTCAAAATAAATACGTAAACTTAAAAAAAAATTTAAAGCCATTATAAATAAAAAGAAGTTCATTTGTTGTTTAGGGCTAAACCACTTCTAATTACTTGTCAAATTTAATCCACACATTAAATGCAGTAACTTTTGATGCTACTGTGCCACCTATGGACATTCAATAATCATTTTGCTAACTAAACAAATGAACTGCATGGAAAGGTCGTAACATACGAATCACTATCACAAAAGCCTCTGGATGCAAAAACTCATATAAATTATTGTTCCAAAGTATTTATTTTGATATGAAAATAAATTAAAAGATTACTTACATGTGGAGAAATAATGTTGAAAAATGGAAATTCCTTGAAGAATAATTTCCATTGAAAGAAGAGACGTCATTGTGCTGAAAATTAAGATATAGATTTAGTCCCAGAATTCACAGCATCATTCATATAGATTTCAATGGCTTGATTCCATCACAGAAAGGAAAAAAAAATACCTCATTTATGATATGAGAAAACAGAAGATGGGAGGGACACACAATTTGCACTCACTGCTACCACGTAGAGAACCAACATTACCTATATATTTATCACGTTAAAAATAACTGCATTATTTTTTTCTCCTTCACTCTGATAGAACCGTGATATACATATATGCAATCTACACAGAAGTATATCGCCCCCCCTTTTTTTTCCTGCTTAGGGAAGGCAGAAGTTGTATCTTAAACCCCAGAGTGACAGCAATGCTTCTCCACAGCACTTCTCTATTAAAGCTTCTCATATGTGAACATAATGCTGTGCATGTTGAAGTATCTGTTGCCCATGTTCACAGCCAAAATTCCCATATTTGTGATTTGAATGCAGGAATACCCATAGCCACTCTCAAAAGAATTTATTTAAATCATGTCCTGATATCATTAGCACTGACAGGGTTTGGGGTAACACTCAGGGAGATAAGCGGTTGTGATATATTTCTTCAAAGAATGTGTTCTGTCAGTGAACTTGTCCAAAAGCGTTGGGGCATATAAACATTCCTCAAGTGGGTTTACTTATCAGGTTTAAATGACCGGGTGAGGAGAATACAGGGTTTTGACAGTTTGTGGTTTGAAATTAAGCATGACCCTTTGTACTTTTAAACGTGATTTGTCTATTTTTTTTTTAATCTATCTTGATTCAAAAGGGAAGCAGTCAATGCTAAGTATGGCCAAGTGAGGGCAATTATGAATATATTTATAAAAATCAATTTAAAATAAAGATCCCAGCACTGCAAAAACACCTTGAAATAAGTCATGAATAAATAGGCTTTTCTCTCATGATTTTTAAAGCACCGCTATAGGGAAAGTCTGAAGATAAATCAGGTGACAAGAAGTTTGAAACAGCTTGCTAATTTATTTTCTGAGCCATATTTCTAGGCTAAGTGAATATGCATTTCATTATTACAACAAATATGCTGATCATAAAACTACCTATTTTCCTTTAACTAAAGGATCAATAATTTTAGATTTTGAAAATAAATTCTTACACTATTTAAAAACACTTTCTATGGAACAGAATCATCTTTTATAACACATTAAATCATGACTAAACCTTTTTTTTTTTAATGTTTATTTATTTTTGAGAGAGCGTGCACAAGCTGGCTGGGGGGAGGCAGAGAGAGAGAGGAAGAAAGAGAGAGACAATCCCAAGCAGGCTCCACTGTATCAGCACAGAGCCCAATGTAGGGCTCAATCTCACAAACCATGAGATCAAGATCTGAGCTGAAATCGAGTCAGACGCTTAACTGACTAAGCCACCCAGGAACCCCAACTAAACCTATTCTTGAGAAGTATTACACATGATCAAATGTAAACATACTGTGGAAAAATCCCTTTGATATGATATGAGATATGTATTTTTAAGAAAACTAAAGTTTTTCCAACTCACATCTTTTTTTTTTTTTTTTTTTGAGAGAGAGAGAGAGAGATACAGCACAAGAGGGGGAGAGGCACAGAGAGAGGAAGAATCTCAAGCAGGCTCTGTGCTGCCAGTGCAGAGCCTGATAAGGGACTCAAATTCAAGAACTGTGAGATCATGACCTGAACTAAAACCAAGAGTTGGACACCTAACCAACTGAGCCACCAGGGTTCCCCTCAAATCTCTTTTCGAATTGATTCAGTGTATTTTACTAGGTGACAAGTGAAGACAATTAATACAAATAGGTAACTTATACAATACTAAATGTTCTTTGCCAAAAAAAAAAAAAAAAAGACTACCATGGGAGGAGAATGAGTTATTGAAGCATATATAATCTTCATAAAATTAAGCAAATATCATTAATGACTGAAGTTCCCCAAAAGTCTCCCCACGTTTGTAAATATAATATCCAATCACTGTTTTATTTCTTAATTGTATTCAATTCTATAAATTGGATTTGTAAATAAATACATAGCAGTTCTTCAATTAAGACTGACTAAATGTAGATCAGCAGGAGAACAAAATACCAATCTTTATCCTATTGCTTATAAGCTTATAATTATGGGACCATAAGTAGGGAGTCTAACAATTTCCAATTTTCATCCATTAAATTTGGTGAGACAAGTCCAGGCCAGAGGTTCAGAGTCCTAGCTTATAATCAATTTCATACATACTATTAGACACATCTACATTTATCTCACAAATGAAAAATCAAACCTGAATCTTTTAAACTATTTCAATAGTCTATTAATGATGGTTACATTTTTTTTTATCTCACTCAATATGTCCTAATTGTCCCTGAAAGGAATGTTTTCTTGAACAATCTGTTTGCCTTTGCCTACCTAATTAGATAGTAACTTTTTTTTCTATTAACCTTCCAGTTAATTTTGGATAATCTTGTATCATTCATTGAAAAGACAGAAAGGAGATGTGTACTCAAATCTTGTGTTTTTATTACAATTAGTAATTTTTCCTAAAGATTCCACTGTCCATTAAACATTGAAAACCAGTTCTCCTTCTCTCGTGTACAATTTCAAGACAAAAACAAATATATATATATATACATATATACACATATACCTACATATATACGCATACATATATACATGTGTATATATGTGTATATATACATATATACACGTGTATATATGTATGCGTATATATGTAGGTATATGTATGTATGTGTGTGTATATATATATACCAGCATGTATACATAAAACATGATCTGACTTTAAACACTTACATGGGAATCAGGATCTAAATTCTATTTCTAATAATAATTTTGACCTAACAATATGCTATTATTGATCAACTTTAGGTCATTCCTTGAAAATTACTGAGGCCCCTGAATCACCTTCTGATCATGGATACTTTTAAAGAATGTGTTTGTTTGGTATACTGTTGAATCAGAAACTTGAGAAATAAAACTTCAATATTTTTACAATATTTTTAAATTTCCAAAACAGAGAAAAAGAGGAATGGCTAGAAGGTTAACTGTTTCTTTTATGTTCAGTATTATCTGGATAGAATGGATTTCATAATGATAATACTATTTCTAGTCATACTCTCCAATTATGCATATGCTCACTTACAGAAGAAAAATGATCATGTAAATACTAGCAATAAAGAATACATTAGAAAAGGTAGCTGAAACTTCCCAATGTGAAGTCCACTTAATTGTGCAAAGCCTACCTTTATGACCTTCAAAAAAACATGTATGAACTCACAGAACATATGTCAAATATGTTAAACTAAAATACGATATAGTTGTAAAATTGTTCCTTTTAAAGGACAATTTTAAGGAAAATCTACCAATCTTTTCTTTTTACTTTATATTGTATATCATCAAGAAAGCGGGGTCAAGGCTTTAACTTCATTTTGAAAGGGAGAAGAACACCTTGTGAGGAGGAGGAGAAGAGAAAAGGCCATTTTTCCTAAGGCAAGGTAGCAAAAGTTTAAGGGCCATCAAGTTATTTGGAGGGGGTAGGGGTTTCTTTGACAGCCAGACCCCTTGACATTTCTGTCTTTCCCTTTCTGCTGGCCCTGCCCACATGGGAGAAAAGGAAGATAAAAAGGCTCATAAGAAATGTAAGTGATCTTTATTGACCTGTGACTTTGGTATAACCATGGCCTCTGGCGTGTGACTGCAGTATGCATTTCTTGTCAAAACAGGTAAGGGAATTGAGCATTGGCCTGAAGGAACGCGTGTGTGTGTGTGTGTGTGTGTGTGTGTGTGTGTGTGTGTGTGTTCAGAACTGAAAGGTAAGGGGTTTGAAGAAAAAGTGGAGGAGAATTGGGGGAAGTTAGGGGAGGAAAGGTAACTATTGTAAATTTTCTCCTTTTGGAAAAAAAAAACAAACAAAATCTTGTTATTCTGTAGTTTATTCATCTCATTCTCAATCTTTGCCCACTCTTTCTTAATTTTGCTTCAGATATTCCATTAATTTTCCCTGAAAATAATTTTATTTCAAAGAAATATGGTCATCAAATTGGGAATAAATTGAAAAATAGCTTGCAGCCTCTAGCAGACTTTCTCAGATGTAATAGGACGCATTGGCTGGGAAAAGGCAGTTCCTCAATCTGTTAAGGATATGAATAAAACTGTATCTCAGATCTTGTAAGAACACCCCACGAGAGTACAGGGTACGCTAAAAACGGGGATGAGTATCCTTTCGGTTTTCCTAAGTCACGGTCTTTTTGAAAACTATTTTAAATCCTTTAAAATATAGTCATTAAAACTTGCTAAAATGACGGTTTTGTTGCCTTTTTTTTTTTCCTCAGAAAAGGAAACAGCACAGAGAAAGATGTATTTTAAAGACAGATTCATTCATCGCAATAAAAACTGGGAAATTATTTCGCCCCTATTTCCTTTAACCTTGTAGGGCATCTGCTCAGGTTTGTTCGGAGAGAGTCATCTTACAAATACATAAACAGACGCTGTCAAATATGAAATAAAAAATGAAAGGGAAAATCAACTCTAACATCATCGATACTCCCTGCTGTAAAATCCTACTCAATCTGTGCTGTTGGTTTGTTTTTTTTTCCCCCCTGAGTTCACAGAAATGTTTCACAGAAAAAATCTGAAAGAGACAACCTGGCCCTGTGCTTCCACCAGACGGTTCCTTTTGCACATCGATCTCACCTCCTTGTTGCATCCAGGGAGCTGCGGAGCGCGCCCCGCACACAGTGTTAGCAACCTCTGCCTCTCCGCCAGATCCTGCTGTGGAGAACCGGCAGGCTGCTTGTGGGCCTAGCGGGGCGACTTAGCTCAGGTTCCAAACCAAATCCTGTGGAGAGGCTGGACCACGCTCTCCGTGGAAAGTTCCACCTGGCCGCCATCTTGAGGGCGGAGCAGTGTTCCCAGGGAAGCTGCTCTGAGGAAAGGAGACCAAAATCGCGACCGCGGAAGAGAGAACGCGCCAAGGTTGGTTCACTTTTGGTATCTGACCTCTAGGTTACCCTTCTACCTTGCTTCCTGCAAAAATACTGCACGGTCTTTGGAACTTAGCGCACTGTATCGAGGGACACAAAAGAATCTGTAAAGGGCATTAGGTTCTAAACTGTATTGCTTGGAAGGATTTATACATTAACAACCACTTGGAATTTTTGCCCGAAGCAAGTCTGCCCACACGCCCGAGGCCAATACACCGTGCCAGGTGAGAAGTTCTCAGTGCTGATTTTAACATTCGTCGTCCTCCTTTGACAAGGTTAGTGTAGGTAAAAATGGAGGGAGAAAACATTGTGGTAAATGCCACAGTTATTACCAAGGTTAAAATGGTTTTCGTGGCTTTTTCGTTGATAGGAAGAATGAGGGAAAGGGGGATGAAGATGCATAGGTTTACATTTATTTTTGTTTTGTTTTTAGTTTTTGCTTTTTTTTTTTTCAACGTTTATTTATTTATTTTTGGGACAGAGAGAGACAGAGCATGAACGGGGGAGGGGCAGAGAGAGAGGGAGACACAGAATCGGAAACAGGCTCCAGGCCCCGAGCCATCAGCCCAGAGCCCGACGCGGGGCTCGAACTCACGGACCGCGAGATCGTGACCTGGCCGAAGTCGGACGCTCAACCGACTGCGCCACCCAGGTGCCCCTGCTTTTTTAATAAAGTTACAAAGTCACTTTTCCTTGGGCTGCTGCCTTTGCCTACAGGGTACAGACGACTGCCAATAAGTTTTTGTTTTCATAGAGATCAGCTCAACATTCTTTGGACAAAAGTACTTTACATACGATAAATGTTCAGTAATTTCTTGATATATTTTAAATGGCATTTGGTCCAGAATGTAAACCTCAAATCAAAGGCTAAATATAATCATAAATCCACAGACAGGTTGAAAACTCTGATTTTAACTATATTCATTGGAATTATGTTTAGTTGGGGAAAGAAATGCCACTACTCAAAAAAAAAAAAAAAAAAATGGCTTACGTGAGATAGAAATATATTTTTCTCCATGAAGTCCCATAGCTTGGTTGTCTAGAATTAGGTCAGTAGCTCTATTTTAACAAGTCCTTAGGAACTTTGGGTTCCTTCCAGTTCAGGAGCATTCATCATCTCTAGGGTGTGTCCTTTCTCCCCATGGAGCAAGCTGGTATTCATGCAGGCGGCATATGGAAAGAGGGGGAGGGGGCAAAGAAAAAGGGCCAAGTGCATGGGCCAACTGACCCTTAAGGAGGATTTCTGGAGGCTTCTCTAGAACACTCTTTCTTGAAACACCCCCATTTAAGAATTTAGTCACTTGAATACATCTAGCTGCAAACTGCCAAAGATTAAATAGAGTGCATGCATGAGAGAGGTATTGTGATGGAAGAAGAAGGGACAGGAAGGGAACAGGCATTGGAGGAAAAGAGAGGCAAATTGAGATGTAATGCATTCTTCTACTTGAAATGACCCCTTTCACTCTTTTTCTTCTCTCAACTCTGAGACCACACTGTAAGAAAACAACACAGTGGGCATGCCACTAGCAGAGCTCCTAAGTAGAAATTTAAAATGGGAGGAGCTACTCCTAAAATCCTCAAACCCCCTAAGAACAAAGTAGACCGTGGAGCTGGGGAGGTGAAGGAAAAATGATAGGACTGCAGTAAAGGGGCATCTCACCCAGTCACATGTCCTCCTGTCCACTGTGTTCACTATGTGCCCTCATCTACTATGTTCACTGCGATACACATGAAAAGTTTCTGTATAGAGACTAAAATATTTTTTTAAGCAGTATCTTGATTTTGGAAATGTTTTCTTTTTAAAATATTTCTAATTGTCACAAGCAATATATAACCTCTTAAACGTCCTGTCCACTTATAGTTTTATAATTAATATTGATTTCAGAGTAACAATCTATTGTTTTTGTGGAGAAAACTACATTTATGCCCAATTGTGAAGGAGATGTTGAAAGAATCTACCTGTTATTTCTTAACATCCCTCCCTCCAAATACTTCTAAACTCTATTTGAAGTTTCCAGGTTATTCTAGTATTCTTAATTTGTTCCAGTTGTATTTTTTCACTTCCGTTTAAGAAAAATGGAAAGTGCCTATAAGTCAATAAGTTAAACAGCATTTTCAGTAACGTGCCACATGCATGCTTGGTCTACAAAGTACATGGTTAGTATCATTGGGGAAAGAATTCAAAATCTGGCCTCACATTCCAGGAAAGCTGTAAACTAGATCACTTTGATCTTCTTCATTTTCTTCACTTTGATTTTCAGAGTATTTACATCCTCCTATGTTTATATGACCTCATGAACTCGTGAGAGTTTCAATAGACAGCCAGTTAAAACACACAGTATGTTCTTAAAAACTAAACATGCTTTAATAAGTCTGCTAAAAGCTGATAGCATTTCCCAGACTATACCAACCATTAATTATCCTTCCTCTTTTTGAGTCAAAGATTATAAGAAAAGGAAAGGGCATAACCTTAGTCCATCTCTACGGCAAAGATTGCAACAACAATAAAAAATTTCAAAATGTGTTTTGTGAAAATGTTGTGGTTAACATTTGAAGACTTCCCCAGATGTCTCACTTGGCTATACATTTGTTTATACTGATCATAAACAAATCAATTTAGATACTGGTATTTGACTGGCTTGGTATATAATTAAAGGAATAAAGTTTGAGATAGAAGTAGACCAAAGTAAACATGGGGAAGTTCTTTTATGGAAACTTTTAGTTGCAAATTCATCAATTGTTTCAATTTTGTGGTGTTTAAAGTGTTTCAGTTCATTGAGCTGCTATTGCTTGGCAACTACCAAACAAAACAAATATTTTAGATATAATTTCAATTGATAACTAGTTAAATTTTGGTACAAATTCCACATTTCTGGCGCAAAACATGGTTTAAACATAACCTGAGCATTAAGTAGCCATGTAGCAGCAGGAAATACTGGTGAAATGTAGGAACTGAAAAGATCTTTCAGGGAAAATGATGTAATGAAAATGTTAATAATTCTCTATCTTTCTATTTATCTAACCAGAACTACTCCATATCAGAAAAAAAATAGAAATAAAATGGTTACAGATGTTTAGGCAATAGTTGAAGTGTTTCTTCAAAAACATGAGAAATGGGAAAAAAACATGGAAAATAGAGAAGAGTGAACTCTGTCATGAATTAGACCATTCACAGAAAGGACTACTATATACATTTATCATTATATCAAAACAAGAGTATAATTTTGCTTTCAAGGTATGTGTAACACAAATGTGATTGATTACATTTTTTAAATGTTTATTTTGAGAGGAAGAGAGAGTGAGCAGGGGAGGGGCGGAGAGAGAGGGAGAATCCCAAGTAGGCTCTGCGCTATGAGCACAAAGCTGGTCACAGGGTTTAATCTCAAGAACCATGAGACCACCACCTGGGCTAAAATGAAGAGTTGGACACTTTACCAACTGAGTCACCCAAGCTTCCCATGTGATTGATTACATTTCTTAAAATGATTACATTTTTAAACATTCTTTGTTGGACTGCTAAACAAACAAACAAAAAAGTCAAGGTAATAGCATATTCTTTTGACTGAACTCTGCTATGCGGTACAAAGAGTATCTTGAATAGTAGATCCTTGAATTACCCCCATTTATTCCTGTGCCTGGTATCTATTGCAACATAATAAATAAACCCAAAATTTAGTGGTTTATAACTATTATCTTTTACTGTTCTTATGATAACTGGGCGTAAGTTGGTGATTCTTCTATCTCGTGCCCTGTTGCATGAGGCTGCAGACAAATGGGGGCTCAATTAGTCTGGCATGTCAAGATGGCTCACTCACATGACTGGCAACTCATGCTAGCTGTTGGCTGAGAATTCAGCTGAACTTTGCCAAATGCCTACATGTAGCCTTACAGTGTGGCTCAGGCCTTTTACACTATGACTGTTGGGTTCCAAGAAGTGTCCCAATAGTGAATAATCCAAGCTACTCAGTCAGAAGAGGAAGACAGTAAAGAGGACTGGACTCCATCTCTTGATGAGGGGACAAGATCTTATTACAGAAGTGCATGTAGCATAGAAGTTATCATTGAGGACACTTTTTGGACAATATAAACCTGCCATAATTCTCAAAGAATGATTCAGAAAATTTGAGACATTTCATGTAACATATAGATATAGATATAGATATAGATATAGATATAGATATAGATATAGATATAGATA
>NW_024412388.1:68047241-68144178 GCF_014898765.1 Herpailurus yagouaroundi
AGATATAGATATAGATATAGATATAGATATAGATATAGATATAGATAGATACATACACCAGGAAACAAAAACCCAGTGATGATACCAGGAGAAAAGCTATACTGCAAAGTTAGCAACTAATCTTTCTTGAAATTTTTTCCACAAAGGCTTGATGTGTTTGCCCCACTCTAAGATGATGAATTGATTCTGTTCACGGAAAGAAGCTTCTAAAATAGCTTCCAGTGATTCCTCCCTTATATAATACTCTCATATGAATGTGGGCTGGACCTACTGACTTACTTTTAATTAACAGAATACGGCCAAATTTGGATGCCATATGTGAGATCAGGTTTCAGAAAGACTGTGTCTTCTTTCTCACATAGTCCTTCTCTCACTCTCAATAGTTGTGACTGGAGCCAGCTGCCATGTTGTGAGCTGCCTAAGGAGAGACAATGTGGTGAAGATCTGACGTCTTCAGCCAATAGCCAGTAAGGACCTTAATTAAGGCCTGTCAATAGTCATGTGAGCATGTGAGTGAACTTGAAAACTGTTCCTGTTCCAATAGAGCCTTGAAACTGGGAGACAAATAACCAAATCCGAACTCATGGATTTAAACTGGTTAATGATTTTAATCTATTAAAATGCTTCACTTTATTAAAGCTCATACTGCCCCTTTGGGAAAAATGGGAACTTTTGTGCATAACTCTATTAGTCTTTGATAGTCTTGCAGATCATAATGACAAGGTTGGTTCCAGGCTTTCTTGTACATTTCTTGTGCAAGTCCTGAGGTCAGTTATTCTCTGAGATGTCCTGAATCCTTTCTTATAACAGAAAAATAACATATTAAAAATGACATATCCTGATGACACAATCAGGATTTAAAGTCCAGTCATTGTTACTAGTCTCTTTCTAGTTGTTTCTAGTCTCTTTCGCCAGATAGACTATGAGGAGAAAGTACCTCATAAATGCCTATTGATAGTTAATTATAATTCTGGACTACATAATTTTATTGAATGTATATTACATGTATTTCCTTTCTTCTAAATTGAGGATCTCGTTCTCAAGTACACAGAGAATGATATAATTTGGCTATCCCATAATTACTCAGTTGCTTTATCTTATATTTAATGTCCATATACAACAAATACACAACACATAAATACAAATTTTGGAGTCTCTAAGGTCAAATGCTTGGATGGGAACCTCTGGAAACTATTGAGTTTTCCTATCTTCAAGTAGTATACATGTTCAAAACATTCTCAATTATGAGTAATAAATTATTTTAAAAAGACATCCTAGGGTGAATACTTAAGTCTCAATTATAGAGATTTAACATTTTTATTTTTTCTTGGTAGAGTGAACTACAAATGCTCTTGTTGAAACCTCTTTGCCTGTGTTATTTATAAACCCAGTGAAAACAGAGACTACCACTAGTCTCTACATAATCACTAGCCTCTACATAATAATTAGAAATTATTTGTAAAAAGTAACCCACATGCTTTTTCTATAAGGTGATTCTAAATTACTTTTATTATGATTCTTGTAGTCTCTTTCCAGTCCAGGTCTCAGCTTTATATTGTAGAGCAAACTATCTTAGCTGTTTCCTAGCCAGTCCATCTGTTGATCAAACAATATGCTCAGTAAACTTCAGTAATGATAATGACAATAATAAGTACTATACACATCTAAAGAGCATGTAACACTACTGTGCTGAGCATCATACATGCATTATCACATTTAATCCTTACAACCATGCTATGAGACGGATTCTGTTATCCTCATTTAAAGTGTGAAGAAACATAGCTACAGGAAATAACCTCCTGGGAACATAGTCAAGTTTGTTTTTCCTCTTGTATTATTCCAAGCATTTTCTATAAATATTTAGTGAGTGTCAGAAAGAAAGTTAGTAAGGAAAGGAGAAATAAATCTATTATATAAAGGGGAAACTGGATCAAATTATTACTTGAAAAACCAGGTTTTGGTCTAGATTCTGTAGAAAACAGAGCCTAAGACAAAGCTTACATAGTATGATTTTATTAGGAAGAGCAATGCCAATAACATACAAGAATAAGGAGAAAAAAACCAAAAAGGAAAGAAAATGAATACAAAATGGTAATTGTTGAGCTGGCTACAAGTTCACAAGACAGCATAACTATCTTTGGTCCTGGGGAAGATCTCTGAAAATGGCCTTGCCCAAATGCTCTATGTGGGATCAGTTCTTTTAGAGGCAGAGAGGAAGAAGAGGAGTTTATTCTCTCTCCTCCTCCTTTCCCCTTAACTCTCACTGGACAATTTGCTTTGACTCCAAAGACCTTGCCTGTTGTGCCCTAGAGGCGGCAGCAGCCAGACCTTTTCCCATTGGCACCACTGAAGGCTAAAATCAGTGAGGGCAGGGCAGAACTTCTGAGGGTCAGGTTGTACTTGCACCGTGAGTGTAAGTGCAAAAGAGGCCAGCCCTCCCCTTGTGGAAGGCTGTGGTATTGGCTGAATTCACAGCAACGTGGACTGTGTCTCTTTTCTCAGCCAGAGGCAGGGTCTGTAAAGCAGAAAGATTATAGAGAGGTGCGTAAACTGAGTAGGCGTATTACTGCCTTTTGGAGCCCGTGGATAACCAGTTAAGGAGTTGGTGGCAGCGACTCATAGGAGGTGAATGAACTGATAAACTTTGAGTGTGGAAACTGATTCTTTCTCACCTAGCCCTGAATCCTCATCGAATTGCAATGCCCTGACATAGTAAATTCAAGAAATATTCATTGAACAAATACAATCACAATGATCTGTATTAGGGCCCATTTGACAAATATGTCATTTACGATTGTATGTACAATTGGTTCTTGTTATTCTCGATATTGTTCTATACCGGAAATACTGAATTAGCAAACATATTGCTCTTAGGGGGAATGCAGCGTTAGGTTCCTCCCAGCCTTTGGTCACAGCATTTTTGTCAACCAAGCGGTTAAAATACTCATCTTTTGTCTGTTTCCGTGTAGTCGCCTTATTTTATATATACTGCTGATTCATTAACCATGAACTCAGGAGCAATATCTCTATGACTCATGCCTGAAGAATGGTTAGTTAACACACACCTATCTTCCTGTGTAAGGCACATCACAGTCTTCTTGTGCTTGGAAACACTACACAACACTTCAGCACTACGCTTGGGGGTCATTTTAAACAGCAAAATCACCAAAACCACAAAATTGTGAAAACAGCATGGCATTAAAGAAATTGCAAAAAGTGTTTACAGTATGAGAGAGGAAACAAGGAGGCAGAATGTCCCCTTGTTTAGTTTAAGGTGAGATTGGATCTAAACTGGAAATGTACATGTTGGACAGCTTAAATTTTTGCCCCTATTCTGCATGTCTGTGAATGATTACAAAACCATCATGAGCATTGATTTTGTGATTACAAATAAATTTTAGCTAGTAGACAAGTTTGCAAATATAAAATCCACGAATAATGAGGATCAACTGTATGTGTATGTGCATACAGATTTTCCAATATAAATATTTTCAAGTAGAAATTTTGTTTCTATGTACAATTTATATTTGGGGGACCTTGAAAAGCAGTCTTCTAATTTTTTTGTCAGAGTTTTGATTTTTCTTTTTAATTCCAATCTCTATTACTCTTTACTCAACTTTATTGAATAACTCTATTTTTATTCCTGACCGCTCCTTCAATTAAGAAAATCAATGAGTTTTAACCTTATCTTTGTGACGAGCTATGGTCTAGACTACTGGTCAGTTAAATTACAAACTCTCAGCATGGGTGTAAGCCTCACTATTTTCAAATAGTGATTAAGAAGTTCTCTGGATGATTCTAATGAGCAGCCAGGGTTAGGAATTCGGTTTAAATGCCAGCAAAGATACCGTGTTACATCACATAAGGCAAGTTCTATCACATCTTCTGGAGTCAGTGTTTTCATATATAAAATGAATATTACATCCCCTGCCTCATCAAATGTGAGGATGAAATGAGTTATCATGTTAAATTCTGGATCCAGAATAAAGCATTCAGTAAATAAATGTGTTTTTTTTTTTTCTTTTCATACAGAAAGGCCTGGCATATCTCTTTTCTGCCCTGCAGATACATTTAATTTCAATAACTTTTTAATGTGAAAAAATACCGTTCACCCCTCCGTCTTTACAAAATAACATGCATGTTTACCTTAGAGTGATATTTAAGAATCATAGATGATTTTTGTAATCTTTACCTCCCACTCTAATCTTTCAGGTACCTTACCCACTACTTATATTGAATTTGCATCTGTTGGAGTTCTCAACAGATATCCCACATATTCCCATCTCCAAGTATTTGGTCAAGATATTTCCACTGCCTGCAGTGACTACCATCTTACAGTTGTCCACATAAAGCCAAACCCATATTTTAAGAACGATTCAAAACTACCTCATCCCCAAACCTGTTGTGTCTACTTCCTTATCATTCTGTAGCCCCAAATAGTACTAACTTGTTCTCTTCTGCCATTCAGAGTGTTCTGTATGTTTTCCTGTTACAGCAATACCAGTTTGCCTTGTCTATTAATGGCTTCTGTGTGTCTAATAACTTTAGGGCTAGAATATGCACTCAATAGGGCAGGAACTTTAACTTTTGCTTTTACCCCATATCTATAAATGTGTCAAAAGGAGAAAAAAAGACTGATTTCTCTTTTTTTTAATTTATTTTAATGTTTATTTATTTTTGAGACAGAGAGAGACAGAGCATGAACAGGGGAGGAGCAGAGAGAGAGGGAGACACAGAATCGGAAGCAGGGTCCAGGCTCTGAGCCATCAGCCCAGAGCCCGATGCGGGGCTCGAACTCATGGACCGTGAGATCATGACCTGAGCTGAAGTCGGACGCTTAAGTGACCAAGCCACCCAGGCGCCCCTGATTTGTCTTTTCTGTTCTCATATTCAGGGGAATATTTGCCCTCTACTGAAGTGGAAGTCAGTATGAGAGAACATCAGGCCAGGGTTAAAGTAATCCCCATCCCCTTCCCAGCTGGATGTTGTCTTTCTGAAACAATTTTCCACTCTAATCTTGGAGGAGTCTCTTTTTAATAAGGAAGGCTGTTCCCTTACATAGGTATTCAATACATATTTATAAAAGGAATCAACGTGTAAATTATGCCCCTTTGAGTTAACTGTGATACGTTAATAACTATAAGGGACATGGAAACCAATTAAGATGATCACTCCTTAATATTTACATTATCAGAACTGTATTTCTGTTTAGTGTTAAGCAAATTAAGTTATGCCAGACAAAACTCAAAGTCAAGATGGATTATGTCTATTATTTCTCTTTAATTTACTCAGTCTGATGATTCTTTTACTCTGGAGAAGATTGATTTAGTCAGGGCTTGATCTTCATGAAGTCAAGTAATTTTTTGCAAGCTACTATTATTTTTCAAGGTTATCATGTGTTTAAAATAACTCACATGCCGTGCTATAATTTCTGTACTGTATATTCAATATAAATACTGAATATCATTATTATGCACACATACAGTATGTTTTCCTAGAAATACTAACATAGGTTTTTTTAAGGCCTCTTCATTTAGGCTTGAATGCAAAGGATATATTATTTTGTCAACAGTTGATAACCCAGAAAAATAATTATATTAAAATGAATATCTGAAAATATTTGAGGATAGACACTTGCCTTAGTCCGTTCAGGGCTGCTGTAACAAAATACCAGACACTGAGCAGCATATAAAGAAAAGAAATTTATTTCTCACAGTTCTGGAGGTTGGGAAGCCCAAGATCGAGGTGCTGGCTGATTCAGTGTGTGGTGAGAACTCAGTTCCTAAACAGCTGTTTTTTGCTATAATCTGACATGGTAGGAACTTTGGTAAGTTATCTGGGATCTCTTTATAAGGGCACAAATCCCATTCATTAAAGTTCCACTCTCATGACCTAATCACCTCCCAAAGGCTCCACCTCCAAAATAATTCCCTTGGGGTTTAGGATTTCACACTTGAGCTTTGGAGGGGACATACGCATTCAATCCACAGCACACCCCAAAATATCTTAGATTATAAAATTAAAAGATAAGGCAGAAGAAAACATTTCACTAAAATATTTATAAACTACCTGTATAAACTTATTTTACATATTGAGTACATATATATAATCTTATAAAATGCCTGTACTGTTTTAAAATTTTTATAATTTAGATAACGTGTTGACATAATTAGCCTAAAGGTGGTATTTGAAATCAAAAATGATTTTTTTCTCGGGGCACCCATGTGGCTCAGTGGGTTAAGGGTCTGACTTTGGCTCAGGTCATGATCTCACAGTTTGTGGGTTCCAGCTCCACGTTGGGCTCAGTGCTGACAGCTCGGAGCCTGGAGCCTGGTTTGGATTTTGTGTCTCCCTCTCTCTCTGCCCCTCCTGGTTCATGCTTTGTCTCTTTCTCAAAAATAAATAAACATTAAAAAAATTTACATTAATAATTTTCTTCTCATAGAAGACAAGGACATTAGTTCTGTTTGCTATTTATTTAACAGTTATAAAAAGTAAACAATTTTAATGTATCCTAATAACTTGTTTGTAACTGCATGAATTTAATAGATTTGATTTTACGTCTAATTTACTGAATATTTAAAACTTAGAAGAGTACAGGGTATATAATCTGTTTAATTTATTGCTCTTCTTTCCCTTAGTTATTAGACCTCTTCCCTTCAATGTGTCAATTCCTCCCGACCATTAAACTGGAAACAATTCTGCACTTGATCTTAGCCAAAAGGCCGAGAAGCGATAAAACTGGAAACAATTCTGAACAAAACTTGAGGATATTTCCAGATTCTTAATTTTTAACTGGACCATCATCAAAATGGATGTTCTACAAATCCCACTCAGTATGTAGGCAATTCTTTTGTCTCAGGACCTATTAATAATATCAGTGGGTCTTAATATCTTATGCTCTACTTTAATAATTGAGCTTCTGTCTTTTCCTCCATTCATTTCATTATTGAACTACTAGTGATTATGTATCTAGTAGGTCAAACCATATGAAATTCCTGTTTTATATGTTAAAAGACAACTGAATATTTTCCATGTTAAATGGGCATGACAGTATAACATTCCTGGGTCTTCAAAGAAGGATAAATCATAGTTCTTGATCTGAAGGAACTGAAATTCTGGTAAGGGAGACACATAATTATAATCTGAAACCCTAGTGATAGAAATAGAGTGTGAGAAAAACAAGTTTCATGCAATACAACCTGTGGGCATCTGCAGAGGTTTCCTATAGCTTGACATATTGATCTGATACTATATATTCACCTTGCTATACCAGGACTCCCCTAATTCCCCATCACCCCCCTATATAGACTTTCTCTAATCTCTTAGACCCCAATAGTAATGGTAATATCTAAACCATCTGTTTAGATATCTCCTCCATCAATTACCACTTGCTTAGAAAATGTAATAAAACTTTGAGAGTTAATTCACACCGTTAATACTCTCAAGGTGAAGTCACCCTACCTTGTGACTTTAAATATCACCTATTATCTACTAGCTTTCACATATAAACCCTACTCTAGATCTCTCTCAGGAACTCTAGAGTTCTATAACTCAACATCACCACGTAAGTATCTATTAAATATCTTAAATTTTACACATGCAAAACTAAATTCAGATTCCTTTCCTTGATCCAGCTCCTCCCTCAGTCTGTCATCTTTTATTACATAGTAGCTTAAAACTTTCAGTTACTTATGCCTAAACATTACAGTCATTCCTGATTTCAATTTATCTTGTACACAGCACGGAATTCATCAACATGTTTACTGCTTTGACCTTCCAAAATACACAGCATCTTACCATTGCTTACCTTGTTCACTACAACTACTCTGGTCTAAGCTACTGTTAATTCTTTCACGTGAAATACTGCTTTTTAAAAAATGTTTATTTATTTTTGAGAGATGGAGTGAAAGTGGGGGAGGGACAGAGAAAGAGGGAGACTGTGATGACAGCACAGAGCCTGATGCAGGTCTCGAATTCATGAACCGTGAGATCATGACCTGAGCCAAAGTTGGATGGCTTAACCACCTGAGGCACTGAGGTGTCCCTGAAATATTGCTTTTTACTTGGTATCTATATTTTGCCCTGACCCTCCTATATTTTATTGTCAACAGAACAACAGAAGTTAACTTCTATCTCATTAGGTTAAAAAAAAAAAGTCTTTTCAATGGCCTATAAAAAAGGTGGCCCTGTGATTTATAATCCAAACTTGGACAATTTTTTTTTCACTCTCTTTATATGGGTCTATATGATCTGTTCCCCTTCTATCTCTATGAACATATCTTCTAACATTCCAACTTCCTATGTTCTGATATACTGTTTTCCTTGATCTCTCAAACTTCCAAAGCAGGTCAAGCAAAGCTTCCTCCTGAAGTATTTGAATATTCTTCTTGTCTACAATGCTCTTCACCCATATATCCGTATATCCTCTTCTTCACTTCCGTAGGTCTCTATCTGAATGTCATTTTATCCTGTCCCCATGAATGAAGTAGAACTTTGAAGAAAAATTATAGCTTAACTGCTCATATTAGGAAGAAAGTATGAACTCTGGAGCCAGACACTCTAAGTTCAAATCCCAGTTTGGCAACTTACATTCGAATGATCTCAGACAAGTTACTTAACTGTTCTGTATCTCACTTTCCTTATATGTAACAATCAGACACAGAACAACTACATCGTACATGATATAGACAGATGATAGTGAGATAGAAAGGTGGACAATGAGATGATAGCTAGATAGACAGACAGATGATGGATAAATAGACTTGTTATAGGGATGTGACCTCACTCAATTGTGAGAACTGGTTAAAAAGTGTCTGCAAGGTTGTTTTCACACCTGGAAGCTTAGTGCCAAAGTTTCCAAACCTCAGAACAGGCGGTCAAGAAGGAGAGATGGATATAAAATAGGGGGAGCAAGGACAAGCTTGAATCCACTATCAAGAGCTGGCAACTCTTGTTACCTCATTCTGATTGTATTCACGCTCACAGAAGAATCTGGCATCTTTCGCTATAGAGCTAAACATGCGCTGATCCAGTAGCAGAGAAACTAGAGGAGGATCTAGGGAAAGTGGAACAGCTGCAGACACTCTATTGCCTCACACCTCAGGGATAACTCATTGGATAAACCACACGTGTGAGTTTCTAAGTGGCTGCTGTTTGATTTTTTTTCCTCCAAAACTTGCATAAGAATCTCTCTTGCGGACTCCCACTGACAGGAAGCATACCTGGAAGGGAATTCTGGAATTCAGCCTACTCAACACATTACAACAGATACATCATTCTCTTTGCTTCATGGGACAGTTTGAAACTTAAATGAGAAAATCCATGTAAACTACAAAGACCAATATCCTATTATTATATATTATTAAATATTGTTATACATAATCTATATAATATATAAACCATAAAATTATGATGTTGTATATAATAAAATATTATAGATTATGTGTCATCTAATACTATTGAATAATATATAAATATATATGTATATAGCTTAACCACATTAAAAACAATACTGTTCCTCTTAAAGACATTTAGTGGACCAAGAATCAAAACAGAATCCCCTGGTTTCACTTCTAGTTAATTCTTTATGTTTTCAGTTTACGGTGTTCCCTGTAAACAGCAGTTCTCATGATAGAGGAGATGTTTCGGAGAATAAGTCAAGTGAAATTGTTCCATCATGCTATGGCGTCAATATATAGCATATCTATTTGATGTTTTATACTTCTCGATACCCTGATTTGTGATGCTCAAGCACCGTGTGTGTGTGTGTGTGTGAATATTATGCTCTTCCATGTTGATTGGTGGTAAACTAATCAGTCCTTACGTTGCTTACATTTAATGAAGAAGATATTTTTTTTTTAATTTTTTTTTAACATTTATTTATTTTTGAGACAGAGAGAGACAGAGCATGAACGGGGGAGGGGCAGAGAGAGAGGGAGACACAGAATCGGAAGCAGGCTCCAGGCTCTGAGCCATCAGCCCAGAGCCCGACGCGGGACTCGAACTCATGGACCGTGAGATCGTGACCTGAGCTGAAGTCGGACGCTTAGCCGACTGAGCCACCCAGGCGCCCCAGAAGATATTTTTAGTATAGAAGAGAAAAATAATGAGATAGCGATGGGCAATTTGTGTTGCTACTAGTGACATGGTCAAGAAAAATCTCTTTTAGTAGACAACATCTGAGCTGAGATGTATAATTAAGAAGCAAATCATGAATTTATTTAAACAAAATACAATTTAACAGGATGCAATGGCAAGCACAAGTAGCCTGAAGAATGCGATAAGTTGATTTATTTAACCCAATATACTATCCTTCTTTTCTTACGGCATTTTATTAATTTTCATTTCTAACAGTTTTTTTTTTCTTTCTTTAACGTTCTCTATCTTCTTCCATTTAACCCTTCTTTTCTAATGCTTGTTTGCATTTCCTGTAAGGGTTCTCATAGTATACAGCTTGATTCAGTTTTCTATTTCCTGAACTTTTAAACTTTTGAAAGAAATACTCGCTTTAAATACCTTAAAATATTGGCTTCGTAAACGAATGTGCTGAGGAGGTTACAATTCTTTTTGTACGCATTCAAAATAGATATCACTAGTTTAATAGTATATATAGTATTTTAATTTTATAAAAATTAAGAAAGCAAATTCTGAAACAGAAGTCTTAAAATTATCTCTTGCCTGCCCATGTGACACATGTAAATGTTAACTTTTTAACATTAATGGATGATATTTTTATGCAGCCACTGGATACTTTCACATGTATTAAGATTACCACATGAAAGTAGAGTCTAACAGTCCCTTGAGAAAATATATCTGAGAATCTCATATATAATCATATTTTAGGTAGATTTCCTTCCCTATCGTTAAGTACTAACTACACTTCAAATGTTTAAATTTTACCGGCATATATAAGAAAGATTTTATATAAATTGCTTACCAGCAAAATCAATAACCACAAAAATAAAATCATCAAATAATATAAGGATTATACACACATACATACACATGCATACGTACAGTGGCCCAGGAATTGTTCAATATGTGACTAATCATGATAGCTAACTAGGAAGGATGTGTCAAGAGTGACTGTACGAAAGGAAAATCTTTGCCTTTGGTCATCATTCTCCAAAAACCCAATAGTCCTATCAACTCTATTCTGAAAATTAATTCATTTAATTGTTTCTGGGAGATGTTCCAAAAATCAGAAACAAATGGTCTGTGGGACTATCATTTTTTTTCCTAGTGATAAAATTGGCTAATGTAATAATTTCAGTAAAAACTATAACAATAGCTACTTCTATTGAGCCTCAATATTTTGGGCTATGCATTGGATAAAGGTTAACAGTGACCTTATTTAATATTTATAAAATCTCTGTGACATAAAATGCTACTATTCCAATTTTACAGATGAGGAAATTGAGAGAAAGATAAAAAAGTTCAGCTATGTATCCATAACAAAGAATATTTGAACCCATTTTACCTGACTTTAGACCCTTGCCAGTTGTCTCCCTTATTCCAAAAAAATATATGTCCACTTGCACTAAGGAATTAAGTAATGATCCATGAAATAACTAACTACTTAAAGAATATTGGACATATTATGCATTTGTTTTATGTACCTATTAAGCAGTCTAAATAATTTTCTAAAAGGTAAGAGAGACAGTAAAATTGAAGAACATCAGTTTAATGATATAAAAAGAGAGAGTCGGGAGGTTGTGGAGAGAGAGAGAGAGAGAGAGAGAGAGAGAAAAGGAGAAAGGAAAAGAGAAAATAAAACAAATGTGTTGCCTGTAGATTCCAAAAATAGGGTATGAACTATTACATTAAGTTATCAACCACTGTTCTACAGTAGAGTTTTTCCAAATGTAGGGTTGTTGTTGTTTTTTTTTTAATTTTTTAATGTTTGTTTATTTTTGAGAGAGAAAAAGAGAGTGAGAGCGGGGAAGGGACAGAGGGAGAGACACACACAGAATCTGAAGCAGGCTCCAGGCTCTGAGCTGTTGGCACAGAGCTCAATGCGGGGCTCGAACTCACAAACAGTGAGCCAGGACTGAGCCGAAGTTGGACGCTTAACAGACTGAGCCAACCAGGTGCCCCCAAGTGTAGTTTTTATTTAAAACTCAGATTATAGGGACGCCTGGGTGGCTCAGCCGGTTAAGCATCTGACTCTTGCTTTTGGCTCAGGTCATCATCTCATGGTTCATGAGTTCAAGCCGCATGCTTATTGGACTCCACACTGACAGAATGGAGCAGAATGGAGCCTGTTTGGATCTCTCCCTCTCTCCCTTTCTCTCTGCCCCTTCTCTGCTGCTCTCTCTCTCTCTCTCTCTCTCTCTCTCAAAATAAACTTGGGTGGCTCAGTCATTTGAGCGTCCAGCTCTTGGTTTCGGCTCAGTCACGATTTCACAGTTCATGAGTTCCAGCCCCTCATCAGGCTCTGTGCTGACTGCAGAGCCTGCTTGGGATTCTCTCTCTTTTTCTCTCTCTCTCTCTCTCTTTCTCTCTCTCTCTCTCTCTAGCCTGCTTGGGATTCTCTCTTTCTCTCTCTCCCTCTCTCTCTCTCTCTCTCTCCCCCCTCCCCACTCACACTTGCTCTTTCTCCCAAAATAAATAAGCTTTAAAAAAATTAAAAAAACTTAAAAAAAACCTCAGATTGTAGAGTTTCAATTATATGTACTGAATCAGAATCTTTGAGGAGTTATGACAAGGATTATACATTCTTTTTTTTTTTTTTTAGTTTTTTTTTCAACGTTTATTTATTTTTGGGATAGAGAGAGACAGAGCATGAACGGGGGAGGGGCAGAGAGAGAGGGAGACACAGAATTGGAAACAGGCTCCAGGCTCTGAGCCATCAGCCCAGAGCCTGATGCGGGGCTCGAACTCACGGACCGCGAGATCGTGACCTGGCTGAAGTCGGATGCTTAACCGACTGCGCCACCCAGGCGCCCTGGATTATACATTCTTAATAAGCACCCCAGCTAAGTATGTGTGTGTATGTGTGCATGTGTGTGTGTGTGTGTGTATAATTATATATAAATTCTATATATATGATTTATATATAATTTCACATTATATAATACATAATTTTGTTTATATATATATATACTATAAATATATTTAAATATATTAATATAATATATAAATGTATATGTTTATATAGTTTATAATTTGCATATTATATATGGTAAATATATAGTAGTTACCTAAAATATTAATATTATATGTATGTAATATTCATATTTTAGGTAATTACTTGGCCCTAGAAAAATACTGGCAATCACCAAAATTTTAATTCTTGTCTAACATGGTAATTTAGATCTACTATGACATGAAAAAATCAGTTGAGGTTATATGATATAGTGGAAGGAACTCAGGATTTAAATGAGAAATCCTGTGTTTAAGACATAAGACAGCTCTGCTCCTAGAGGTGCATGAAGCTAAGTTAATTGAATGTCTGTGAAACTCACTTTTCTTATCTTTAAAGTGACAACAAAATATCATTCTTAACACATTGTTATTATCACAGGAAGCAATATACATTAATATGTTTTGCTAACCTTAAAGTGATTTTAAATAATAGTTACTATTAAATGGGTTGGCTTTATGAGATAAGATTGTTTTGACTGCTATATGACTTTCTTTTTAAAGGAGTGATGGTATGGCAACACAGGAAAGTTTGATTCCTTCACCCATTTGCCCAACAATATTAAGGTTTCATTCTTTCACACCCAAATGATTTATTTCCAAATAAAATTCCTCTTACTTCAAATGAACAGAATATATCCAAAGGGGAAAAGAAGAGGAAAACTCTGGCACATTAAAATAAAAATAAAAACCTACACCAGTATTTGACTTCAAAGGAATACCTTGCAGTTGAGGTATAAAAAGAAATGAAAATTGCCTCTAGTTTTTATACCACATCGGGGAAAAAAAAAAAAAAAAGAGGCAGAAAGGGGAGTTCCATTTCTCTTTAGCTCCCAAGAGTAGATATCACACTGTCCAGAATTTTTACTGTCGTCGGAAGTCACTAGGAGTTCTGCCTAAGGAAGGAGTCCTGAGAGGGGAAAGCAGAAACAAGTATCTGACTTTGTGTCTTCTCATCTCTGGATTTTGCATAAAGTATAATGAAAGTCCATTATAACATGGGGACAAGAGGCATGATTTACATCCAAATTATACTTGCCTGCATTGTCATAAAAAAGATGTAGCTATTCAGCTATATTCTGTTGCAATGACTGACGATATTTTTTTTTATCACAATCTCTTTGATGCTCATTAGAAACAGTAATAGATGGTCACAGTAGCTTTTCTTTCCATTGTTTCATCATTTTGATAAGGATGTCTGAGTCCTTGCATATTTTGTGATAACACACTTTTTAATTCTTCTGATCCATCTTCGTCCCTTCTTTTAGAATGCATGCGTGTAATTTCTTCATCATTCATTTTGCTGAATATGATTTCAATTATCATGTCAATAGTAATATATGAATCTCATCATCCTTAAAAGAAATGCTTGTTTCAGCAACACATTTTCCCTCGGAAGTTTAATATTAATGAGAGAACTTGAGATTTTTTCCACACCAAGCTGACAGTTTGTGTCACAGATTTCTATGTCAAATTTACAAGAAATATAGGACTAGAAGACAGCAGTACATAGCTCAGGGCAATAATAAGTCATAAGTGGGCAGCTACAATGTTGGTCTAAAGAGTAGAGATCAGTGTTGTGCTTTGGAAAAACATGACCTTCAATTTTTATGTATCTTGATATCAGTCTCTGAAATAAAGAAGGCAAATGACTAGCATTCAGTGTTAAGCACTATGTACAGAAAAAAAACAGAAAAAGTGATTTTTCTACCTTCTTTTTAAAGACTGAAGAAGATACATTTCTTATTTATATTTATTCTGCTCGTATTTTGTTTTGCATTTTGTTTGTGTTCTATTTTACTTTTATCAAACACACCACTACATAAAAAGCACATTGTTAGGAGCTCATAGTGAGCTCAGCACTTTCTAGATTAGATCAATGTTGAATCCAAATATAGCAAAAGTCAACTAAACCTAGGCATTGATTTGACATCAACCTTGGCTTTTGATATTTCTTTCTGTGATCTGTCAGCCTCTAAAAATTCTACTCTTTAATCACCATCAGAGAACATGGGTTGGAAAGACTCATTCTGATTTAAGGAACTTTGGCTCTTAGCTGTCATATTGGCAAAATAAATACTAAGATAGTCTGTTAATGATTTTGTCTATATGTGAATATTATCATCTTTTTATTCACTTGAAAAATAATTCCAGTTGAAGAAGTGAAGGTTATTAAAAATAGATTCCTGTATTTCAAAGCTCAAATGAGACAAGGATAAATAAAAGAGACCATTATTAAAACAATACTTTGATCAAAATAATAGAGGAATATGCTTTTTCATGTTGAAAAATAATTTAGTATTAGGTCCATTTTGACTCGACATTTATCTCATGCATTAATTTAGTGAATGACATTTTAATAGTAAGTACTAATACCTAAGAGATTCATAATGATTCAAAGCTCTTTCTAAATAATAAATAATTAATTTACTTGTTGTCACTATGTGCATAGTATTTTTGTTTAATTCCCACTAGGTCAACAAAGAAGCTAAAATATTAAGAGTTTAAAAAATTAAGAGCAGAATGATGATTGGATTTCCAATATTTTTTTATCCTTTATTTTACCAGTAAAACATTGGTTACTGTACTTCAAGATACTGTTAAAAAAACATGAAAGAGCAATAATATTTTCATCTTCGGTCGATAATGTCTGAAAAATATTATTCTGAGACTGTAGAAACTTGTAGGATAGGCTTCTGACCATGGATTATCATTTCCTTTTCAATAACAAACATAATATAAATATTATTATCTCAAATAAATAATCCTTATAGTCATTAAAGACAATGCTTATTTTGCTCATGAATTTACATATTCTTTAGTAAATTGAGTTTGAGCACTGCTGAGCTTGTCTACTGCTTTAAAACACTTTGATGAGCAAAAATGGATACAAATGCTTTAGAAAGCTAAATATTTCAATAACTTCTTCATTTCTTAAAATTTGAAAAGGCTAAATGAGAAGAGAGTTTGGATGTACAGAATCATAATTTTATTATATAAATCCTGATCTTTGACAAAGCTCACATCAAATGTACATATTCAAGAAGTTCGAACTATTCAAGTAGTTTTCAGTTAATTATTGGTCTTTCTTCACTAATTTTTTATAACAAAAATGGTTTATTGGTGATATAATTATGTGATGACTCTGTCAGCAAACTAGCGTCATTATCACCAGTGCAATGGTTTTGACCAATGGAAAAAACTGGAGGACGTTTCGATTTTCCGTGTTCTTATCCTTTAGGTTTCTTTTCAGTTTTGCCCTGGAGAGATACTACAGATTGTGTGTATATGTGATATAGATTAATGCATGGCAGAATCCAGGCTTTACTGGATCTCTAATCACCATCACCATGTTTCATGTCAATTCTAGGGCTGGGCAAATTATCCTTAAAGATAATAATTTTTTTAACATGGTACTCCTTAGCAAGAGCAATGCCATGGCCTATTCATGCCTATGAATCCCCGTAGTTACATTACAAGGATGATCTCCAAAATATCTAACAATTAAGCACTGACACCAATCATTACCACACTGGTGCTTTAATAGAAAAATATCATACTTATGCAGGTTTTGAACCTTATTTGTGCTAGAAACGGAGAATTGTAGATGGAAAAATATATTTTATAAAGGAATTATGGGTCCCTTGATTGTCCAATAAAAAGTCCAAGAGAAAGTTTCACTGTGGGGAAAAATGCAGAAAGCAACACGGAATGGTTTCTTTTCCAGAACGAAATATCACAGGTTATTACCTTATCTCCTGATTGACTTTACAATCACATAACCCACAAAGGTAGTATAGAGCATAAATTTTCACAGCATCACAAGTATAAAGCATAATACAATCTTTTTCCCTTTGCAAAGAAGCAGATTTGCTGCCTCAGCCAGGTTCTCTGACCTGGTCACTACAGCTATATGTGGAGTCCCTGTCTCTGGGTACATTTTTAAAGTGGCAAGGCTCTTGCTTTCCATTATTTTTAGAACATAAACTAAAACTACTTAATATTGCAATACAGAGACATATAAAGTCACAATTTGAAGTAAAAATGGCAACATTTGATGTGGGGGCATCAGTTCACAATATTTCTTAAACACTCTCCAAAGCACTCAGCACTACTCTGTGAATGTTTTAAATTGAAAACAAATAATTAAATAACAACACTCAAAGTTAATAAAAATCTCAGAACCTCAACGAACTATAGAACATGCGGCTGACAACATAGTATCAAGCATGGTGTGATTTTGTGAAATTTAAATGGTTTTTATTGACACATTATTTAACATTCTAATATTAAAAATAATAACCATGTCCTAAACTCTTTATTTTTTATTTAAAGAGTGATATTTCAATTGCATTATAAATGAAATTTCATTACATGAATCATATTCTCTGATGCATAAAAAAACTTGTGTGATTCCAACATTACTAGAAGTTTCAGAATCACACTAGTCAAAATATGCTACCCTGTGTGGCTCAGAGGATTGGTAACTTCATACAAATCTTGTATCTCCCCACATTGCTAGATAAATGTAATGAAGGTTCACCTACCTCCCACATTTCTTTTCTAATTAACACTGATGTTGTTGAGGCTTATTTTATATTGTTCAAGAATCTATACTGGAAATGGTTCACATTCAGTGACCCTCTGGAAATGTGAAGGATTAATTCAGAATTGAGGTATTAATGTGTGTGGCTCATGCCTAGGTCTGAATCTCCACCATATGTACCATATTTATCATCAGTAATTTTTTGAGGGCTCATATGAATGTGCAACAACACTATCCCCAGATGAGCACCCTCCTCATCACTTCACTCTTAAAAGGCCTAAGACATAGTGTAAAGAGAGAGGAAATTTAGTTCTCTGCTCTGAATATGTTATCTGTTCTTTGAAAAGAATACTTCAGATGCCTGGACTGTCAATCTCTCACTTCCCACAATGATTGCATTAACTTAATAAAAAAGAATAATTTCATTACTGTTATTTTTTCATCATTTCCAGATATTATTTTGAATATTGATGCTACAGCAGTCAAAATAACTGTGAGGTATTTCCCCTGATACCTTGCATTTCATTTGAAACTAATTTACCCCTGCCTTTTCAGACAGACCTGAGCCACACAGCCTGCATTTCTGGTCATGCTTTAAACAGTTACAACTCCATACCTGAAAGAATCATCCGCAGAAGCAGAGAATTGTTAATACGCTGTAATTGACTTCGAAGGTGAAGAGATGCCTTAGAAGAATGAGAACTTGTGAATTGAGGAGTTCTTCTATCTCAAAGGACAGTTTATTCACACAAAAAGTAACTGCTAATGAGCTCCCTAGCTAGCAAAAGCTAGATGTGAAGTATGTAAAACTTAGAATCCCTAATACTTCATGCAACAACAAGAAATGTATGTCTTAAGTTCATTAAGGAAACCTTAGATTAAAATAGTAAAAGGAAAGCTTGTGTCAAAATCTGCATGGGCAACAAAATTATTTTTGAGTTTCATATTGATGAAAATTACTGTGAATAGCTAAATATTTTTAAAGCAATATGTCATTTAAGTTTTCACATAAAATGTGGAGAATTTGAACCTAAAAGAGAATTTATTATTTCTGTTCCACCAAGTCTTCACTTGATGAAATTTGGGGTTGTTCAAGTCTCATGTCAAAAAAAAAAAAAAAAACCCGTTGGAGTGACTGGATGGCTCAGGCAGTTGAGCGTCTGGCTCTTGCTTTTGGCTCAGGTCATGAACCCCAGGTCATGAGATCGAGCCCTGCATCTGGCTCTACCCTAACAGCACGGCACCTGCTTGGGATTCTCTTTCTCTCTCCCTCTGACCCTTCCCCCACCCCCAACCACGTGCTGGGATGCACATACTCCCTGTCTTTCTCTCTTTCCCTCTCTCTAAAATAAAAAATAAATTGATTAAAAAAAGGGTTGGAATACAAGTGTATTGACTTTCAAGGAAGGAGTTTGGTAGATTCAGGTAACAGATTTAGCACCTATACAATGTGCTCAATTCTGTGCTATGCACTAGAGATACAGTGATAAAAAAATAATAATTTTTCTCCATCAAAGTGCTTCCTGTCAAGTGAAGGAGCCAATAAATAAGTAGTATTAATAGTAAAAAGTAAATACTATGATGATGTTATGCTAATTAAATACTTTTCCTAAAGAAATTATAGGAACCAGGTTCCCCTCCCTCTTTCTTCCTATGCAGATTGAATCAACATGGAGAGACATCACTCTTGTTTGCTTTTATTTTCATTTGACTCTTTGGACTGTGAGTTATGGTCTAGGGATGAACCAAATTAGAACTTTCACCACTCAGATACAAGTGGCCATAGATTGAAATGTCATTTGTGCCAGAAGTTCCTGATGATATTTACAAAGGCAAAAATAAAAGAATGCCTGAAAATCGAAGAGGGAGTCATGGTTGGCAGAGTTCTTGCTTAGCAAGAACAACCATCATGAATAGGAAACTTTATAAAAAGATTAATTAGCCATTTGCTAAGATAATAGTAAGAACATATTTGTTTCATGTTTACCATGCATTAACAACACTACCATGCGATAGGTACTATTATTCTCCCTATATTATTAATGAGGAAAAAGAGAGATCAATATCAATGTCAGTCTGCTTCACCACACATGCCTTTTAACTACCACTGGGGACGATCAAACTTCAGAAGGAAACCAATGTTAGTGGTACAGGAGAAAATCATGGTTGTATGATTGAGTCAAATTCTAAGAGGGCTAATACAAGTATTTGAATTGGAATCAGGGAAAAGAAAAGAAGAGAGATGCTCTCTCTTTTTTTTCTTAATCCACATTTACTTTCAGGAGAGACATATAAGAGTATCACACTGCTTGACAGGCATCCAGCAGTTTTATCTACTGAGGCTAAGGCACCATGTGACAGAGAATCAGAAGCATCACTATGACTCCTCTCTTGCTATCTGACTTTGCTCCTTGTCACTTTAATACACTCTGGTTCAGAGCTACTTAAAGTGTAGTCTTGCAGCATCACCTGGGAATTTGTTAGAAATGCTAATTCTCAACTCCCAACCTAGACTGAACCAGAATCTTTGGTATATGGGCCTGAAAATTTGTGTTTTAACAAGATCTCTAGGTGATACTCATCCTTGAATTTGAGAAGCATGGCTGTCAGAGGGTATAAGGTCATAAGAATTTACTCGGCCATTTGGGAAAGTTCTTGCTTTCCCCAATTTATCATTCATTCCTCTATTTCCTGAACTTTGTTGACATTTTTTTGGATAAATTATTCTGACTTTATTACTCATCTGGTTATCCCTGAGTATATTTTTCATATTTAATAGAATATTAATAGTTTCTAATAGCCTAATAACCTTATGTAATAATATCATCAGCTGAATTAGGTCATAGTAACAGTCAAGTGCTCCAAAATCATTCTTCATGACTACTGTTTCCTTCCCAGCAAACACATGTGCATGTGTGTGCACCAGCACATGAAGACTACCAAAAGGTATGATCGCTTAAGTTCCTTTTTGAAAGCAATACAGGATATAACATTATTCATGTATATAAACGCACAGACCTAGAGAAAAATGAACATTAGCAAGAAGATGGAGCACCAGTAATTACTCAAACTTTTGTATGCTTCCTTTAGGAATCAGAAACACAGAGGACCTAAATCACACTATGCAAGAGAACAAAAGCCATATGACAATCTGATTAGACAAAGCACATCTACCCTCATTCATTTATTGAAAAAAGACCTATCAATCCCTTGCTTTATACAAAGCACCATGCTAATTTAGAGGGAAAGGAATAAAGTAAAAAGAAACAATTCTTACCCTCAGAGATTTTAGAGTCTAATAATTGAGGCAGATGTTTTATAAAAATAAATAAAACAACACCCTTCCACTATTGCCCCCCCCCCCAAAAAAAAACAACACACAACAGGGAGGCAATATAAGGTCAGATATGGACTCTGTAAGCAAGAGAACCTGGTTTTGAATCCTTGCTCTATTACTTACTAGCTTTTGACTTCGGACAAATAACTTAAGCTTTGGTGTCTGTATTAAAAATAAGAAACAAACAAAAAAAAAAATAACAGACCCCAGAATAAGGATTGTGGTGAAGATGAAAAGAAATGAATCATGTTACATTTTTGGCTTAATGCCTAGCATATAGTAAGTGCTCAATGAATGTTACTTAGTTCTTCTATTGTCATTGTATAGAAAAGCATACAGAGTTACTTGAAAGAAAAATGCAAGGTGCTAAGAGAATATATAATAAGGAAATCTAATTTAATTTAGATTTAGAGAGATATTCCTAGATAAATAGTGCAACCTGGTATTGAACTAAAACTATCCAGTTCTCTGTATATTTACGCTTTCAGTAAAGAATAAGGATTTTAGGATTCAAGGAGCTCTCTGTGAAATTGCCAGTGTTGATTTTTCTGACACTAGCTGTACAACACTGATCAAGTCATTTTAGTTTTGATGCAGAATATAAGGTAAGGGGATTGCCCAGCTTACATTTCCAGGCTCCTAGTCTTGCTGGCCAGAAATGTTATTTTCATACAACCATTTCTATGTTTACTTGAGTAGCACTGAAACTATCCAGATTCCTTGCTGTTTGGCAAATGTTTTAATTGGTTATGTTTTGCTACCCTGGGCACACTATTAGACAAAATTGCAACAAAAGACATCAATAAAAAGCAGAAAGCTTCAGATTGTTAAAATCACGAATGTTATTAATACTATTAAAATGCAAATTGCTGTTTAGAGGAGATTCAGTTGCAGTTCTAAAGGAGGAAATGCTTAGGCTGCAGGATCTGAGCCATGGATTGTTTGTTCCCTAAAGGGGAGAAAATTCACTTTTGTTTAATTTATATGAACAAGAAGGCATTCCAAGGAGGTACACTGAAGTGACTGCAGACCTCCTAGGGTTGGAGCCACCTTCAGCTTCACCCCCACCCTAGGTGGTCCTTAATTGCCACTACAGACTGCCTGGCTGTAACTTATTGTTTGCACTGCACATGACCTTGGATGCAAACTAGAGCACTATGAATTAATCCCTGTAATATTTCGTGTTTAACATCTGTGTTGTCACCAGCCATTATTCAGAGGAGAGAAAAAAAAACCTGTCTCTCACTACATTTTGTTTTTTAAACCCATTCTATTGTTTCCCACAGATTCCCTAAATGGACCACATATAAAAAAGTGAAACCATTGACTTCCATTATTTTCTAGAGCAAAAATCTACACAAGTAGAAGATGATTCTGAAATAAAATATACACTTTTTTAAACGATAAGAATCCCCCCAAATATCTTGATTTCTTCTACCTATGTTTCTATCATCTCTCTACCCCCGCCTCCCCCAATCCAGTATCTGTTTTAAAAGGAGGGATGATTCCAAAGTACATTTATTAAAATAAAATGATTTTGTTTACCCATGAATACTGTATTCATTGATGAAATGTAGTCAACGCAGGGAGAAATGTAGCAACAGCTTAACAGCTAGAAATAATACAGAACAGTGTACTGCATTAAATGGAGAATACCTTCAAGAGGAAGTGAGTTAATAAAAATTCAATTACTCAAATGGGAACTTTTCCAAGACCCTAGGGTTAACACCTAGATTAAACTCTTACTCTTGCCACACACACATACCTGGCTTTATTAATGGTCACACGTGTTTAAAATATTCCATTTACATGCATCCAAGAGATAAAAATTATAGCTAAAATAGTTGCCCTATCATCAAGCTGAGAATTAGTTTCACACACACACACACACACACACACACACACACACACACACACACGGAAAACACCTATCAGAAATATTTAAAAAGTGTCAAAATGTGCTAGACACTATACAGAATACTCAAAGTCAGATTCTGACACTAGACAGTAAAATTAAGTAATAAACAGTCACTGTATCAGGCAAAATGACTCACATAAGAGTCTGGGAATTGTTCTTTGATTTCACAGTTCTCTCCCTTAGATCTTGTCTTAGAGGTTATGAAAAGTTCAGTGTGAGCCTGGTTAGGGGATTTGAACATAAAAGGAACCAGAATTACAGATGGGTATTAAGAGAACATTTTACTCGACTTCAGTACCTTGAAACACAGGATTATTAGAATGGAGGCAAAAATAAGTAAATATGAGCCTATAATACATCATGCATAGAGCATAAAATATTTTTATAGTTCTAAAGAATACTGAACTTACAGGATGAGATCATATTTAGTTGAGAAGTGATACAGGCTGGGCTCTCTTAGATGTTAACTAATTCAACATGGGAAGTAAGAGGTGAACCCTTAAGCTTGGTAGAAAAGAAATGGCAAGGATTCAGTTGGAGGAGGAAGACATCTGGAGATTTGGCCCCACTTAAAAATTCATAGGCAAATCCTGCTGGAAAGAGAGTTGATGGTTTAATGAATAAGTTGTCTAAACACCAGGAGGTGAAAGGTTAATGGGAGGGACTTCAACAATAACATCTTATGTGTGCATATACTTGACACATTATATTTAGCTTTCTGCCAGTCATTTTTCTAATTTTTATTTTTTATTGTTTTCTGCCAGTTATTTTTAAGACTGAGCTTTAAATAAACTACAGCTAAGCTATAGTTTTTTTTGAATATTGAAATTATCTCCCAGATGATTTTGAGGTTTACTAGGATAATGCTCTCCATTCTCCTCGAGGAATAGGATGGAGGAATAGGGACGGAAAATGTGGTGTTTACTGACAATACTGGTCAACATAAAGGGTTTCCTGTAAAACAGGGTCTGTATGCTTTTCAGTTTCTACTGTGCTTGTGTTCAAGACCTTTATTCTGTGGGTTTCATGAGTTGATTTTGTAGAGGCCGCTTTTAGGCAAACAGGATTGAGCAATGGAATGCAGAAAGGGCCACAGTGACCACCTGGCTGAATACACACAGGCCCACAAGGCAACCCTCCCCTAAATACCCATAGGCCCTAACGGACCCATGGGCTACTAACAACCAGGCACAGTTACAAAACAAAGAGAGAATTCCATATGGTGCCATACTTCTTCATCTCCCCCCTTTAAAAACAGCCCCTACCCACTGCCTCATGGCAGACAGCCTCTCCTCTGCTGTCCTGCCCACCACTCCCTTGTGGTATATTCAATAAACTTCTCTCTCCTTTGTTCTGCCTCAGGTGAATTCTTTCACCACCAGCATTGGCTTCCACCTGATCAGTCACCCCACAATTGAGGCCGTCCTCTGATCAGGAGACACACCCCATGTAGACACCAGAGATTTCCTCTTCGTTTCTTGGTCATTTCTCACATCCTGACCACATGCTTCCTTTTACAGAAAAGTGGGAATGGGGGAATGAGGAGAACAAATGTATTTATAGGAATGGCAGACGGAAATCCTAAAAATGGAGTTTATGGGAAAAATTTGATATAGACATTATTGTGGCATTCTGGATACTAAAATTACAATTTTTCCTCCATCATTTTTCCTAAAAATGTTTCCTGGTTTGTGTCAAATGCAGCTTAAATAAGAGTTATCCTACCCTAATTTTTTCTATTTACATCCTCCAGTCTGGTTCGCCAACCTTCCCACCTCCTTATTATTGGCTTTAAAAGGTATATTTTAGCATTCTTATGACAGGTCTACAGAACATTTAATTAAACCCCATTCTTTCTTCCCAGAACATTTTTTTTGAAGAACCTATTAGGTTCTTCCACAGCACCTTATTTTTCCTATCATAATTCATTACTATCTAGCCACTTTTTCAAATTATGCTTAGACTTAACTGGATTAAGGAATGGGCAGTAACTGAGACTTCTAGCACTTAATGAAAGCTTCTTGATTTTACAAATACCAGACCAAGTCACTAAAAGTACTGCTTGAAAGGACTTAGTTCTTAAAGCACTTTTATACACACTTGACTGTTTTGGAACATGTATTTTTTTTTTCCCACTTCAACTCACTGAATTCCATATGTCCCAAGCCAGACGGTCCTGAAGAGAGTGAGACAGCATCTATCCTGTTCATTGTGGTTATCTCAGCACTTAGCACGGGGTCTCAAATAATGGAGGTAGACAGTAAGGTTATAAATCCAATTCTGACTATACATAACATACAGTGCAGAAGCAATTTCTGGTATGTTACACTGTGCTTAGTTATAAAGTAATAATTTAGAATACTGATAACTATGATGATATTTAACATTTATCACATCTTCCCTAAGTGCCACAGACTGTTCTAAACACTTGCATACACTAGTTCATACCACAAGTCCAAGAGGTAAATGCTATTTCAACCATCACTTTGTAGATGAGAAAACAGGGGCACCTGGGTGGCGCAGTCGGTTAAGCGTCCGACTTCAGCCAGGTCACGATCTCGCGGTCCGGGAGTTCGAGCCCCGCGTCAGGCTCTGGGCTGATGGCTCAGAGCCTGGAGCCTGTTTCCGATTCTGTGTCTCCCTCTCTCTCTGCCCCTCCCCCGTTCATGCTCTGTCTCTCTCTGTCCCAAAAATAAATAAACGTTGAAAAAAAAAAATTTATAGATGAGAAAACAGCACTTGCAAGTTGACCACATTGCTTCAAGTCCAATACCTAGTTAAGATATGGAAGTCATGTATTTGACATTGTGTTAACTGCCAGTTTAAGTCCCTGACAATTTATTTTGAAAGCAATTGTTCAGTCTATCTAATTAATAAATATTACTTACATTTCTTATACTGCCTTTTATGCATTAATTATTTCTATAAGATCTTCATTGTGCCATATTTTTTCTTGATTTTCTTTTTAGAAAGGAAACTTTATATAAATGTACTATCTTAATCATTTTCAAGTTACTACAAATAATAACATTTGTGTTCATTAGAAAAATTATTTATCTTTTCTCAATTTACATTGAGAATATATATAATATAAATTACATATTATATATACAAATCTTCCATGACTTACAGTGGGGTTATGTCCTGAGAAACCTGTATGTTGAAAATACTGTAAGTCAAAAATGCATTTAAGGGGCACTTGGGTGGCTCAGTCGGTTAAGCGTCCGACTTCAGCTCAGGTCACGATCTCGCGGTCCGTGAGTTCAAGCCCCGCGTCGGGCTCTGGGCTGATGGCTCGGAGCCTGGAGCCTGCTTCCGATTCTGTGTCTCCCTCTCTCTCTGCCCCTCCCCCGTTCATGCTCTGTCTCTCTCTCTCTCTCAAAAATAAATAAACTTAAAAAAAATGCATTTAATACTCCTAACTGTACATCAAAGCTTAAGCTAGCCTATCTTAAAAGTCTTTTTTTTTTAATTTATTTTGAGAGAGAGCAAGCTCCTTCTCTTATTTACCGAGAGAGGGAAAGAGCTAATACCAAGCAGGCTTCTTGCTGTCAGTTGCAGAGCCTGATGCAGAGCTCGAACTCACAAACCGTGAGATCATGACTTGAGCCAAAACCAAGAGTCAGATGCTTAACCAACTGAGCCACCCAGGCTCCCCTTAGCCTAGCCTATCTTAAATGTGCTCAAAACACTTATATTAGCCTATAGTTGGGCAACATCATCTAACACAAAGCCTACTTTATAATAAAGTGTTGAGTATCTCATGTAATTTATTGAAGCCATACTGAAAGTGACAAACATAACAGTTTTGTAGGTATAGAATGGTTGTAAATGTATCAGTTGTTTACCCTCAAGATCATGGGGATGACTGGGAGCTGTGGCTCACTGCCACTGGCCTTCATCAGGACAGAGGATCTTATTGCATATGGCTAGCCTAGGAAAAGGTCAAAATTCAAAATCTGAAGTGCAGTTTCTACTGGAAGTACACCACTTTCACACCACCATAAAGTAAAACAAAACAAAAAAAAATTTTTAAGTTGAACCATTGTACATTAAGGACTGCCTTCCTGTACTATTTTCTTGAATTTCGTTTGCTATGATTATTTTAGAAACCTTCAGACTTGTCCTTGCAAACTTTAGCTGCTTGTTTTTAATTGGTTTCTTCTACAGATCTTTTCTTTCTACACTGACTTTCTGTTACCTCCAGTTACTGAGCAGTATCTCATAAAGTTATTTCATCTTCAAATCCCCTTTTTTCTAAAGAGGGAATGTAATCTGTTATGCTTTAATTAGTAGGATTATCCTAGCCTATACCTGCCTTCTTCAGTAATAGGATTTCTATCTGACATTATTTCTGATTCATAATAACTTGCTTTCTTGACATCTAACACACTTGTAATCCTATGTACTTTGAGCCAATTTCTTAGAGTGCCAAATTTAAGTAAAATGTGGTTCATGTAGTAAGGATATTTATTTTTTCCATTTTTTAAATTAGTTTTATTCTTTCAATAACTTAAATCAAACTGCATTTGACATCATATAGGAACCTCCTGTTTCTGGATGGCAGAAGACTTAAGTGATATTGGTATTTATGGATGCATATATTTGTTTCATCTTTTTTTCCCTAAGTATCACAGAGCTTTTGTAAATCACTCTCAACATTTCATGACAGTGATTTGCAAAGTACAGTTTACATTGGCAACAGCAGTGTTGGTTTTTCCCCATTCTAAATAATAACAAAACAAAAGCAAATTATCTCATGTGTCACTTTCCTCTCCCAAAATTGCCATACTAATTTTATTAATTCTATAGTAAAACTTAAAATAGTTATCTGTATTCACCCTAAGTTCTTGCAGTCCCATTCTTTACTCAACCTCTTCCAAACAGGCTTTCACTCCCAAATGTTTCACTGAAATTATCATTCTCAAGGTCATTAATGTACTTCATGATGGTAAATCCAATGGTTATTTCTAATTCTCATTTGTTTTACCTGTCAACATTATATGTCAGACTTATCCTCCTTGAAACATTTTTTTTCTTTAGATTTCCCTAGATGTTCAATCCAAAATTGAGTTAATCATCAAAAATTGTTATTTTTGTTACCTTGGTGTTAAGGAATTGATGTTTATGCCTCTTCAAAATTCATATTTTAAAACCTTAATCCTAATGTGATAGTGTGAAGTAGAGGCCTTTGGGAGGTAATTCAATCATGATGCTGAAGCCCTTATGAACAAGATTACTGTCTATAAGAAGAGCACAAAGAACTGGCTAGATCTTTTTTTTTTTTTTTGCCATGTGGGGATACAAGAAGTTGGTTGTCTAAAACCCAGAAGAAAGTTGTCACCAGAAATGGACCATGTTGACACCCTGATACCAGACTTCGAGCTTCCAGAACTGTGAGAAATAAATTTGTTGTTTGTAAGTAACACGGTCTATGGTACTTTGATCTAGTAGCCCAAATGGACCGAGCACTTGTCGATTTCAATTAATACCAACACCATTCTTCCAGTTGCTCACGAACAGTGGAGTCATCTCTTTCTTTCACACCAGTTCATCAGCAAATCCTGTTGTCTCCAATTTCACATTATATCAAGCATCCACTTACACTCCTTAACACCTCTGTTGGTAGCAATCTGATACATCACAAGATCACTGCTAACTAGTTGCCTTACTCTGCCCTGATTCATTCCTTGCTGTCTGTTCTCAACATGGAAGTCAGAAGAAGGTAAGTTAAAGATAAGGCAGATAGTGCCATTTCTTTGCTCAAAACCCCAAAGGCTTCCTATTTTAGAGTCAAAGATAAATTTCTTCCAATGACAAGATGCTATCCACCTAGCTCCGTAGCACTTCTCTGCCATCACTTTTTTTTTTTTTAATTTTCTAGTTGTTCACTCTTATCCATTGACTTATCCAGTGCCATTGAATGCAGCATGCCTCCCCTCCAGGACTCACTTTTTCTCTCACTATAGGAAAGGAAAACAGGAATGGTAATTTGGAAATACATAAGTTTGGAGTTGCAAACACTTAATTTTAATAATCTAGATTTAAATTATTATAGACTTTTATTAACATAAAGTATTATTTTCAATATCAGTCAGCATAGGAATTTGAAGATAAATGTTAATGTGATTGATTTATATGAGAGATGTGCCTGCTTAACATCCACTCCAGTTCCCTTCTAGTGTGTTTTCCTGTGATGGAGAGGCTAGAAAGCTTAAGAGAGAATCTATTGCTCATTTTCCTCTGTAAGTAGGGTCCTGAGGATAAGATTTCAATTTGGAGCTTCATGGGATGAAGGGTAGAAGAGAAGGTGTCCATTTAGCTGATAGGATTATGGAAGAGGTGTATGATTCTGGAGTACCAGATACAGAGTGGCAGCTTCTAAATTCTGCACTTAGCTTTCAAAGTATACAACTTGCTAATCATGGCTCAGGCAACAGTTTCCTTGGTGGTCAAGTTCTGATGTGTGGTTTTGTTAGGAACAGACTGGAAAAAATTCCTTTCTCTTTAAACTAGAGAAGATTTTCTTCTCGGTACCCAACTGCTAAGTGAAGCAGTTGGTGTAATTTTTAGATTTCTTTTTCTTAAAGTACAGAAGATTGCATTGGTTATCTGTCAAAATATGGCTTGAACCTTTTGTAAAGTTTATTTTTGAGAGAGAGAAAGGGAGCATGAGCAGGAGAAGGGGAAGGGGCAAAGAGCAGGGGAGAGAGACAATCTAAGCAGACAGTACCGTCAGCACGGACCTGATGTGGGGCTTGATCTCACAAACTATGAGCCAAAATCAAGAGTTGGATGCTTACCTGACTAAACCACTCAGGTGCCCCAAAATATGGCTTAATCTTTAAGTTCTGAACATGAGTCACAATTTAGGGAATATGCTAACACAGAAAACACCACTGAGTACTCATATTATTTAAATTCGTCCTCTACCAGGACAGAAGAAAGTCAGCTGTATTACAGCAGAAATGCATTAGATTGGTTCAACCCTATTTAGCATAAAGGAGCACTGCATGTTTTATCCTGTCATTTTGTTTGCTGATTTGGAAAAGAGAAAGGTTTAAAACTAAGGGCTGACAGGAACACATGACAAAGTAGGTCTCAGTGCTATTTATCATGAGAAGAGTAAACATGAGTTTAGAAAGAAGGAAGTGTAGCAAATGTATGTTCAGTTAACTATGTTATATTCAGGTTATAATATGCTATTATGCTGGAAATTTAAACTTAAAGGGTTCCACAATATGGTGGACTCTTTCAGCTTAGTTGCTGTTAGTAACTCAAATAGTCATGTGTCCCTTGCTATTTAGAAAATGAGAGAGTAAGGAATGTCATGTTTATATAACTCTTATGGAGTAATGGGGCATGTCTTACTATTTCTCAGCGCTACAAATGTGTACCAAATGTGACTTCACACACACGTCAGCAGGTCACCATTTAGTCTAAAATTCTACTCATTTTGACAAGGAATATGCAACTATACTCACACATATATATACCTGTACGTATGATAAAAAGTATACATAAACAAATTATCATATTTTTCTTAGAAGTTTATTGAACACCTCATTAAATAAAGGAGTTTAATGAACCTCGTTATATAAACTTCATTATGTAATGGAGTTAAGATGAAAAAGCAAATAGGCTTCCCATATGCTGTTTGAAGTGTGTTTAAAAAGAAGAAATATACATATTTTTTCTCTTTTGTATTTTGCTGGCTTACTACCTAGTATCTATTACTAGAACTAACAGTGTATTTTAGCTTCCTGCAAATAATATTAATATATAAACAAATATAAAAAATACTTTTCAGTAATTTGATGGGGAAGATATGGGCATATGATTTAGCAGAATCACATGTGAATAAGACATGATTTAATTTAAGGTAAGCTCAACTAGGTGTAGCTATCAAATGTATAATGGAGTTTTAGGCTGCAGTATCAGAATTATATATTTAAAATAAACCAGTTGCCTTAATATCGTTGAATAATAGGGTTAGTTCTGTATGCTCTATTTTAAGAGAAATATATGTATAATAAATATATGTATATATATATGCATATATATATACTATATACACACATACACTATATACGCATATAGGTACACTATATATATACACATATATATACACCACACAAACACACACGTACACACACACACTAGGATATCTTAAGAAAATAATGATGAATACAACCAAGGTAACTAAAATCTTGCTTTGCCAGGGAAAAGGAAGAAGTTGGTAGAGAGTATCAGGAAATAGTTACTAGTATGAAAGCAAGTTGACATATTTATTCTAAATTTATGGAATAACTTTCTCTTAGAGATGTCAAGAAGTAAAATATACTTCATCAAAAGATACCAAGCTATCTGTCAGTGGAGCTGTTCAAGCAAAATTTATTTGACAAGTAGGTTGAAGTGATTCAGAGGAGATCCCAACCTCTGAAATCTGGTGAACCAAACGAACTTTAATTTCCCTTTCAACATCAAAATACTATGCTTTTGAAATGCACATTAAAATAACTATACAAGTCGATAAATGCCAGTCACCGAATAACTCATAAGTGCTAAGGGAGATTACACATTGGAGAAACAAATAACTTCTACAGTGGGAAAAACCCTCAAAGAAGTAATGGGATTTGAATTGGGCCTTTAGGGAGGGGAAAAAAAAAGAACACTTGAAAACATTCCAGCAAAGGGAACATATTTGATCAAAGATAAGAAAAATCCAAATATGCATGGAGTGCTCAGAAAAAAAGAAAAAAAAAAAGATAAAACATTAGAACTCTATAGTTTATACTGGTTTTCAAAGTGCATAACAGATATTATCAAATTTGACTCTCACAGTGTCACTAAAATAGTATTCCCTATTATACAAAAGGAAACAAGTTCAGGCTAGTCACAGGAAGACTGAAACTAGATCCTGAGTTTTCTAACTTGATGTCAAGTGTTCATTCTGCTCTATCATAAATGACATCCCATGGAGCAGGGAGTAAGGTTTTTTGTTTTTTTGTTTTGTTTTAATAGATGTATTTATGAGTCCTACAGTTTGGAATTTGCAATGAAGTTCTGAATTTTGAACACTGAGTAATACGTATGTATTGTCCCACAACTGAATGTGTGTTTGTATGGGAAATATGTTAAAGATACTCTTTGAATCCAGTTATTTAAAAGATGAATAAATTATATGCCATTACAGTTGTTATAAAATCCTCTTGTATATTATAAAATATTCTTGTATAAGTTAAACTAATCATAAAGTGGTACTTGTTTATTTTTAATATACTATGCTTCTTCCTGATATGTAGTGGGAGAAGGGTCCTGACAAGCCTTCCCTTTACTGTTGCTGGAACACTCCTCTCCTTATTCTTGTTGCCTGAATGACTATTATTTATCAAATTTAAGTTTAAATGTAGTTTTTTTCAGGGAAGTCTCTTTCTGAACCCTCTCCACACACCTGGAAAGTTTCCTTTTTATGTGTTTTTGTAGCACCTTCTATATCAGGTTCCTAACAAATATGACCATTATAATTAAATATTTTGGAAGGTTATGATTTGTTTTATGTGCAATGCCCTGCCAGACTGGGCATTCTAAGAGAGCAGGGACCTCTTTTCCCTATATCCTCAGCAATAAGCAAAGAAACTAGCACTTGTAAACACTCAAGAAATATCTTGTAAATACATGGACAATGATGAGTACTAAAATTGAGTGTGCCATTAAAAACTAAATATGTTGATCATCTTTTGGTTAGTATTTACTACTAAGCAAGAAGTTTCATTAAGAATAGCTTCTATTGTTTTTTCTCAGAAGCTCTTTATGTTGACATTCAGTAAAATCCTCTTTAAAAAAGTTAAATAAAATAAGTGGGTCCCTTTCAGTACACCTGTCATGAGATGGCCTAGGAAACTGGGGTATCTTGAAGAATGCCAAGTACTATAGAGTTAGAATTATAGAGTAATCGCAGGTTTAATTCCTGAAATATTTTTAGATGAATATAAAGAAAAGACACTGAGAGCACACTCTTAACCTAAGGAATAGGTATTTAATGAAATGAATATAGTTCATAAACTGCATGGGCCTTTCTGTGCCTGAAAATCCAGGCATTGGGCTAATATAAAAGTGGAAATGATTTTGTTTACTAGCATTATTTTAGTCCCAACTTCTCCAAAGGATTTTGGCATAAGCTATCTCTCCATGGAAAACTCAGTGAAATCATCTTCAAATAAAATCATAACCATTTGTTTACATGTAATAAATTAAAATGAACACATGAACAGTCATATTTCTAACAACCTTTATGTAAAATGTCACTTTTTAAAATATTTCAGTGATGAATACTTTGGTTTTCTTAGTGTCTCTGCATGAAATTCCATCAGACAAATTTACCAAATATCATCCACAAATAATGATGTAGGGTACCTATTGAGCTCACAAATTTAGTCAGTTAGCTTACCTGGAAGGATCATATATTCCAATCCTAAAATTTTACTTAAGGTATGTGGTTTAGAGACTTCCAGTAGGTTTAACACATTATTAAAGTAGAAAATGTAATCAAAAACAAAACAAAACAAAAAACACAACAACAAAACCTGATTTTTCCAAACATCCAAGTGGCTTTAGATGCTGTTTGTATCAATAATAATCTCATCAGAGGTGATAGTTCACATCCAAAGATACTGCGTTATAAGTTCAAAATGTCAGTATGTTCCATAGTGTTTAAAGCGTGTTCAAGAACAACGGCTTTTAAAAGTTCCAGTGAGATATATCTCACCCAGAAGTACATTTATAAGTGAAAAGCACTATTTGAATGACATTTTAAATTAGTTTCGTGCATTCTATCTAGAACTATCATTTTCTCTAAATACACAGATGTCCACAGAGATCTATAACTAGGTCATAATACAATTTCCACACTTATTACTAATTAATTATGTGCAAATGGAAAGAGCATCAGTGGCAAAAATCTGGCAATTCAATAATACTTGAGCCACAGAGGGTTACATCAGCAAGTGTTGGGTTTGTCAGTTCTCAAATTATAAAGGATTAAGTCGCAGACACTATCCATGTTACGGCATCATATCTATGAAAACTCCAAAGCTATCCTTGGTATTTAAATTGTGATTTATTAATGTGATGGTCATTGGTCATCATTAACCCTATAGGAAGTCAACAGTGTCAGTCAATTAATCCCTATTAGAGGACTAACCATGGAAAAAACCTTGGATGTCTCAATCACTAACATAATAAGTTTTTATGACCACATTTACTTACAGTAAAATACATTTTACTAATATGGAACTAGAATATTATTGAAATATAATGGTGCCATATGAGATATGGTTGGCAGACTAATTCATTAAGACATCAAAGTTATTATAGTGGCACAGCTTTTTATGTGTTGTATGATTATTGTGATGTAGCACTTTAACTTGATTATTAAATCAGTAACAGTCTAGGAAAATGGTGACATTTTCCTAATAAAACCTCTCTGCTACCCACAGATAGTGATAAACAGTGTGCAATCGAATTTATTCTGTAATGTCATAATTAAGCTTGTGTTGAGAAGATGATATGAAACAAAAGTACTCATGAGCTCAATACTGCACTCTTTATAATGAAGCCAAATATTAATTCTTTCAGTTCAGGCACTAGCTATCTTGGTAATACCCATCCTAAGTCATTACAATAGTAATCTAAAAATAGTTGTTAACTATTATAAATGTATGCTTTAATATTTATCAAAACAAAGGACTGCTCACAAAGTACATCTCACGTCACCTATGAATAATTGTTACCATGCCGTGAAGCAATTGAAAATTATTTATTTATTTCCATGAAAGGGAACTGTAAATATATTAACATATTTCTAATGGAATTTAAATGAAATTGCACAATATGTAAGAAGCTCATATTTACCCAGTTCATCCTCTGGAATAACTAATAGGAACTCCATGAATAAACATTTTTTTTAAAGATATCAAAACCTAAAGTAAGTTCTGTGAAATTTTTAAAAAATGCCAAAATAAATTACATTTTTTAGGAAAAACAAATAAATATATTCTAGCATTTGAAAAATAAATACCAAACATATTATATTGCTCCTAGCTGTAATGTGTACAATGTGATTTCAATGTACTGTGGAATCTGAACAGGTGATTGCCTATTGTAGTTTCTAAACTATAATAGGCTCTGTGTTTCCTGTAAGTAAATGCCAGAAGTTCTGAAGTTAACATTTGCCAAGGACAGTGCAATGCAACATAATTAACTGCAATGTTCTGTGACTAGCACAATAAAATATAACTCCAAGATTTAAAGAACCAAGGGACTTAACATAAAAGCTAAGTGTAATTCCCAACTAACTTATGTTTAAGAAGTAAAACTAATACTCCAAAACAATTAAACTGAAGTAAATGGAAAAGCAACTTTTATAAATAATAAAAAAAGAAAGTGTAAAGTTTGAAAAAGTAGGTATTCAATATGTTTTGTATTTTCTTTGCCCATGTTATGGTGTGAACTATCAGAATATGGACACATTATTAACTTTTAAATTAGTGCACCAAACCATGGTATGGCTTTGGAACTACATTCTTGAGGTATGTTAGAAGCAACTGAATAGGTGAGAGATGGTGTGGAAAGTGGTGAAGGAACAGATGGAATCAGTCCACATTTTCCTGGACTCTGCTCTACGGTTTTAAATGGATGAGTTAAGCCTTATAATCAGTACTGAATTTCTCTCTTTACCTAAGTAAAAAATACCTTTGAAAATTTACTCAACATTTTACTTATCAAAAGCATTTAAGTTACTCCTGTCATTGTAGATCTAACTCTATTTGTATGCCTGGAAATGGGTGTTGACATGTGGCATTACTGACATAATCATTAACTCAAAAAATGGTTAAGATCTTAGGTGTAGCACAGAACAACAAGGCATGTTGAATCAAATGTTCTTTAGGTTCAAATTTTCACTCTATCAATATGCAAAGTGACCTTGAAAGTTCAATAATATGCAATATGTTTTCATTAGCATGTCTATTTTGTTCAGTGCTTGATGTCTAGGACATAGCTTTATGTCTGACACAGTAGGTCTTCACTAAAAGCTTTTTCTCTGGTACACATTAACATAAAATTATGCATCTGCTGCCTAAATCCATTAATGTTTAATATTCAGCAAAAATTATAGAAATCTTTGGTAAAATAGCATTTGTAATTCAGTGCAGCTCAATCTTTGGCTCCTTAAGAGGCTCCACGAATCCCTAATACCTTGTATACTCCATGTAAATTTTATGGATTTGTATTTATTGAGATACCCTGGAATATGCATTTCAAACTTCTTTCATGACATTGCTTAATCTCTTTGTGGCTCAGTTATATCAACGTGAAAATAAAATTGGTAAGAAATTAACTGACTTAAGACATGTAAAGTGTTAGGCAATGATGAGCACATAGTAAGTGCATGATAAATGTTTATCAGCATCAGCATCATAAGTCAGTAATTTGATTTACAGGTATGAGGAAATGTAATAGTTGGCAGATTAGGAGGAATGACTATTAGATTTCCCACAAATGCAGGTGATTCAGCAAAGATTAGGAACCATTGTTAAGAGTGATATGAGTGGGAATTGTAGAATGAAGATCTCCAATGTCTCCAAAAACCCTTTCTTCCCATAAAAGCAATGAGAGCACTGCAAAACTTGTCAAAATCAACTTTTTAGGACTCTAGAAATTAACCTTAGACATGCAACAATCCAGGGGTCATTTAACAAAAGCAGCTTAATTGTGTTTAAAAGAGTGAGCTTTGTGGCAATTTAACTTGGTCTGTTTTAATCCCCCTCTTTCTAGCTCTACAGAACTATTAAGAACTAACCTGGCTGCCACTATGAACACAAAACAGACATGTAACCCCCTAAGCATCATTTTCAGAAAATTGTCATTTTTTACCTCTCTGGAAATTCTCTGGAAAGCCTAACTCACAAGGCCTGTCTTTGTGTGACCTGACTCAAGCGTCTTCCCAGGGAAATCAGTCTTTTCCTTGGGGGCAATTGTCAAAGACCATCAGCAGCAATTGTTTAACATCACACACACCTGAGGCAGTGCTTGGAGTTGAGGCCAACAAGAAAGTGACCAAAAACTTAAAAGGAAAAACTGGGGAATAAGATATCCATAGGGGGATTTGAAAAGCTCTGACATATTTCTGGGAATCTTAAAGACCACATTTAGTCATATAACTCTGCACATTCCCAGGAAAGAACTGAGAAAGTCCTGTGTTCTCACCTCTGGCTGACCTTAGGGCTCTGTGCAAGCAGAAAATGAAGATTAAGGCAGAGTTGTAAACTGCCTGAGTGTTGAAGGGATGCACCAATACACACATAGGACCCCTTGACAAAAGCTAGGAGACCATATTTGTTTCAGTCACTTAAGTAAATCTCTCTAACAATTAGCTGAATACTAAGGCAATCAGACTCTTCAATGGCCACACATTATTGTGACTACAGCCTTTACAGAATTATTTCAGCAAAGTCACTAAATAAATAAAAGTAACAACAGCAACAACAGCAATCCCTGGGTAAAGGGGAGGATCTGATTACCAGAATAGCCACACTATATTATATAAAATCTCCAGGGCTGCCTGGGTGGCTCAGTCGGTTAAGCGAACCTACTTTGGCTCTGGTCATGATTTCATGGTTTGTGGGTTTGAGCCCTGCATCGGGCTCTATGCTGACAGCTCAGCCTGGAGCCTGCTTCAGATTCTGTGTCTCCCTGTCTCTCTACCTTTCTCCCACTCACTCTCTCTCTCTTTCAAAAATAAACATTATTTTTTAAATAAAAGAAAATCTCCAAATTTAAATACATATACGTATGTATGTATATTTCATACAGAGTAGGGCACATACACTAGGTGAGAACAGTCAGTAGAACATGTCCCTGCAAAAGCCCAATGGCCATGGTAAACCAAAGTTTTAAATAATATACACTTAAATAATGTATTTTAAATATACCCAAAGACCTAAGTAAACCATGTAAAAAGAACCAAAGAAAAATATGAAACGATGGCTCACCACATAAAGAATACCAATAAAGGGGTAGATTTGTTTTTAAAAAAGATACTAACCAAGTAAAAATTCTAGAGTTGAAAGTCCAGTAATTGAAATTAAAATTTACTAGAGGGGCTGCAAAGATTTGAGCTGGCAGAAGAAAGCAGCACAAACTTGAAGATACATCAGTTAGGATCACCCAGTCATTGGAACAGAAACAAAAAGGATGAAGAAAAATGAACAGGGCCTCAGAGAACCATGAAACAACATCAAACATACCAAGATACATATACTGAGAGTCTCAGAAGGAAAGGAAAGAGAGAAAGGGACATAAAATGTATTGAAGAAACACTGGTTTAAAACTTCCAAATTTGATGAAAAGCATTAATCTACAAATCCAAGAAGCTCAATAAACTAGAATAAATTTGTTGAAAATCCACATCTAGGCACATCCTAATCAAACTGTCAAAAGCAAAAGAGAAATGTTGTATCTTGGAAGCAGCAAGAAAGAAGCAACGCATCATGTAGACGGGATCATCAATAAGTTAACAGCTGATTTCTAATCAGAAACAAAGAGGCCAGAAGGCAGTGGGATAATATATTAAAAAGTGCTGAAAGGAAAAGACTGTCAACCAAACATATTATATCCAACAAAACCACTCATCAGAAATAAAGGATGAATTAAAATGTTTTTAGATAAGTACAGTATTTTTCACTAGCAGACTGACACTACAAAAAATAATTGAAGGAAATCCTTCAGCACGAAATAAGATGACTAGACAGTAATTCTAATTCACATAAAAAATTAAAGAGTACCAGTAAATGTAACTACATAGGGACATATGAAAAAAAACAGTATAAATGCATTTTATGTGTTTTAAACTCTTTTTAAAATATATGATTTAAAAGACAACTGCATAAAATAATAATTACAAATACGGGCTGAACTTACAACGTATAAAGATGTTATTTATGAAAATAATAGCATAAAGGAGGGTAGAAGCAATGCAAGTATGTATAAAAACACTCAACAAAGTAGGAATAGAAAGGAACTTCTTCAACCTAATAGGGGCATGTATGAAAACACAGAATTAATGTCATACTTAATGGTGAAAAACTGACACTTTCCCCCTAAGATAAGGAACAAAGCAAGGATGTACACTTTTGCCACTTACATTCAGCATTGTGTTGGAGGTTCTAACGGGTGGTCAGGCAGGAAAAATAAATAAAAGGCATCATATTGGAAAGGAAGAAGTATCTCTATTTATAGATGCCATGATGTTATGAATTAAAAATATTCATAAATCCACCAAAAATGAGCTAATAAACTAGTTCAGCAAAGTTATAGGGTACAAGATAAATATTAAAAAAAAATCAGTTGTATATCTAATGCACTAACAATAAAACAATCAAAAACCAGATTAAGAAAAACAATTTTATTTATAACTGCACTAAACAGAATAAATAGGAATAAATTTAATTTTTTTAAAAAAAGTGTATTATAGGGGAGCCTGGGTGGCTCAGCCAGTTGACTGTCTGACTTCTGGCTCAGGTCATGATCTCATGATTTGTGGGTCTAAGCCCCGCATCAGGCTATGTGCTGATAGCTCAGAACCTGGAGCCTGCTTTAGGTTCTGTGTCTCCCTCTCTCTCTTCCCCTTCCCTGTTTGCATTCTGTCTCTGTCTCTCTTAAAAATACAATAAACATTTAAAAAATTGAAAAAATAAGTATTATATACTGAAAGCAATAAAAACTATTGAAAAAACTTTAAGAAAACCTACAAAAAGGGGAAAGATATTCCATGTTCATGGATTGGAAGATCTGCATTATCAAAATATTAATAACCCTCAAATTGATGTATAGATTCAGCACAACCTTTATCAAATGTCAACTTCTGTTTTGCAGGAATTAGCAGGAACTAATTCTAACACTTATATGGAAATACAAGGGACCCGGGTAACCAAAACAAACTTGAAGACAAATAAAGTTCAAGGATTCATACTTTCTAATCTCTATACTTATTATAAATATATAGTAATCAAGATATTGTAGTTACTGGCATAAGAATAGGTATATATACCAATGGAATAAAATTGAGAGTCCAGAAATAGCCCTTATGTCTGGCCAATAGATTTTTAACAAGAGTTTCAAGACAATCAGGAAAATAGTCTTTCCAACAAATAATCCAGGGACAACTGGATATCCACATGTAGAAGAATGAAGTCGGAAACTTACCTCATACACGCAAAGAATAATTCATAACAGATTAAAAATCCAAATGTAAGAGCTAAAACTATAAGCTTTTAGAAGAAAATATAGGCATAAATCTCTGATTTCAGAATAAGCAATGCACCAAAAGCACACAGAAAAAAAGAAAAAAAATGAATTACACCTTATCAAAATTAAAACCTTCTGTATTTCAGGGGATACTATTATGGGCAAAAAATGAGAAAATGATCATTGAATGGAAAAAAAAACATGTCTCATAAGGGACTAGTATTGAGATTAAATAAAGAACTGTTACAATTCAATAATAAAAAGAAAACTGACTCAATTAAAAATTGACAAAGGATTTGAAGAGACATTTTTCCAAAGAAGACAGACAAATGACCAATAAGCATCTAGAAAGAACTCAGTGTAATTAATCTTTAGAGAAATACAAGTCAAAATCACAATGAAATACCACTTCACACCTACTAGGGTTGACTAGATTAAAAAAAAAAAAAAAAGAGGGATGTAGCCAAGGATGTGGAGAAATCGAATCCTCATACATTGCTTATGGGAATGTAAATGATGTAGCTGCTTTGGAAAAGTTTGGCAATTACTTAAAAATTTAAAAATTCAGTTATCATATAACCCAGAAATGATACCCCTACATATGCACCCAAAAGAAATGAAAAATTCAGGGGCGCCTGGGTGGTTCAGTCGGTTGAGCGTCCAGCTTTGGCTCAGGTCATGATCTCAAAGTCCATGAGTTCGAGTCCCAGGTCGAGCTCTGTGCTGACAGCTCAGAGCCTGGAGCCTGCTTTGGATTCTGTGTCTCCCTCTCTCTCTCTGCCCCTCCCCTGCTCATGCTCTGTCTCTCTCTCAGAAATGAATAAATGTTAAAAAAAGAATTAAAACAAAAAGAAATGAAAAATTCAGTCCACACAAATGTACACATTTGTTAGCATGGAATTATTCATGACTGCCAAAGACCAGAAACACACCATGCTGTCCACCAGTTGACAAAAGAATAGACAAAATGTAGTATAGTGATACAATGAAGTATTTTCCTATTAACAGGAATGAAGTATTGATACATGTTGCAATATGGGTGGACATTGGAAACATGACACTGAGTGAAAGACACCAAATAGAAAAGCCACATATTATTCTAGTCTATGAAATGTCCAAAATGGACAAATTCATAGAGTCAGAAAGTAAATTATTATTTTCAAGGGACTAACGGTATGGTGCAATGGGAATGAGTCTTTTTTTGGGGGGGAGTGGTAAAAATGTCCTGAAGTTAGATAGTGATGACAATGGCAGAACTTTGTGAATATACTAAAAATTGCTGAATTGTACACTTTAAGTGGTGGAATTTATGGTGTGTGTTTTATATACCAGTAGAAAAAAGATACTGCTATAAAAGGTATGGTGTGGTGTGTGTGTGTGTGTGTGTGTGTGTGTGTGTGTGCGCGCGCGTGTGTGTGTGTGTGGCTTCATTAAGTAACAATAAATACAGCATGCTTACTAAGTGCTATGAGTGGAGTACATGTTTAGAATATCACCAAGTAAAAATACGTATTTGTTTGACCCTCAAGCAGCTTATTGTCTAATGTGAAAAGTGGGTATTTGATGAATATACTAAAAATGTATCAATATAAATTTTGGTAAATGTTAGAAGTGAAACTTAAGAAACAAGGCCTGGAGCACAGAGCAGGAGGCAACAAGTGAAGGGAGAAACGTCTGGAGAATTAGGAAGGCTGTAAAGGGCCTTTTTAAGGTTTTTTTATTTATAAGATAAAGAGAAAGCCATTCTAGAATTTTAAGTGGAAACAAGAGACTAACATGATAGTATCTTTCTTTCAAATATACTGACAAGGTAAGAAATAGCTGAGAGAAAAGCAACAGGGAAAGAAGGGAAAACCAGTAGGAAGACATTACAGTTGACTAGAAGTGAAAGGACACAGACAGGCTGGAACCATGACAGTGACCTTGGCATCAGAGAAACGCAGATGAAGCCAAGAACATGGTGTTTGGGTAATGGTGCAAGGTTCCTGAACACATTTCTCTGTTTCACAATTGTATGTGTAAGACCCCCTTTGTGGAGGAAGATCGTGAGTTCATTTTGAGGGCATGGTGAGGGCTTTGGAGACATAAATGGCACATAGTAGGTGCTCAAAACTATTCATTAAAGTTATTATTGAATTCATGTCAAATAGTCCATTGGATGGAGCAACCTCCATCCAGGCCTTGATAATTTTGGCTTCAGAGATCTAATAGTTGATAATAGCAAGAAATACATTGGGAGAGTAGAAAGCCTAATACAGAAATCTGTACTTAAAATACGAAAGTGGGGGCACCTCTGTGGCTTAGTCAGTTAAGCGTCCAACTTTGGCTCAGGTCATGATCTCACTGTTCATGAGTTCAAGCCTTGCATCGCACTCTGTGCTGACAGCTCAGAGCCTGGAGCCTGCTTTGGATTCTGTGTCTCCCTCACTCTCTGCCCTGTCCTCTGCGTGCGCGCGCGCGCTCTCTCTCTCTCTCTCTCTCTCAAAAAATAAACATTTAAAAAATTTTTAAAAATAATAAAAAGTGAAAAATCCTTTTCAACTAGTTAAGAATAACTACAAAGACAAAAAAAAGTTGTAGTGCTAGTGTAATATTAATAGAATAGTTTCCACATCCTGCTCACCAACTATACACATAAAACTGTAAGTCTCTCTCAGGTTCTTATATAGGGTTTCTTATATTGACCTCATCTATGTCTCATGATTTATTATGATAATAAAATATTCTTTATATATAGTTGCTTAGTACTAATTGCAGAAAATATTTTTCTATCTAGCAATTTTCAAAGGTCACCTATTAATATAACTGTGCTTTCAAATAAGCAGTTTTCTTTTATTGTGCTATACAAAATGCTGGCTGATATGGCTTTTATTCAATGAATAGTATTTAGGTTCAGGAAGTATTGGGTTTTATATCCTTATCCTAACACTCCAACTTACTCCATACTGCATCTGTTGAGTGGGTTGTATCCACATCACCTTTTGCTTTCCTCTATTCCATAACAAAAAGCAATTTCTATCTTTCCTTCTTTTACTTAAATATACCAACAAGGTAGAAGATAAAAAGTAAATTATCCCACGAAAGAGAGCTGTTTATGATTTTGGTGTACATGTTTCCAGACAATATAGTAAGTATATTTTATATCCTTTAGTGTAGCATGTACTACTTGGTATGCAAAAAATATATACATTTCCATTTTCTACAGCTATAAATTGAAACCTAAATTGAAATGACTGCATATAAAATTATAACGTTTCATATTGTTAATGCATTATTGTTAGACATTTATTACATTTTTCATGTTTTACTATTGTACACCAAGCCCTAATAAGCATACGTGTAAATTTTAGCACATTTGTCTCATTATTCATTAGTATAAATTACTGAAAGATTAAATGACAATTCAAAGGATATGTACAATTTGTTTATACGTATTATAAAATTAGTTCACAAAATAGTGTTAAATTTACCATCTCCCTAGCAATGTATTAAAGTATCCTTTCAGCCATTTTCTTTAATAAGTAGATGCTGTGCTGAATACTTTTTAATGCTTATTTTGAGAGAGAGAGAGAGAGAGAGAGAGAGAGAGAGAGAGAGAGAGAGAGAATGCATATGCACGAGTGTGTGAGCAGGGGAGGGGCAGAGGGAGAGGGAGAGAGAGATCCCAAGCAGGCTCCTTGCTGTTAGCACAGAGCCCAATGCAGGGCTCCAACTCACAAACCATGAGAACTGAAGCCAAGAGTTGGACACTCGACGGAGCCACCCAGTGCCCCCCAAGTGATTTGTTTTTATTTTTGCTCTTTTGATTACTACTGTTGTTTTCTCATTTGTTATTGACTCGGAGTTCTAATTCAGACAGTATCGGCTGCATCTGCTTTTGAGTTGAAAAGATACAGATTTACTGAAAGAAGGAAAACTTTTTTTCTCAAATTCCTTTAGTTTCTTAGATAATTAAAAATTGTTAACTCACATCTTTCTTCTGAATTTTATTTACAAATATTTAAAGTTGTAATATACCATGAAACCAAAAGGAGACATCTTCCAAAAACACTTCTCATGATACTGAGATGGCATGATTTCAGTTGGTGTCAAATACTTAAAGCATCAATGGAAAAAGTCATTCTTCTATTTTTAAAAAAACTCTCAGTTTAGTAATAATAGCTTCAGATCAGCTTGTAATGTAGGTGACGTATAAATGAGAAATTAAGAAGTCTAAAATATTAAAGAATAATTTTATGCATACTACAGAAAGGTTTTTAAATCTGTTTTTATGTGCCAGGAAATCTCTATTCCTCAAAAGGGAGCCACTTGGAATTTTAGGTTACTTTTAGCTTATCCATGTTTTGTGGGGTTTTTTTTAATATGAGGAAAGAAAAAGGAGATAAATATTTCCACTAAAGTTATTATAACTCATTCTACCCACATAGTGAATACACTTAAAGAATAAATTGTCTATTTTTAATGTCAATTTTCTAAATCATCTTAAAAGCTTTAAAGTTGCCATAGCTATATTGCCACTTTCTGAGCTTCTATTAAAGAAATATATACTTTATATAATATTTTACTAGAACAGTGAAACTTTTACTTAATTTTAGGACTATTTTTGAGGAAAATTATACATTTTCCTGCTATGTCTAAATTATCAATATTAAAATAGATTATAATTGATGTATATTAATGAACTCTCTTGCGAAAGAGAATTACATATTGGGGTGCCTGGGTGGCTCAGTTGGTTGAACGTACAACTTTTGATTTTAGCTGAGGTTATGATCGCAGCGTTGTGGGATCAACCCCCATGTCGAACTCTCTGCTGAGCACGGAGCCTGCTTAGGATTCTCTCTCCCTCTCCCCTCTCCCCTCTGTGCACGCGCTCTCTCCCTCTCCCTCTTTCCCTCCCTCTCCAAGAAAAAAAAAAGATAATTAAGTATTTAAGTTCTCTGCTATTGTGACCTCTTTAAAGAGGCAGTGATAAAGAAGAACTGTGTACAGCAAAACCAAATCTGAGGGGAACTGAGGTTGGACTTTAACAGATATGTGTGGCGCACAGGGCCATATTCTGGTTGTCACCTATTTGCAACAGTCTTATAGTGGACAATTTCAGTACATTGTCACCAGTGTCCTACATCAAATAATCAAGCACACACCTCTGAATACCTTAGTTTGCTTTCCTCAAAACAGAAGTAAGCCACTTAACCCTATATAGGTGTGACAAAAGTGTGAGTGAGTTAATGTTCCTCAGGACAACCCTCACTTTATGGGGCACAATAATTGTGGATAAGGATAGCAGCCTTCCCATGGATTGGTGAGAAAATTCTGATATGCAGTCTGCACTTTTCTTTAGAAGGTTCTAGTAGGGTTGAACCCCAGCCCTCAGCAGTAACCCTCAGCACCCTTTCCTGGGTTTACTCCTTTTCCAGTCTCACTTTGTTCAATGCCTCACTTCTATTTCATAAGATGGGTCATCTCCCCCAAGAGTACTGACCACTAAGTTTGTGTCTCATATTCTGTTTAGGGGAAATTCAAACTTAGATATGATTTTTATTTCAGTGAAATATTTTCTTATCATTGCATTTTAACTGGTGATTTGAGAAAGGCCAGAGTAAAAATACCCTTTTTTGTATTAGAAAAATATTTAAATTTGTACATTCTAATAATTGTAAAAGATGATAAACAATTCTGCTAAATTCAGAGCCAACTGCAAATGAATGTTTCTGGATAAGTGCAATACTTCTAAATCCTATAGCTCAAACAACAGGGTATATATATAATGTTCAATTAGCTTAACTATGTCGATTTTATTGATCTTTTCCAAGAACCAACTCTTGGTTTCATTGATTTTCTTTATTTTTCTATTCTCCATTTCATTTATCTCTACTCTAATCTTTATTATGTCCTTCCTTCTGCTAGCTTTGCGTTTAGTTTGTTCTTTTTCTAATTCCTTAAGGTGTGAAGTTAGGTTGTTGATATGAAATCTTTCTTGTTTTTTAATGTGAACCGTTACAACTATAAGTTTCCCTTTAGGCACTATTTTTACTGTATCCCATTAATTTTGGCATGTTGTTATTTTTATTTGTCTTGTGATGTTTTCTTATTTCCTTCGTGATTTCCTCTGACACATTCATTGCATAAGAGTACAATGTTTAATTTCCACACATTTGTGGATTTTCCAGCATTTCCTTACCTATTGATTTCTGGTTTCTCGACGATATGATTGGAAAAGATACTGTGTATGATTTTAATTCTAGTAAACTTATTCTTATTTCTTTTGTGGTTTAACATGTGGCCTATCCTGTAGAATGCTCCATGTACATTTGAGAAGAATGTATATGCTGCTGTTGTGTGTAGTATTTTGTATACGTTTGTTACGTTCAATTGATCTATAGTGTTAAGTCCTCTATTTCCTTATTGATCTTCTGTCTGGTTGTTCTGTTATTTAAAGTCAGGTATTGAAATACCTCCTACTGTTTTTATAGATCTGCCTATTTCTTTCTTCAATTCTATCAATATTTGTTTTACATATTTAGAAACTCTGATGTTTGGTGCATATATATGCATATATAATTTATATCTTTTTGGTGAATTGACATTTTTATCATTATATAATATCATCCTTTGTCTCCCGTATGACATTATATAATGTCTACTGTGTCTCATATTAGTATAACCACTCCTGCTCTGCTTTGTTTGCTACTCTCGTGGAATATCTTTGCCCCTCATTTCACTTTCAGTCTTGTGTGTCCTTAGATCAAAAAATGGGTCTCCCATAGACAGCATATAGCTAGATCTACATAATGTTCAACACTGTTGTTTTCAATGGTTTGTACAGACTGGTCAATTCTTTGAAGAAATACCTATAAAGTCATCCCAGCTTCAACACCTATCTTGACTCAAAATTGGGAATCTGACCTAGACTCATCAACAGTATTGTTTCTAGAGTTTTGGTGGTCCTTGCTACACAATTGCACAGAGATCTATGAAGCTTTGGAAAATAGCTTACGGTTCTTCAGTAAAGTGCCCTTCTTTATGTGTAATTTCCCAGGAAACTGTCTCAAGAAATATATTCTGTCTACTTAATGCTGTATGTCTCTGGGCTTTTGCTTGTTTGGTTTTATGTTTGGTATTTGAGTTCTATCTCAGTTCTGAAATTCACTTGAGTTATAAAATGGCTTTAATTTGTCTACAACAAATTCTTATGAAATGGAAGCATTTTGTAAATGCCAGATTTAGAATAATCTGAAAATACGTTCTCTCCCCTACAACTTAACATTTTGACTATACAATGCCCCTTATTTAACATTATAAATTATCCCACTATATGTAACTCCCAATGGTTTGGTTATAGTCTCCTAGAGTTTGGTTATTTACTTGTTAATAGTTATTATAGGTTACATCACTATGTGTAAATTGGTAAAATTCTTTTAGAAAATAAGCTATCAGGGCTTCTCAGCAAATACAAGTCAGACCACATCATTTTATACTATAAATAAATAATTAAAAAATGCATACATGTATACATACTTTAAAAAATGTTGAATGCTAGCCTCTTCAGATAATACCAACACAAATTGTTGATAACACAAGGCAGACTTTACTCTTTATAGAGTAAAGGAGAGAACACTACCTTTTTAGAGCTACGGTAGTATCCTAGAAAGCAAAAGTTAAGGTCAGAATTAATTAAAAATTGGAGGTTTGGTTTAAGGTGGATTTTTAAGCAGAAAATAGACTGGGTATTGGTAAGAATAACTATTTAAATAGTGCAGGATTGATGGAAACAACAAAGTGAGGATTATGAGGTGAGAAATTCAAAGAACAGTACAACTGTTTATAAATGCTTTCTATTAAAGAATTGATCTATCTTTTAGAAAGTTCCTATAATAAAAAAGCAAACCACTTGCTAAGCAAGAAATTCCTGAAAAAATAAAGAAATGTTAGTGAATATAGTGGACTATCAAAGTCATGTTAATGTAGACAGGATATATGGTTTCTGTTCTTAGTGTCCGGACTGAATGCAGGGATAGACTGTTTCAGTCCTCACAAAGAATGCTATATATCCACCAAACTTATTTTTCTCCTATACCCCGGAAACATGCTAAACTATAATTCTCAGCTTCATCTTTAGTTAGGTAGGGGCAAGTAATTGAGTTCTGGCCAATGGAATTGGGACAAAAATATACACTGGCCTATAGAATATCCTGCAAAAATCTCCAGGCACTCGGTTGTCCCTCATTTCATGACCGGACACTGATACCTATGGCAACATCTGGAGTTTCAAGTGCAATGAGGCAAGGAGACTGAGTTCTTTAATGACTTCATAGAGCAGACCTGCTACCTCCCACTTCCTCCTCACTCTCAACATGGTGTTCCAATACTTACCAATCACATATAAGATTCTGATATCAGATAAAAATACTATTTATGTTGTCATTGAAATATTGGAATTTGGGTGCCTGGGTGGCTCAGTCAGTTAAGCGTCCAACTTTGGCTTCGGTCGTGATTTCACAATTCGTGAGTTTGAGCCCCTCATTGGGTTCTGTGCTAATAAAGCAGGTTCAGAGCCTTCTTCAGATTCTCTGACCCCCTCTCCCCCACTCATACGCTCTCAAAAATAAACAAACATAAAAAAAAGAAATATTGGAATTTATCTTCTCTCACTTACCCTAACTTACCATGATCTTTGTATCAAATTAAAATCATCAAAATGGCCTAAATTGCTCTCAGCAACCTGAACCCTTCCCTCATTTCTCAATATCCTCTTGGCTATTATCCCTAGTCATTCTGACTTTTGTTTTATATTTATTGTTTTTGTTTCTCATATCAGTAGCTTTATCTGAGTCCTTTAGCTGAAAATCTTTTCCTCCTTCTTTTGAGTATCTGAATTCTGATTATCTGATAGATCACAGTATAAACCTCAATTGTTCAGAAAATGATTTCCTGATTGGATCCTTCCCAAACCTACGGGTTCAGTTTCCTATCAGGTCTAGCATCGTTTGTAGTTCTCTGTAAAAGTACATTTAAAAGTAAGTAAATTTCAATTGTGTAATTTTCATTTGGCAAACACCTACCCAAGAAATGGTGAATTCCTTAAGGGCAGAAAGTAATCATATATTGATTATTAGTATACCCCTCATAGCCTGCTTAATAAATAATTTTTGAAAAAGGAAGTGAGGAAGAAAATGAGAAGGAAGCTGTAGCTGTTAGCCAACTAGCCACTTATTCTGCAACAGTGAATGTTCCACTCTTCCTCTTATTTCATTCTATGTGCATAGCCTAGTCTTCAGGGTCTACCAGTACATTCCATGAGGATGGCAAAATGTGCCCAGTGACAAAGACTCTCTCTCCTTGACCAAACTTTCGTCTGGCTACTCTGAGCCTTTTTCTCAGTTAGGCTGCAACCTTAGTCCCCCACTTCTTGCTAGCTTACACAGCCCAATTTCAGCAAGAATCCCATATAGTCAGTTGAGAGAGAATTCCCCACTCTTGATATCTGATCCTTCTCAGTATCTGATAACATTTTTCACCTCCCACCCTTGGTCTCTGATCACTCTGGCCTGCCTTCAGGAAGAATAATGTTAGGAGAGTTTAACAACAATTCCTCTACCCTTCCTTGATGTCTCCTTTTAGTAATTTTTCATCCACTGATCTTTTATCCTTCTCCTTGGCTATAATTCACACCTGTCCTTGCTGTACTCAGAATTGAGCCCAGGTCTATACTGAGATCTCTTTTCCCCTGTTGCAGTAATTCTTAAATGTAATTCATTCTTACTGCTTTAACTACTATCTGGTTCTGGTTTCCTTTGATACCACAAGTTCTCAAGATCTCTCCTAAAATAATCACACCAAGACACGTGCACATTGCACACTCCAGTTTGGTCTGGGAATCTTATTTTAAAGGGTTGCTGATATACATGGTGGCCATATGTTTCATTTTGCCTAGAAAGTCCCATATATTCTGCTATAGGTATTAATAGCACGCCTTTCACTCTTTTTTTTTCAATATATGAAGTTTATTGTCAAATTGGTTTCCATACAACACCCAGTGCTCATCCCAAAAGGTGCCCTCCTCAATACCCATCACCCACCCTCCCCTCCCTCCTACCCCCCATCAACCCTCAGTTTGTTCTCAGTTTTTAACAGTCTCTTATGCTTTGGCTCTCTTCCACTCTAAACTCCTTTTTTTTTCCTTCCCCTCCCCCATGGGTTTCTGTTAAGTTTCTCAGGATCCACATAAGAGTGAAGACCTATGGTATCTGTCTTTCTCTGTAGGGCTTATTCCACTTAGCATGACACTCTCCAGTTCCATCCATGTTGCTACAAAGGGCCATATTTCATTCTTTCTCATTGCCACATAGTACTCCATTGTGTATATAAACCACAATTTCTTTATCCATTCATCAGTTGATGGACATTTAGGCTCTTTCCACAATTTGGCTATTGTTGAGAGTGCTGCTATAAACACTGGGGTACAAGTGCCCCTATGCATCAGTACTCCTGTATCCCTTGGGTAAATTCCTAGCAGTGCTATTGCTGGGTCATAGGGTAGGTCTATTTTTAATTTTTTGAGGAACCTCCACACTGTTTTCCAGAGTGGCTGTACCAGTTTGCATTCCCACAAACAGTTTAAGAGGGTTCCCATTTCTCCACATCCTCTCCAGCATCTACAGTCTCCTGATTTGTTCATTTTGGCCACTCTGACTGGCGTGAGGTGATATCTGAGTGTGGTTTTGATTTGTATTTCCCTGATGAGGAGCGACGTTGAGCATCTTTTCATGTGCCTGTTGGCCACCTGGATGTCTTCTTTAGAGAAGTGTCTATTCATGTTTTCTGCCCATTTCTTCACTGGGTTATTTGTTTTTCGGGTGTGGAGTTTGGTGAGCTCTTTATAGATTTTGGATACTAGCCCTTTGTCCGATATGTCATTTGCAAATACCTTTTCCCATTCCATTGGTTGCCTTTTAGTTTTGTTGGTTGTTTCCTTTGCTGTGCAGAAGCTTTTTATCTTCATAAGGTCCCAGTAATTCATTTTTACTTTTAATTCCCTTGCCTTTGGGGATGTGTCAAATAAGAAATTGCTACGGCTGAGGTCAGAGAGGTCTTTTCCTGCTTTCTCCTCTAGGGTTTTGATGGTTTCCTGTCTCACATTCAGGTCCTTTATCCATTTTGAGTTTATTTTTGTGAATGGTGTGAGACAGTGGTCTAGTTTCAACCTTCTGCATGTTGCTGTCCAGTTCTCCCAGTACCATTTGTTAAAGAGACTGTCTTTTTTCCATTGGATGTTCTTTCCTGCTTTGTCAAAGATGAGTTGGCCATATGTTTGTGGGTCTAGTTCTGGGGTTTCTATTCTATTCCATTGGTCTATGTGTCTGTTTTTGTGCCAATACCATGCTGTCTTGATGATGACAGCTTTGTAGTAGAGGCTAAAGTCTGGGATTGTGATGCCTCCTGCTTTGGTCTTCTTCTTCAAAATTACTTTGGCTATTCGGGGCCTTTTGTGGTTCCATATGAATTTTAGGATTGCTTGTTCTAGTTTCGAGAAGAATGCTGGTGCAATTTTGATTGGGATTGCATTGAATGTGTAGATAGCTTTGGGTAGTATTGACATTTTGACAAAATTTATTCTTCCAATCCATGAGCACGGAATGTTTTTCCATTTCTTAATATCTTCTTCAATTACCTTCATAAGCTTTCTATAGTTTTCAGCATACAGATCTTGTACATATTTGGTTAGATTTATTCCTAGGTATTTTATGCTTCTTGGTGCAATTGCGAATGGGATCAGTTTCTTTATTTGTCTTTCTGTTGCTTCATTATTAGTGTATAAGAATGCAACTGATTTCTGTACATTGATTTTGTATCCTGCGACTTTGCTAAATTCATGTATCAGTTCTAGCAGACTCTGGTGGAGTCTATCGGATTTTCCATGTATAATATCCTGTCATCTGCAAAAGTGAAAGCTTAACTTCATCTTTGCCAATTTTGATGCCTTTGATTTCCTTTTGTTGTCTGATTGCTGATGCTAGAACTTCCAACACTATGTTAAACAACAGCAGTGAGAGTGGATCCCTGTTGTGTTCCTGATCTCAGGGAAAAAGCTCTCAGTTTTTCCCCATTGAGGATGATGTTAGCTGTGGGCTTTTCATAAATGGCTTTGATGATCTTTAAGTATGTTCCTTCTATCCCGACTTTCTTGAGGGTTTTTATTAAGAAAGGTTGCTGAATTTTCTCAAAGGCCTTTTCTGCATCGATTGACAGGATCATATGGTTTTTCTCTTTTTTTTTGTTAATGTGATGTATCACGTTGATTGATTTGCGAATGTTGAACCAGCCCTGCATCCCAGGAATGAATCCCACTTGATCATGGTGAATAATTCTTTTTATATGCCGTTGAATTCGATTTGCTAGTATCTTATTGAGAATATTTGCGTCCATATTCATCAGGGATATTGGCCTGTAGTTCTCTTTTTTTACTGGGTCTCTGTGTGGTTTAGGAATCAAAGTAATACTGGCTTCATAGAATGAGTCTGGAAGTTTTCCTTCCCTTTCTATTTTTTGGAATAGCTTGAGAAGGATAGGTATTATCTCTGCTTTAAACGTCTGGTAGAACTCCCCTGGGAAGCCATCTGGTCCTGGTCTCTTATTTGTTGGGAGATTTTTGATGACTGATTCAATTTCTTCGCTGGTTATGGGTCTGTTCAAGCTTTCTCTTTCCTCCTGATTGAGTTTTGGAAGTGTGTGGGTGTTTAGGAATTTCTCCATTTCTTCCAGGTTGCCCAGTTTGTTGGCATATAATTTTTCATAGTATCCCCTGATAATTGCTTGTATCTCTGAGGGACTGGTTGTAATAATTCCATTTTCATTCATTATTTTATCTATTTGGGTCATCTCCCTTTTCTTTTTGAGAAGCCTGGCTAGAGGTTTATCAATTTTGTTTATTTTTTAAAAAAAAACAACTCTTGGTTTCGTTGATCTGCTCTACAGTTTTTTTAGATTCTATATTGTTTATTTCTGCTCTGATCTTTATTATTTCTCTTCTTCTGCTGGATTTAGGCTGTCTTTGCTGTTCTGCTTCTAGTTCCTTTAGGTGTGCTGTTAGATTTTGTATTTGGGATTTTTCTTGTTTCTTGAGATAGGCCTGGATTGCAATGTATTTTCCTCTCAGGACTGCCTTTGCTGCGTCCCAAAGCGTTTGGATTGTCGTATTTTCATTTTCATTTGTTTCCATATATTTTTTAATTTCTTCTCTAATTGCCTGCTTGACCCATTCATTCTTTAGTAGGGTGTTCTTTAACCTTCATGCTTTTGGAGGTTTTCCAGACTTTTCCCTGTGGTTGATTTCAAGCTTCATAGCATTGTGGTCTCAAAGTATGCATGGTATGATTTCAATTCTTGTGTACTTATGACGGGCTGTTTTGTGACCCAGTATGTGATCTGTCTTGGAGAATGTTCCATGTGCACTCGAGAAGAAAGTACATTCTGTTGCTTTGGGATGCAGAGTTCTAAATAGATCTGTCAAGTCCATCTGATCCAATTTATCATTCAGGGCCCTTGTTTCTTTATTGACCGTGTGTCTAGATGATCTATCCATTTCTATAAGTGGTGTGTTAAAGTCCCCTGCAATTACCACATTCTTATCAATAAGGTTGCTTATGTTTGTGAGTAATTGTTTTATATATTTGGGGGCTCCTGTATTCGGCGCATAGACATTTATAATTGTTAGCTCTTCCTGATGGATAGACCCTGTGATTATTATATAATGACCTTCTTCATCTCTTGTTACAGCCTTTAATTTAAAGTCTAGTTTGTCTGATATAAGTATGGCTACTCCAGCTTTCTTTTGACTTCCATTGGCATGATAAATAGTTCTCCATCTCCTCACTCTCAATCTGAAGGTGTCCTCAGGTCTAAAATGAGTCTCTTGTAGACAGCAAATAGATGGGTCTTGTTTTTTGTTTTTTGTTTTTTGTTTTTTTTTTTTTTTATCCATTCCGATACCCAATGTCTTTTGGTTGGCTCATTTAGTCCATTTACATTCAGTGCTATTATAGAAAGATATGGGTTTAGAGTCATAGTGATGTCTGTATGTTTCATGCTTGTAGCAATGTCTCTGGTACTTTGTCTCACAGGATCCCCCTTAGGATCTCTTGTAGGGCTGCTTTAGTGGTGACGAATTCCTTCGGTTTTTGTTTGTTCGGAAAGACCTTTATCTCTCCTTCTATTCCAAATGACAGACTTGCTGAATAAAGAATTCTCGGCTGCATATTTTTTCTGTTCATCACATTGAAGATCTCTTGCCATTCCTTTCTGGCCGGCCAAGTTTCAGCAGAGAGATCAGTCACGAGTCTTATAGGTCTCCCTTTATATGTTAGAGCACGTTTATCTCTAGCTGCTTTCAGAATTTGTTCTTTATCCTTGTATGTTTCCAGTTTCACTATGATATGTCATGCAGAAGATCGATTCAAGTTACATCTGAAGGGAGTTCTCTGTGCCTCTTGGATTTCAATGCCTTTTTCCTTACCCAGATCCGGGAAGTTCTCAGCTATTATTTCTTCAAGTACACCTTCAGCACCTTTCCCTCTCTCTTCCTCCTCTGGAATACCAATTATGTGTAGATTATTTCTCTTTAGTGCATCACTTAGTTCTCTAATTTTCCCTCACACTCTTGGATTTTTTTTATCTCTCTTTTTCTCAGCTGCTTCTTTTTCCATAATTTTATCTTCTAGTTCACCTATTCTCTCCTCTGCCTCTTCAGTCCAAGCCATAGTTGTCTCCATTTTATTTTGCAACTCGTTGATAGCATTGTTTAGCTCCTCCTGGCTGTTCCTTAGTCCCTTGATCTGGGTAGCAAGAGATTCTCTGCTGTCCTTTATACTGTTTTCAAGCCCAGCAATTAATTTTATGACTATTCTAAATTCACTTTCTGTTATATTGTTTAAATCATTTTTGATCAGTTCGTTAGCTGTTGTTATTTCCTGGACATTTTTCTGAGGGGAATTCTTCCGTTTCATCATTTTGGGTAGTCCCTGGAGTGGTGCAGAACTGCAGGGCACTTCCCCTGTGCTGTCTTGAATAACTCGTGTTGGTGGGTGGGGCCACAGTCAGACCTGATGTCTGCTCCCAGCCCACCGCTGGTGCCACAGTCAGACTGGTGTGTACTTTCTCTTCCCCTCTCCTAGGGGCGGGATTCACTGTGGGGTGGCATGGCCCATCTGGCCTACTTGCACACTGCCAGGCTTGTGGTGCTGGGGATCTGGCGTATTAGCTGGGGTGGATCAGCAAGGTGCACGGGGGCAGGAGGGGCAGGCTCAGCTCACTTTTCGTTCAGTTGTCGCTTCAGGCGGGGCCCTGCGGCACCGGGAGGCAATCAGACCCGCTGCCAGAGGGATGGATCCACAGAAGCACAACGTTGGTGTTTGCTTGGTGCAAGCAAGTTCCCTGGCACGAACAGGTTCCCTTTGGGATTTTGGCTGGGTGGTGGGCGAGGGAGATGGTGCTGGCGAGCGCCTTTGTTCCCCGCCAAGCTGAGCTCTGTCATCCAGGCCTCAAAAACTCTCCCTCCCGTTGTCCTCCAGCCCTCCCGTTCTCTGAGCAGAGCTGTTAGCTTATAACCTTCCAGATGTCAAGTCCCACTTACTGTCGGAACCCACTCCGTCTGGCCCGTCCGCTTTTGCAAGCCAGACTCGGGGGCTCTGCTTGGCCGGCAGGCTGCCCCTCTGCCCTGGCTCCCTCCCGCCAGTCTGTGGAGTGCGCACCGCCTCTCTGCCCTTCCTACCCTCTTCCGTGGGCCTCTCATGTGCGTTTGGCTCTGGGGACTCCGTTCTGCTACTCTTCTGGCAGTTTTCTGGGTTATTTAGGCAGGTGTAGGTGGGATCTAAGTGATCAGCAGGACGTGCGGTGAGCCCAGCATCCCCCTACGCTACCATCTTCCCAGGATCCCCCTCCTTTCACTCTTAATAGCATCCTTGTTTGGACAATACATGGTCACCTTACTTTTAAAAGATGAATTGAGACATATTACAGATTTTGAGTTTACATGAAGCAAAATCAATTCCAATTGGGCAGAATTAAACCAGAAGTGTTTAGGAGTGTTCTATTGATGAGCTAGGAGCAAGATTTTTATAGAAAAGATGCAGAAGCAAAGCAAGGGAATTATGTGATTGGCTATGGCTAAACTGGTTGCCTTATTTGACATAGCTTAGTTGGCTGTTTGTGATTGGTTGTTCTTCCTACCCATTGGCAATTACAGGAATAGACTGTGGCGTAGGCTTTTATTTGCTTATGTAGGGTACCAAGGCATTAGAGTCACCTGTCTAATGGCCTCCTTGTTTAATTACTTTAACACTACTGGTGTCTGATCTTTCATAATATAGACACATTTGGAGAAAAAGATGGTCTTTCCTGGATTCCCTGACACAAACAATACATTCAGAACCTGCAGTGAGTCATAAAGTAATAGATGCGTATTAGCTGACATAGTTAAGCCTTTGGGAAACATCATAAAAATCTTTAAGCCACATTGGTATCAATCGGTTCCTTAAAACAATAATTGCATGAAGTATGTACTTTGAGGAGTTGATGAACTTCCCAAAGGACTAATTTACTCCTCAAGGGTGATTTACATACTGAGAGGATCTGGAACAATAATTATGATAACAATCAATCAAAGAGGGAATTGAGCATTTGTTTTAATGTTACTTCTTTGCTACCATAATAATTCTCTCAGGACTACAAATTCTACAAACTCAAATATAACGTGAAACATACCACTGCCTCTAGTATAAATATCTCATTTTATTTCATAGACTTAAGAGACAGTACTGCATAAGGAGGTGAGCATAACTGTATTTAGAAACTTTTAGAATGCCACATCTGTGGCAACTGGTATCTAACGGTCAATAATGTAAGACTTAAGTCATATATTTTTTAAGATTTTTATGTGATCTCTACACTCGCCATGGGGCTTGAACTCACAATCCTGAGATCAAGAATTGCATGCTTGCTCTACTAATGGAGCCAGCCAGGCACCCCAAGTACAGTCATACTTATAAGGGTTTGGAAAGGTGACCTGAATTCATAGGAATCCTCAGGAAATAATTATAACTGAAAATATTTGAAGTTGATTTTTTAGATTTGATTATTCTGTGATTTCTTTTCTTTTATTCATTTATTTACCTAATAAAGAACAAGTGTATTTTGTGTCCACTATTAGGTGCAAATACTGTGGAAGGTTTGAAAATGAACACATCGCTATCCCATGTTCAAATTAGTGTCATTAAATACAGTACAGACGATGAGCAAAACAAACAAACAAACAAACAAACACCTCTGAAATACCTGAAATGTCTATAGGTAATACTGAGGAGAAGCTAGATTTAGAAGAGATGAAATCCAGTTATAAGATCAGTGTCATAGTTCACGTGAGTGTTAACAAGATTTTACATTAGGGTGGTAATATTAGAAACAGATCAGAAAGGAAGCACAAAACCATCTGGTTTTGTATTCAGAAAGAGCTGATAGCCAACTAGATGTTGACTGTAATGGATTGTTGGCAAAAGCTCTAGCAGCATTCTATCTATACAAATATCTAAGTTCTTTACAATTTGGCATTGCAACCACTTCCATCAAGAGGTGGTGTCTGTTTTTACAGACTAACTCTGATATCAGCCATATGACTTTCTTTGCCCACCAAGATAGTAGCAAACCTGATACAAGGGCAGACTTGAGAAGTGCTTTCTCATTTCCACTTCCTATCTTGAAACACAACGACCCACCATGGAACAAGCCTAAGCTAGCTTACAGGAGGATGACAAATAAGTAGTACATAAATGAGTAGTATCAGCCGGGGTCATCTTAAAATAGACTCCTAACTGAACTGCCACCTTCTTGTGGCCTCATGTATAATCCTAGAAGATTAATCAAACCTGGCACAGAGCACAGAATCGTTCAGACAATTGGCTTTAGAGAATAAATGGATGTTGTGTGCTTCTGAAATTTTATGCGTTTTTTCAACATTATTTTTTCAACAGATAACTGTTACATTGAAATGAGAGGGAAGAGTCAAAGATTAATAAGAGGTTTTGTGTATTTGCTTTTTATAATTTTAATCTTCTATTATGAGCTAGTATATTCATAAATACTTTTTAACATGCATGGAAGTTGGCTGTTCTTTATCTCTAGAATGTAAAATTCAAGAATGTATTAGAAAAGTTGGATGTCTGAGTATCCGAAGCCTGAATTTTGCTCACTCAGTTTAACTTAACTGCGTGATCTGTTATCATATAAAAATCTTTTTCTGCGATTGGCCTCTTGATTGATGACTTACTGCCTACTTGTGGGAGAAAAAAGAGAATAGAAAAGGGAATATAATTTGTTTCCATTTCAGAAAATAATTTATTATTTACGAATTGAAATTTCATATACTATGAATTATGTAGACAAACAGAATAATTCTCCAACCCAAGCAATGTCAATTCAAATTCAAAAATTATCTAAGCATCAAGCTCTGCAGTAGCATTGCTCTCTTGGGCAATTATTTTTAAAATCTTCAATGAAGAGGAGCATATTTTTATGGAATATGTGTTTAATTACAGTATTACAAGTAAATGGAATTCTCAGAATACTAGCAGCAGAATGTAGAGCCTTTAAAGGATTATTTATAAAACAGAAGTATTTGGCAGCTTTATTTTTCCCTGTTCTGTTTACCAGTGGGATACTTTATAGTGAACAAAACAAAAACTATCTCCTCTAAAATGTATGTTACTACATATAGCACACATCTGTGATTTCAATAATCATCATAAGTCTCAATTCAGCCAATAAAATGTTTTCTACATAATTTTACCAACTGAATTTATAAAGCAGTAAAGTATCATTCTCTGCATGTTATAATAGGGAAGTCTATACTGGATATTTAGAATATTAAAAGCAAGTATAATACAGTTCCCTTACAGTCACCTGAGGTTGGTTCACTAGCAGATTTCTAATCCTAAGGATTATCTTCTTTTATATTGTAAAGTAGCTATACTCTTACTTTCTTACATATTATTCCAAGACCTGAAACCTGATAGAAAGCAATTAAGGAAATTCTAGAAGAAAAACTTAATAATCATAAATCTCCTCAAAATCGTATTTACCTATAGTAAAAAACAAGAATATTGATACTTCAAATTATAATTACTTCTGCAAAGATGGGACGATAATTTTTATGCAGTGCTTTATGATAGTCTATATTGTGATCATTGGTTTGTTTTTAATTATTGAGCCCTGAAAGTTAAACAGATCAAAATGAGGGTTCTGTTCCGTTTTAGCAATGTATCTTTGCTTTTTTTTTTTTTTTCCCGTTGTGTGTGTGTGTGTTTAAGCCTATCTTAATTGTTTCTGTTTGTTTTGAATTTAGTCTTTCAGGTTTACCAAGTTTTCAAAACCATTGGCTTAAAAAAGTAGCGAATAGTATTAACAGATTTTCTTCTGTTTGCACTTGTGAAAATTCTTAACACTATGAATCTCTACAAAATTAATAATCTATCATATCATTAATGAATAGATAATGTTATGAGACACTAGAATAGACTTATCAGTAAAATGCCTTTGAAAGTTTGAGGAAATGCTGTAATGTCTTACCCTTCCTTTAAGAGAAGGTATGGTTAAGACCCTGGATCAAAATCAAATCAGTTAGTTACTACCATAACCTGATAAAAGAACTTATGGAGAAATAACTATATTCTCCCCCAAAGATTAGTGGACTAAGGGCCACAAATGTAACAATTACACCATGAATCTGAAAAGTTTGTATTTAGGTCTCTGAAACTTGGGAGAGAGGACTGTCATGAAAGATAAATTATAGATTGAGAAAAAGGCTGTTTGGATATTGTTATTAGAAATTATACTAAACAAAATGAAGGGAATTCATTTGATATATTGAGCAAGCAAACAGAAGACATAAAAGTCAAAATACCTTCCAGGCTAATTGACAGATTTGTTAATGTTCTCACCACATTCAACACATTCCAGCTCCTTGTAAAAAGCCAATTCTGTTCCTCAGTATAATTTGTGGTTCATTAACTTTCAGTTGCTTAGAAGTAAAAAATTACTGGAGGGTCAGGTAGGTTTATACCAGTGTAAAAGAAACAATTATTAGGAAAAAGTAGTCTTTACGGATTTAAGTTTTTATTGTTCAGTAAACTGTCTTGAATTAACTTTGAATGTAGCTTTAGAATGCACCAAATGTCTATTGGAGGTGGAAAAAATAGAGAAATGCATCAATAAAAATATTTTATGTGAAACCATAAGAATAACTCAATATTGTGCCTGAATTATTGCTGTATTTTGACCTCATTAATGACTTTATATATTTTGCCTATAAATGTACCTCAATCTCAAAATCCCAAGGCAGATAAAGTAGTTATAGCAGGAGATAACTAATTGTGCAAATTTGTTCTGTTGGTAAATCAGTAAAATCAAATTGTATTTTTGCTTCAAAGTTAATAGAATGGCATGGGATAGATATATAGGATTACAGGCCTGATAAAGTACACCACTTGATTTTCACACCTATGGTTTAGTTTGTTAATCTTGACTGCTGATAGCTAAAAGATAAATCAAAGTCAAATTATGGAAAAAGGGCAATGGAAGTACTGAATTCCATGAAGTTATACATGTGGCAGATAGGATCAAATGCAGCCAAGCTAAGATTTAAAGGTCAAATCTGTGTTGCTTCAGTTGAGATCCAGCTGTGAAAAGTGTGATGAATTAGTGGTGAACAAAGGAATAGGGTTTTTTTTTTTTTTATTGTTGCATTTATCTCCTAGATTACCTTGATTGGCAGAAATACATAGAACCAAAGGTCTCCAAAGATTTCTTTTTTCTGCTGTTGACAAAAATGTGATAAGGAAGTTTAAGACTTCTCCACTTCCAAGTGAATTGATGATGAGATCATAGAGAAAACAAAATTACCAAAAGTATTTGATAAGACATATCTTTACAATGGTAGGTATCTCTTTAGACTTTAACCATTACTGAATTCTTGAAAGCCTTCAATGGGCCATTGGTAAATTCTACAGGAATACCAGTCAACAGCGGTGATGAATTAATACAATCTATTTTTTCATTTTAATTAGTAAATTAGAACACAATCTAGAACCACTTATTAAAAAATAAAACTGTAAAGAAAACTTTGCAAAAAAAATAAGAACTATTTTGAAATTTGAAAATTAATATGATGGAATTGGGAAATAATGATTTAGAAACTAAATTAATAATTTTCCTTCATTTATCCAATAAAAGTGTACAATGAAGAAATATACTTAAACCAATAGAATTGACTAATTTCTAGATCCTTGAAACAAGTTATGTATGTTAATGCCTTGGATTGCTTTAGTTAGAATTAATAAAAGAGATAGCTTTGATAACTCTGGTAATACATTAAACAAATGGTTTAAAGAAATAAAGTTTGTTTTTTCCTCTCTAAGCTTCCTTTGGTATGCTAGGTATCTTTGCATAGCTATTTTCTGCCCAGATAAGCAGAAATCCGAACAAAAATCTTCAAAAAATAAGTTATAATAAACATGACTAAAAACCAGTTGCAATAATGTGGTTTTCTATTACTTGGATTAGCAGTTTTATGCAATTATTCATATACATATTAGTACTACTGAAGTTCAATTTATAAATGGAACAGTCTACATTTAGTAATTTAGCATTGCCCAATATGGAAGAATTAACCAAAAATATGCAAATCACTCTCTTAGAAGTAACAAAACAAAAGCTTCTGTTAGCTATAAAAAAGGTTAAAAGCATGTGACTGAATATGTAAATTATCTTTAGTTTCTCAAAAAAGGTTTTATAAAGTAATTGAATATAAATGAAAGCTACAGTTTTAAACACTAATAACAATTCTTTTAAATGATTATTATATGCTAAGCACTGAGTTAAGGGCTTTATTTCCTAACAACATTATTAGTCTCATAACAAATCTATGAGTCAGATACTATTATTATTGACATTTACAGATGGGATTAAGTGATTTATTGAAGAGTCCACAATTAATACATGTTTCAGCTCTATTTTGAACCAAGGTTATTTGACTTCTTGACTGCATTACGCAACAGAGAACTGCCTCATAACTAAGCCATCGGCATTTGTTTGGCTTTTTAAATATTAAATGTGTTAAGAGTACAAGTTTTTTGTAGTCGTTCTCTATTTTAACTGCACTGTAATATCACACTTTGTCTTAAACCAGTAGCTGAGAAGCACTGTTTTAATATTTCTGTCACAATTAAACAATGAATTTAAGGTTTTTTACTGACATTCATTTCTTTTATTGCCACACATTAATTCAGTACAGATTTATTAAGCTCTTACTGAATACAATTTTAGTGCAATATTTCTATAGTTTGAATGTTGGGTCTCTCCAAAATTCAAGGACACTGCAAAGTGGTGGTGTTAGGAGGAGGTCCTCTGGGAGGCAATTAGGTCATAAGGGCAGAGCTCTCGTGATTAGGAGTAGTGCTCTTACCCTGAAGAGCTCCCTAGCTTTTCTAGTGCATGAGGACACAGAGAGAAGTCAATAAATAGTCTTTAGCATGGAAGAGGGCATTCACCAGAACACAACCATGCCAGTGCCTTGATTTTAGACTTCCCAGCACTACAACTGTGAGAAATAAAATTTTGTTGTTTTAGAAGCCACTCAGTGTGTGGTACTGTGTTATATAGCAGCCTGAATGGACTAAGGCAGATACTCTGAATCCACTTCTAGGTGCAGCATGTAATGGGTAAAATGACAAGTTCCTCACTCTTGAGGAGCTGATATTCTAGCTGTGGAAAATAGATCATAAGGAAGAAATAAAGAAAAAAATCTGGTAGAAGAAAAGTTGATTTTATGCCAACAGAGACAAGAGGCACTAGGTGGTCTCCTATTCAATAATACTAAACCAAGTCTGGTTTAGTTACTCATCTACGTAGCAACAGAAGCAGTATAGTCATAAAGAGTGTGCACTTTGGACCTAGACCTCAGTATATATTCCAGGCCCATCAGTAGCTACTTGCTAACTTTATAGAAATGGGAAAATTCCATAATCTGTTTAGACCTCAGTTTACTTATCTGTACAGTAGAAACACATATCAATTCCACAGGGTTAATGAGGGAGATGAGATTGACTGTGATAAATGAACTTGAAACATTTGAAGAAAATCATGAAAACCCTTACATTTTACTTCCTCATATGAAACTTTTCTACTACTTCCAAGCAATTTTTTTCTGATGTGTGGTTGCTACACTTGTTTAAATCTCATTCAATAATCAACTATTATATGCCATGCTCTGTGCTATGCACTGGACCTAAAGCTGAAAAAAGTACATAATATGGTTATTAGGAATCTTAAAGTCCAGGGAGAAAGATTCAAACAAGTAGTTTTTAGTATAATGTGGAGATGAGTTACTTTACTTTTTAAAGAAAATAATTATTTATTCTCTCTCATTCTGTTCTAGGCTTCACCATATAAATCAGCTAATGACTGGAGCTAATCGACTCCTCTAATGAACCAGTAAGCTAAGTATCAGTAAGATAACTATACTATGATTATGTTAAGATTGTTACACTATGTTATCATATAGTTTTAGATAACTCAAGCTAAGATTACTTAAGATATCTATATGATGATTATATAATTACAGTAAATGAAAGGCTGGGCTACATGGAGCTATCCTCAGAATATAAAAATTTCCAATTTAAAAAATCATTTTATTCAGGAAATAAAAAATTTTTAAAAGCCTGTAACTATGTAGAACAGGTGCTAAATTCCATTTTTTTACCAAAAGATTTACGTCAGGGACACATAAGCCTTTTCACTATTGAAGTATTTGGAAGATCCCAAAAGAAGATATTGTCCAATAATAGAATGATCCCTTGAGGTTCAGTTATTCATGAGAAGTAGAGGCTATTGACACTAAAAGCTTTCTTGCCTTTTTATCCACAGGTATTTTTTTTTAATAGCAAAAAATAAATAAATAAATAAAAATAAGAATAAATGAATGCTTCAAAATCTGGGCTTACTGCTTAAACCTTTCTCATCTCTTACTTTGGGATTTGCAAGATATGAAAGAGATGAGAATGCTTTCCTTAGATCAAATTTCCTCCTTGTTTAATAAGTTTTTCAGCTATCACAGACAGTTTGCAGCACTGGAATCTAAAATCTATGCTAAATATAACTTTGAGCAATACAAAAGAAGTTGCATTTTGCTTTCATCATATTAATGAATGTGCCTTACCTAGATAATTATTTTGTCTTACTGTTTCTAATCCCAACATTTACTATGGAAACAAACATATTAGTTAACAATTATTTTATTTTATTGTTATATCAAAATAAATGCATTTTATGAACCTAATAGCTTGTATTTGTTTCCTTGAACACAAAGAGCCACCTTGTGATTTAAAACTATGAATGAGACAAAGTTATTAGGATCACTGTGTAATTTTGATCATTATATGTAGCTAAGAATATGCTTCATAGCTATACTAGAAAATAAAAAGAACGGTCCCAATTTTTCCATAATGACACTAAAAAATCTGCAAAGCAATATAGGCTACATATTTTGAATGTATTGATTAAATTTATATTGGCATACTGCATAAACATGAACACTTCGACACATGGGGGCTTCTTGTAATATAGTATAACTTTCTGGTTTCTAAGTCAGACTTTTATTCCTTACTTTTGACTGAACCCACCCCTCAAATCAAAACAGATAGTATTAAATTTTACCTGATCTTAATTTGAAAGATGCATTTTCATTTGAAGTCTAACTTGGCTAGATTTATTGATGGTAGGTACTAATTAAATACTTTTTGAAAGAAGAATAAACATTGGAATTTTCATTGGGAAGGTGGGTGGGAATGACATCACGACCACCATGCACTTTCTTGAATCAGAAAGTTGATAGTTCATTTTTCAATCCAAATTACCCCTACCTTGGGAGGGTTATCTGGAGGTTAGAAAGAAGTTTGAGTTTGGGGGAAGAAAACTTGGAGCAAGGAACACTCATGCCCTCTTCGATCTAAATTTCAAGTAGGAGTCAGGACACAGAACAAACCAGAATGAGGGCAGTAGATTAAATTTGGGGCTGAGGAATGAACAGATTCAAAGCTGGTAGACCAAGATGAAAACAGGTTGGGATCAAGTAGGGATATGTTTGGGAGACGGTGTTCCTAAATTTTGTTATTATTTTCAAATACATTTGAATATATGTAGATCTCCTAAGATGTTTTAGGCTGAGTAAGGGTAAGATGAAATGGTATATTTTTTATACTTCCTAGTATAATATTCTTAGTGTCCAGTTTCTGTTAATGACACAATTGCCTTGATCTGCATTCTTACTCTTCAAGTCATTTATTCATTTTAATGAAAATATTTGGTTTCCCATATTCCAGAAACTCTTCTAGGCTAGAGTTACAAGATAGACAAAGTCAGTGTCCTCTTAGGGTTGGACTCTAGTATGAAAAACAGATTAAGAAAGTTAAACACATAAATAGCAGTAAGGACTAGGAAGAATAAAGGAAAGCAAGACCGTGAGTGAAGAAATGTCTCAGAAAGGAAGGTAGTCAGGAACAGCCTCCTTGAGGAGGTGACAATTCAGCAGAAGTTGGAATTCAATTAGGGAGGCAGTCTTGTGAAGATCTGGTGAATGAGTGCTCTAAGCAGAAGGAACAACAATTAATATATGTAATGTGTGTCACTCTCATCAAATAAGTCTTTTAGATGTCTTTATAATTTTTCAAACATGCGTCATTTAATCCGTTCTACATATACAGGCCAAATGAATCATACCAAAACACATACTTAATCATGTCACCTGGGGACTTCAAAGCTCTCAATGGCTCCTCATTGCCTAGAGAAGAAACCCAAGCATACAGTCTAAATATACAGAATCTATTGACTAGTGAATCTTTGTAGTTAAATCACATGCTTGAATTAGGAAAAACCAAATCTGTATAACAGAAATAAAGGGATTTATATTATAGTATGAAGGGGGGAAAAAAACTTCCAAAATAACTATTAGTTACAAAAATTCAAGAGTAATGTGATACAGAATATGTTGGCCTAGAGGGATATATAATACACAATAAAAAAAATCCAATAATTTTTGCCATGTTATATTGTCATATTAGTCAAAGAGAAACAATGGGTTAGCAGCTCATGTAAAACTATTTTTTCCTTTAATGTATTTGAGGATATTTCCTTAAAAAAATTTTTTTTATTGTTTATTTATTTTTGAGGGGGGGCGGTGGGGAGGGGCAGAGAGAGGCAGACACAGAATATAAGCAGGCTCGAGGCTCTGAGCTGTCAGCACAGAGCCCAATGCGGGGCTTAAACCCACGGACTGTGATATCATAACCTGAGCCAAAGTCGGACACTTAACCAACTGAGCCACCCAGGTGCCCCCTTTGAGGGTATTTTTAAATTACTGACTAAAAGGAATTTGGCTGAAAAAAAAAAAGACACTGGAATGAGAATGTTCCAAAACCAAACTATATTTATAGATAAATCATGCCATACACTGATTAAAGCTATGTGTTAATGGACTCTGGCACACAGACAAAAAATGGGAGATGGACTGCAAGCCATGTAGTGGCTTCATGTAGCCATTTGTGATGCATGTAGTCCCTCCCTCCTCTTCTCAGCTGCCTGCCCCTCATGAGGGGTGTTTGGGTTTGTTTTTGTTTTTTTGGTCCATCTCTCCTCCTCAATATCCCCCCCAACTCCCCAACCTCCACCGCCCACCCCCACTCCCATGTATGTCTTACTCTTATTCTGTTAATAAACTTTGTTTTGAGATCTGACAAAATTATCTATTTATATCTGCATTCGATTTGAACTTATGTGCAGTGATAATCAGATGGAGCTGGTCAGGAAGATTCACCAATGTTCTATACCAAGAAAGTTGATTTGAGTGGCTAGACAACTCTAGGGACTGTTGAAGAAGTATCTAGAACATTAGGTAGGGAACCACATAATTTAATCAATGTCTTCAAAGTGGAATATCATTGAGTTCAAAACTGCCCTTGACTTTATCCACTGGGCAATCCAATGAAGACAATGATTACCTTATATTTACCCATACTTTTGGAAAGTATTTAGATAGATATTTTCCAATAGTATAAACAGTAATCATAAAGTGTTTTATTGTATCATTTATTTTATGGACGCTTAAAACTAGTAACTACCATTTTTTCCCTACTCTATAAAGCTGTGTTTATTGTCTTCACTATTTTTTTTAACTTTACTAAAATATTCTATGCAACTTTAAAATTAAACTTTGTAAAATTTAATGCACTTAGATCCTTAGTAAGAATTTTCTGTAAAATTGACATTTAATGCAAATGTATAAGACCAAGATTTCTTTACTATTTTAGCAAGATATTCTTCTAATTCTCAGTGCAGCATCTCTTTTAATCAAAATGGATTTATTCATTAGGTATTCAAGGTATTCATTCATTCAAGGTATCCAATTTGTGTATCTAGAGAAATTTTACTTCAATAAATTAGAGAGCTAGTTATATTTATTTTCACTTTTTAAGTTACATTTTGGATCACAACATATGTAGTGAATCATATTTTGCAGGGGATGGAGTGGGTGGTCCTGTGAAATTATTCAATTTAAAAATATTCTAGATAATAGCCTGCAGCCCTCTACCTCAGAACATACCTTAGGCCTGTATGACTGGGCTGATAAAATATAGTCCTTTGTGCCTTCACGCTCTAATTCTCAATTCATGTGGACAAGTCCTTTCCCAGAATTTGCAATGGACATGTTAGTATTTTATCTGTTGTCTACCACTAAATCTCAGTTATACTTCTGTTCTTTTTCTAGAAGAATATTTACCAGGAGATTTGCCTGTAAATTTTGTTTTGTTTTAATCATCCATAGGGCTAGATTGTAACTTTTTTTTTATGAGTGAATGCTCCTGATTCTTATTTCCTTATTTAGTTTTCTTTAAAACTCAGGCTGAAATGTTTATTATTCCTGATCTGATGGGAAGTTTTGCTATATTGGTTGCCACTAATGCAGATGAGGATAGGTGATTCATTTCCCTCAAGTTGCCTCTGGTTTTCATTGGTGGCTAGATTTGTTTATATCTAAATGTTTTTAGGGGGAAAAGGACTAATATTGGAAACATGAGCATTTTTTCCCAAAATATATTTTGATCAGGTTTTCTTTATAAATTTGTTTAACTTCATCTTGTGTTAACCAAATATGCTTCGTTTTAACCAGATTTGTTTGTATACTTGCAGTGCACTTGAGTACACCATATGCTTTATAAGAAGTTGTTTATTCAGTACATATATACTGACAACATTCCATTTTTCAGACACAAATCCAGTCTTTGAGTGAGCTTACTGTCCACTTAGAGATAAATTAGCATTATTTTTACATTTAGGCAGTACATTTATGTAGCTTGGGATCTGGATTCAACTGATTGTCTATGTTTAGATTCCTGACTTATTCTAGATACATTACCTAAGAAAAAAATGTAAAGGGGCACCTCAGTGGTTCAGTCAGTTAAGCGTCCGACTCTTGATTTCTCAGGTCATGATCTCGTGGTTTGTGAGTTTAAACCCCGGAAGTGGGCTCTGTGCTGACAGCTCGGAGCCTGCTTAGCATTTTCTCTTCTCTTCTCTCTCTGTTCTTTCCCCACATGCATACACACTCCCTCTCTCGCTCTCTCTCAAAATAAATGAATAAACTTAAAAATATATATATTTAAAACAAAGAAAAAAATTTAAGTTTCTCTATCTACAAAAAAGAAATAATTATATCATTATAGTACAGTATCATTAATAATAGTCAAAGTCATAATGATAGTATTTATTAATTGTTCATCATCTATGAAGCTGTGTCTTAACAATCTTACTCAACATAAAATGAGAAATTAAGTAGATGGTCCAACTTACTCAAATAATTCAAAAGACAAAGCAGGAATTTGAACTCCAAATTATCTACTTCCAAAACAGAATTGAACAATTCTCTTATATATAACTAAGTAAATTCTCTAAAGGGAGTTGTTTTTGTTTTGGCTGGTGATAATGACCTTGATGGTGCTGATGATGGTAAATGGGTAAAAATGACGTGCTCAACCTGTTTCTAACTTTCTAACTTTTGTACTACATATTTGTAGTCGCGTAGCAAAAGCAATTATTTTCATTTGATTTTTTAAAAACGTTTTTCCTTTCAGTTTCTGGAGCACTCACTATAAGTGACAATGCAGACCATGAAACAGCTACGTCTTATTTTTCAAATTCAAACGTTAATTTGAGCCTTGATGCTAATTGTCACTAAACACTTATTCTGCTAGCAATATTATGTTTTATAAGTGTAATAAGAGAAATAGGATGTCAATATAAAAATATTTGTCTTAGTAAAATGGTAATTTATCTGCCCATTTATATTTTCTATTGCATCAGAGAAATTGCAAACGGCTTGCTATATTAGAAAGTTTTATGGGACTATCTTTGAAAAGGAACTTGCAAAGCTTTATGATAACTTAAAAAAAATAAGAATTGAAGCATTTTTTAAGCAATCCATATTTTTAGATTTTTGAATTGAGTAAATTGGTTATACAGAAGGAAAAAAAAAAGGAGTGTATCCACATTTAACAAAGACCCAGAGAGGTTAGTTTCTATAGCATTTCTTTTTTTTTTTTTTTTTCATTCCATCCTCAGAAGGCAGAAGAAAAGGACAAGTGAACATTTCCTACAAAAGCACAGTCATTTGTTCTCTGAATTCAATGCTACCAAAGTATGAAACCCATTGCAATAGACTCTGCCAAAGACATTCAGAAAGTCTAAAACCTCCTTTTGCAATGAAAGATATTACTGCTGTAACATCTTCAAAGGAGCCAAATTTTCATCCTTTTCTGTACTTGTAAGGCCCACATTGGAGGATATATTCTGGGCAACAAAGCCGGTAAGAAAATGAGAGTCTTTACTATTAAAGTATAGGAGGAAAAATGTAACCAAGAATTATATACAAAGGAGATATTTGTATACCTTATGTTTAAGTATAAGCCACAAAGTATGTGAATATATTGATAAAGTTTTAAGAACTACTTTAAAATGCAAGCATGAATTTATAATTGATAATGGATACTGGGGCACAAAATGATACAGAATTTTCGTAGGTCTGTTTCAAAGTTTTTAAAAGTGTCAATAGACTGTTCAAAGGTATGACGTTCATTAAACAGCGCTTGTCTGGAACTATTTTGCATTTCTGGTAGATTTAACATGTAAAGTGCTTAGAGTTATTTACGATTTTTCTAGACATGCCATTTTCTTTCAGCAATGCCTTTGGCTTTTAAATATTGTTCCCCATTAATAAAAGGAAGTAACATTTTAAAATGAGGAATGAATCTAAGCTTTAAATAAATTGCATATGATTTACAGTTACAAATCTGGCATTTAAATAGGGTTGTACTATTCAAAATATGTTCCCTCATTACATGGTTTAGGTTTGAAGTATAAACTATTGTTCATAATCTTAAGCTTCCATTAAAATGTCTTGTTTCCATCCTAAATATTAAAACAGATCCTCAAGATATGATGGGAAGCATATGTAGTTAATTAGCTAAGCAATAGTGGAACACTGCTTAGTCAAAATGAAGGTGTATTTCACTTTGGAAATACTGAAATTATCTCTTAAAGGCACTTCAGCCTGTATTTTTATTTGTTATTAAATTTGCACTTCTCTCAGATTTTTCCTTAGAAAGATGATTTGCCCAAATCTCATTAATAAATGACATTTATGAACTGCTGCCTCCAACTGCCCTTGCATTGTTCCTGAGAACTCAACATTAATATGTTGTTCGCATTTCATGTTCTTGAGCTCTTAAAAATATTTATTTTTCAAATATTCTCATGTTGGTTAAAGATAAAGATTATTGAAAAGCCCATAGCACAAAAGATCATATGACTTAAAAGGTAGTCAGTGATTTATGACATTGTTACCGCCCATCATTGAGTAAATGAGGCTTGAAACTGACTAATGTTTCTCTTCATTTTGTTTGTTGGACACATTTATAACTTCCTCCAGGGATTTTTTTGTTGTTGTTGTTAGTGCTATATTGTAGAGTAGTGGGGTAAGGAAAAAAAAAAAAGGAAAAATCTTGCCCTGTTACTTGGCTTTAATTACATTTGAGGGATAATACTTTGGACTTAGTATTACTCAGAATATTTTTGACTTAGTAAACTTATTTTTGCATTTTTGAAACAACATCTACATTGATAAAAGCAAAAAGAAAAGCATTAATAACAAAACCTATTTCAAATCAGCATTTCTTTAAATGATCAGTTTATCATATTCTAGTTTTCTATCCCTATATCACATCATGGAAATTAGGTTCTCCCAACTCATTTTCTTAGAAACAGTGTAAGCCACCTGAAATAAAAACATATGGAAGATATTATGATTTGAGCTGTTATTTAAGGTGGCACTGGAAAAGACATGAAGTTTTATTGCTTCAAAAAGAAAGAAAGTATATAAAATATATTTGCTGTTTTAGCTGTGAAGTTAAGAGATCTCTTAACGCACACATGTAACTTCTGTTTTTATTCTCAAGTATTATGCTAAAAAGAAGGACTTGATTTTTCCTTAAGGGATTGAGTTGAACCCCAACCGTGGCCATCTTTGGATTTTGATGCTAAGCACAGTGGTGATCTATCTTACATTATTCTGAAGTAAATTATTTACTCTTTTAAAAATTTATCAAGAATAAAATTTGAATTTAGGGGTTTAGAATAAGTATAAATAAGAAAGATTGATTTTAAATACAGGACCAATGTTCTTCTCTCAGCTTCAGTCTTGGAAGAAGAGCCTAAACTAGAACACAGATGATAATGCAAAGAATTGATTTAAAATTTCGCAAGTTACTGAGATTTTAATGCACTATTATTTTTAGGATGTGTAACAAAGTAATAGTTAAGACTAACACTAGACAGATTTTGCTTTAAACCACCTTTTACTGCTTTACTGTTTGTGATCATGGGTAAATGACATCTGTGAAGCTTAGCTGACTTCTAAATTGAGATTAAAACATGAATAGTCTTTTTGTTTGTTTACTTTCAAGGAAAAATGCAATACAGTATAGGAAACATTAGCACAGTGGCAACCACAAACAAGCTTTCAAAAATGCATTATAAATATATAAGAAGGTATGTTACTTAAGAGCTTGAGGTCTGTTTTCAGGTATATTTGATTGTCTGCCTAGGATTTACTACATACTGACTGAGAGACCTTGGGAAGGCTTTGCAAAACTTCGGTATTTATCTTTCCTCAAATGCAAAAAAGAAAAAAAAAGCAGATAATAAAAGCATCTACCTACATCAGCTCTGTGTGGATAATACATGTATACACTTATATACTTGGCACATATTAAGGTTATAACAAATATTAGTTAAGTTATTCCTGTTGTTGCTAGAAGATATATTTATACACATAAACAGAAGTTGCGTGTGTGTGTGTGTATGTGTGTGTGTGTGTGTGTGTGTGTGTATATATATAACCAGACTAAGCTGGAAGCTGGACCCGCCTACATCTGGAAAGTGGAAAAGCAGAAGGGGATAGTCTGCATCTGTTTATTCTTATGCCTTTAGTGGGCCTTGCTGGCACTGGTAACTTCACACCAGCAGCATGAGGAGATAGCATCACAGCAAGCCCCAAAAGGAGCATACGGAAATGCCAGCAACCATGTGGCGATCAAGGAGAACAGCTCAATGGTACATGTAAGTCACCCCCTAAGAAACCTACAAACTAGCTGGGAAGAGATGGTCGGAAGTACAACCGTTTGTGCAATATGCACGAGAGGCAAAAATCATAGAAATTCTATATTGTATTTATTTTAACCCTGAAATAGCCTACTGCATCGCCATCTAAAATTACTATTTGTTCCGCTTTCTTTTGCCTTCATAAACCGTATAGTCATTTCATGTTTGTTCCTGAAACTCGCCATTTCTTCCCCATGATCGTGCACAGGAGATGTTCTGTGTGGGAATACTTGAATACGTTCCAGACCCAAATACCCCATCACCCTTAATGGATGCCAGCGGTGGTACCAATATTTCTGGTTTGCTGCCATTTGGCACAGCTATCTAGATATGCACCAGCCACTCAGGGTGTTGAAACGCCAGAATCAGCTTCTCTTCCAAATGCACAATTTGAAAGGGAGAAATAGACAGCAAGATATTTATTTTTAAAGCCTCTTCTCCTTTATCATTGTCTGTAAGAAAAAAGCAAGATAATATGCAAAAACCAGCTCACAGCTGGTGGCTGACTGTATTTTACCGCTGACACACACATTAAAGTTAAAGGCAAAGAATATGGCAGGCCAATCTGACTTTGAAAGGCTTGACTTCAAGCCCAATACAAAGGAATAATACATTAAATTCATAGCTAAACTTACATCAAAGGAAGAGAAATTCCAGAAATAAGAAGAAAATTGGAAATTAAAAGAATAAGTAGGGGAGGTTTCTGAAAGAGTCAGGAGTATCAGAGTGAAATACAAACTCTAATGATGAGTCTGATACTCTAACATTCACTTCTAGAATGGGTTCAGGATACAAGCTCTAGATACGAGCCTTTGGAAGCAGTGAGAAAATTTTCTCATCACCTAGGGCCTGATGAGAAAAATTATAAAAATTCAGTCCATTTTTACTCATATATAAAGGATATACATTACTATGCAAGCATGATGCAGAAACCCGAAGTTAAATTAAAATCAAGGGGCACCTGGGTGGTTGAGTCAGTGAAGCATCCAACTCTTGATTCAGGTAAGGTCCTCATCTCACATTTTTTGGGTTTGAGGTCCACATCGGGCTCTACACTGACAGTGTGGAGCCTGCTTGGGATTCCTCTCCCCATCTCTCTCTACCCTTGCGCTGCTCTCTTTCTCAAATAAATAAATAAGTTTAAAAAGAAAAAAGAAAAGAAAATAAGGGGCACATGGATGGCTCAGCCGATTAAGCGTCTGACTTCAGCTCAGGTCATAATCTCACGGTGCCTGAGTTCAAGCCCCAGTCGGGCTTTGTGCTGACAGTTCAGAGCGTGGAGCCTGCCTCGGACTCTGTCTCCCTCTCTCTCTGCCCCTCCCCTGCTCTTACTTTGTCTTTCTCTCTCTCTCAAAATAAGCAATAAAAAAAAAAAAAAAAGAAATTAAAATCAAGTTTGCAACCAAAGACATAGGGCCTTACAAACTTACCTTATGGAGACAACTCTACACCACAGGACTCTATGGAAAACAAATGTCACAGGAAAATAAACCTACACTGATATTTTATAAACTATAAGGAAATAAACTAGTTTTAATAAAGGCTTTCAAAGAAGTGTGCTTACGATTATCAGAAAGGAAAAGGAATAGAAAATATGAGATATTGAGAAAGGTAGTATTATGTGCACAGTTTTTTTAACCCCCATTTGGGGCCCAGAACATTTCTTTACCAAGAGATAAAGGGTCCTTACAGCTTGCACTGGACTTGTCACCTTGTGAGGGAATATCTTTCCCAGTTTCAGACTCAGCGTGTACTCCTTTGTCCTGCCTGGGCATGTGTGGCATATGGCACCTGGCCAATCCCACTACTATATTTGTCCCCTATGGAGGGGAGGTGGGGTTCTTCCGACTGAGCACAAAAGGAGTACACGCAGGCCAGCTGCCCTGCTTTGGCTGCCAGGAGGGATCTGCAGGCCATGGATCCTGCTGGCACACACCACTGAAACTGATCTTGCTCTGCCTCTTCTACGGGAGCAAAGCATTGTTCCATCCAGTACTTAACTGATGTCTTCTCCTTGGCAAGTCTGATACCAAGATCAGTGGGCAGAAGTGTTTATACCTCTACTCTGATAATAGGCAACAGATGCCACTTGCTAAACATAAGATCAGTATAAAAAACAAAATAAAACAAAACAAAACAACAGGAGAATTTAGCAAAGTACAAAAAAGAGACAAACACCTCTGGGAATGAATAATAGAATGGAATGGAATAAGGGAATTTTATTTTTAAAAAAACCAAATTTTTCTCCGTTAGAGAAAAAGATTTAAGAACTTAAATATAGATCTGAGGAAATCACCTAGAATGCAGTGAGAAAATAATAAAGAGGTGCAAAATATAAAAGGTAAATTTAACATGACATGCATAATGGGAAGATCCTGCATGTTAATAGACATTTCAGGAGGAGAAAGTGGAGATAAAGATAAAGAAAACAGAGTCATAAGTGATAATGGTAGCTATTTTCTCTTCAGAGTTAAAGGAATACATGAATTCTTAGAATGAAGAAGCCCATCAAAGTCCTAATAGAATTAAAAAGATCCAAAATATTCTACTCTTTAATACACAGTGGTGAGTTTGCAAGCATCACAAACTTTAAAAATCTACGAAAAGAAAGATTTCTTATTAAAAAATAATTAGATTTACATCAGACTTCACATTAGAAAAAATAAGTGTCAAGATAGTGGATAATGACCTCAAAATATTGAGGGAAAAGAGATGTCCATTTCAAAGAAACTATTCACAGACCATCCCTTAGAGTATTATTGAAGGATGTCCTTTAGGAAGAAGGTAATTGAATTTTAAGAAGGAAAAAAACAGAAAAGTAGGTTTCAGTAAGAATTAATGATTAATAAATTATAAAATGCTAGTATGTTTAAATAAAAACTAACTGAAAATTTTATATTAATGACCAACAGAGTGCTTAAAAACAGTATGAAACTAAAAGTAAATTATAGGGAAATAGAATGGGGGAGGGCAGATTTAAAGTGAGCTAATTTTCTTGTATTTGAAAGAAGTTTGGGGAAAAAATGAGATTTTTTTATTAAACTATTCATGTATGTTAAAATTTTTGGGTAACTCTAAATAACTGAATATGAAATGCAAAATTTCTAAAGTTGGAAGGGAGAGGGCACCGGGGTGGCTCAGTCCACCAAGCGTCCAACTTCTGCTCAGGTCATGGTCTCGAGGTTCTTAAGTTCCAACTCCCTATATGGCTCATTGCTGTCAGTGTGGAGTCTGCTTAGGATTCTCTGTCTCCCTCTCTCTGCCCTCCCCCTGCTCATGCACTCACGTGTGTTTGCTCTGTCTCTCTCAAAAGTAAAAAAACATAAAATAGAAAAAGTTAGATGGGAGGAGTGGAGTAAATAAAAACTGGACCAATTCAACAAAAGTAGGAAAAGAATTGGGAGGGAGGTTATCAGATATATCAACAGCCAGGGCGCCAGGGTGGCCCAGTCAGTTGAGAGCCCGACTTTGGCTCAGGTCATGATGTCATGGTTCATGAGTTCAAGCCCCACCCACACTGGGCTTTGTGCTGACAGCTCAAAGTCTGTAGACTGCTTCAGATTCTGTGTCTCCCTCTCTCTCTGCCCCCTCTCCTACTCGCACTCTCTCTCAAAAATAAACATTTCAAAAAAAAAAAAATAGTTACCATAAGTTAAAATTGGTATAGCCACTTTAGAATGCATTGGAAATATCTAATAATGTTTCAAATATGCATCATTATACTTTTATATCTAGTCTAGAAACTTTTAGTCTAGAATACTTTTATATCTAGTCTAGACATTTTTGCATTGAGTGCTAACAGACCCAAGGAAGAAGGTGTTTGTTTATTCTTGCATTGTTGGTTTTAGAGACAAACTGGAAACAATATCTGGACAAAAATGGATAAAGTATGACTTAATTGTATGTTAAAATGTTACAATTAAAATGAATAAACTTTACCTGGGAATGTACTCTTAGATAGACCTAAAAATACACTATTTAGTCAGCCTTAGTTTTTTGGTTTTCTATGCTACCATAAAAGATTACCACAAACATAGTAGCTTAAACAAGATAAATGTATTACATTATAGTTCTTTAGGTCAGGAATCTGACATAGGTCTCATTAGGCTAAGATCAACATGGTGTTAGTGCTGTCTTCCTTTCTGTAGACTCTAGCGGAGAATTCTTTTAAGTATTTATGCTCTGGCAAAATTCACTTCCATGTAGTTGTAGAACTATCTTTTGTTTTGTTTTGTTTCCCTCAAGAGAAAGGGAGAGGCAATGAGTGGGGGGAGGCAGAGGGAGGGAGGGAGGGCAGGTGGGAGGGAGAGAGGGAGAGAATCCCAAGCAGACTCCACACCCAGTGTGGACCCACAATCCCACAACCATTGAGATCATAACCTGAGCAGAAATCAAGAGTCGGACACTTAACCAACTGTGCCACCCAGATGCCTGTGCTTGTAGGACTTTTTATTTTTTAATTTTTTTTAAGTTTATTTTGAGAGAGGGAGAGAGAGAAAGTGAGCGAGAGAGCAAGAGAGAGAGCACACAAGCTGAGGAGGGGCAGAAAGAGAGGGAGACACAGAATCCAAAGCAGGCCCCAGGTTCTGAGTTCTCAGCACAGAGCCCAACACAGGGCTCAAACTCAACAGACCACAAGATCATGACCTGAGCTTAAGTCAAGTCTTAACCAACTGATCCACCCAGGTGCCCCATAGCATTATCTTAAGATTCACTCTTTTGCCTTTTGTCATTGAATCTCTCTGACCAAAGCCAGGAAATGTTCTTTAATTTTAAGGATCCGTGTGATTATATCATGCCCACCCGAGTAGCCAAGAATAATCTCCCTATCACCAGTATCCTTAACCTTAGCGAGAACTGAAAAATCCCTTTGGCTCCAGTATGTTAACATATTCACAGGTTTCAATGACTAGGGCATGGACGTATTGGAGGCCATTATCCTGACTGCAATATAATCCAACCTCTGGACCTCAAAGGTTTACATCCATCCCGAATATAATTATCCCCATTCCAACGTCTCCAATCCATTATACGATCAACTAAAAGTCCAATATTCTCCCTGAAGTTTCATCATCTCAGAAGTCCCAAATCTCATCACCTAAATCATGTACACTGGGTATGAGTGAGTCTCAGTATAATTCACCCTCCAACACAATCCCCCTCCACCTGTAGACTTGCAAAACTAAAGGAGCGTGCCATATGCTGCCAGAATCCAATGGTATAAGAGGAATAAGATAAAAGTAAATATATCAACTCAAAATACAATAAAATGGAAGGAAAGTGGAGACACTGATCTCATACAATTTTGAAATTTAGTCACACAAATTCAATTAGGTTTAAGGCCTAGGAATAGTCCTCTCTCTGTCTTTGCATCTCTGCCCTCTGGTTCAAGGCTCTGTTCTCTGAATCATCCTACCTTTTTCATAAAAGGTAACAGGTCTTCGCAGCTGAGTAGTTTTATTAACTTGTTCCTTGCCACTAGACGTTGGGGAATCCAGTACTTTTAAAATTCACGTTATGTCTTTTCTTTCTCTTTCAGTCTAACCTCAGTGTTTCTGCTGATATGAAATTCTCAAGAACTTTATGGTTCTCCCATACCTGTACAAAGATTCATTCAATTAAACATGAGAGTTGTCCATGGATCTGTCCTAGATAATTCAGTATGATAGCATTTGCAATAACCTTTAAAAACACATTAATGTTAGATCTTATTCATGGATAATAGATATGCACTGAAATAAAAAATACGGGTAAGAAGAATACACAGTCAATTCATGATGGAGTTCTGTATGAAGAAGATGATAGGATGGGAAATAGAAAAAGGAAGTAGATTTTTAAAAGGTTTTTAGTTTTATATAACTCTGAAAAAAAAAAACTAGTCCTTCTGTAGCAAAAACATAAATGTTAGCCTTTATTCTAACTAATATAAAAAACACCTGGCTATCTACCTTTATTTTCTACAATTGAAAGAAAAATTACAACTAAATAGATAAAAATAATTCTTCAGGGAGTTGTTCTGATAAATGGATTTCAGGTCAACAACCCTACAAACGTTCCCAGTTGAACATTCAGCAGCTGAACAGTGGGCTTTCTGGAGCAAGCCAAGGCCTCTAAAGATGCCATTTTGCAAAGACAGATGGGCAGATAGATACTGTCCAACATTTAGCATATGCTTCTCTGTGGAGTTCAGAAAATGCTTTCTAGGTGTCATTTTTACATAGTGTTAGTTACAGAAGTAGACAATGGTTATTAATGTCCCAGAGTGCCATCATTTTTCTCCTAAGAATTTCTGAGATTGTTCTAGTCCTGTATTAAACTTTTGAAAAGCTAGATATACTAACCCTTGAAATTATTCTTAATTAGGTTTAATTATTTATGCTGTACTTGTTGGAGATGTCATTTTAATTTTTTAAACCTAATAAATAAAACAAAACAATCTGATATCTATTAATGAAGGTGCTAAATATATAAACCAGATGCCTTTATTTTTTTTATGAAAAATAGTTGATTAAAAGAAATCCCACATGTCATTGCTATTCCATCATGACACATACTCCTTACTACTGGGGATACCAGGGAGTACATGCTCATAGTTTCCATCACTTTTGTTTCAGAAAAGAGAAGCACCAAATGTGGACCCATATCAGTTTTCAGTTAAGGCAGTGTCCCTCTCATTAACCCAAATCTGAGAGGAATGGAAAAGGCATTTTGGGGGGACACCACAATGGAGTTCTCATTTAGTTAAAAAGTAATATAATCAAAGTCCCCACAAGTTATTTTGCAGCTAGCAACAAAGTGATTCTCAAGTTTATATGGAGAGACAAAAGACCCAGAAATACGCAACACAATAAATACAGAAGGAAAAGAACAAGGCTAGAGGGCAGGTGCTGCCCAACTTCAAGACTCACTATGAAACGCAAGTAATCAAGCTGGTGGTATCAACAAGAGTAGACAAACATCTCAATAGAACAGAATAGAGGGCCCAGAAACAGACCCTCGTAAATACAGTCAACTGATCTTTGACAAAGCAGCCAAAAGAACACAGTGGATCAACACAGTGAACACTAGGCTTTTTGACAAATGGATCCGGAACAACTGACATTCATGTGCCAATAAGAAAAAAAAAATCTAGACAGAGACCTTACACCCTTCACAAATGTTAACTCAAAATGGATCAAACTTAAATGGAATATGCAAAACTGTAAAACGCCTGAAGATAACATAAGGGAAATTCTAGATGACTGCAGGTGTGATGCCTTTTTATATACAACATTGAGGACACGATACATGAAATAAATAATTGATAAGCTGGACTTCATTAAAATTAAAAACATCCTTGCAAAAAACAATGTCAAAAGAATCAGACAAGTCACAGAAAAGGAAGAAATATTTGCAAAAGACACAACTGATAAAGGACTGTTATTCAAACTATACAAAGAACTCTTAACCCTCAACATTAAGGAATAATGTGATTTAAAAAAAAAGGGGGGGGCGGTGGGCAAAGACCTTAACAGACACTTCTAGGAATACAGATGGCAAATAAACATATGAAAAGATGCTCCACATGTCAATAACAAGATACCATTACACACCTCTTAGAATGACCAAAATCAGAGAAGGAGGCAAACCATAAGAGACTCTTAAATACAGAGAACAAACTGAGGGTTGCTGGAGGGGAGGTCAGTGGGGGGATGTGCTAAATGGGTGAAGGGCATTAAGGAGGGCATTGATGGGATGAGCACTGGGCGTTACATGGAAGTGATGAATTGATGGGTTCTACTCCTGAAACCAATGCTACATAGCCTGTTACCTACCTTGAATTTAAATAATTTTTTAAAACCTGGAATTTAAATAATTTTTAAAAATGTTAGGGAAGATGCAGAACAACAGCTACTCTCACTCATTGCTAGTATGGGAATGCAAGATGTTATAGGCACTTTAGAAAACAATTCAGTGGTTTCTTATAAAATTAAACATACTCATTATATGATCCATCAATTGTTCACCTTGGTATTTACCCAAAGGTGTTGAAAACTTATGTCCACATAGAAGCATGCACATAGATGATTATAGCAGCTTTATTTGTAAGTTCCAAAACTTGACAGCAACCAAGAAGTCCTTCAGAAGGTGAGAGAAAATGAAATGTAGCTCATCCAGACAACAGAATATTATTCAGTGCTGAAAAGAAATGAGTTATCAAGCCATGTAAAGACATGAAAGAATGCAAATGCATATTACTACATGAAAAAAAGCCACTCTGAAAAAGCTGCATACTGTATGATTCCAACTATATGACATTCTTGAGAAGACAACACTATGGAGACAATAAAAAGTTATTGGTTGACAGGATGGGAGGACAATGAATAGGCAGAGCACAGAGGGTTTTTAGGGCAGTGAAATTACTCTGTGTGTTGTTGTAATAAAGGATATATGTCATGATACATTTGTATAAGCCCATAGAATGCACAGTGTCAAGAGTGAACCCTAAGGTAAACTGTTGACTTTGGGTGATTATGATCTGTCGACATAAGTTCATCCCTTATAAAAATGTACCATTCTTGTAAAAGATATTGACAATGGGAGAGGCTATACATATGAGGGGACAGAGGATTTATGGGAAAACTGTGAACCTTCCTCTCAATTTTATTGTGAACCTAAAACTGCTCTAAAAAATGAAGTTTTTATAAAAATTCCTATAGGAAAAGATACTACAGAATGGTAAGCCCAATATTTTGTGCTTTTACTCCTGGGGGATTCACTGATTTCTAAGTTATGCCTCATAAGAGGCCAGCCAGCTGGGGAGTACTCTTAAGTGAGGATATTGGGAAGTTAAATATTCTCAAAGGAATAAGTAAAAAGGTTGAGAGTTCAGGGCCTGCCATAAAGAAGGTTTTCTCAAAAAGGTTTTCTGTTGGAAATTCCAGAATGAAGTGGGGTGGAGAGGGATAAACAGAGCACAGAGAATTATTACTATGGTGAGAATACCCTGTGTCATATTATAAATGTACATACATGTCATTATACATTTGTCCAAACCTACAGAATATACAATATGAAGAGTAAACCGTAATGTAAACACTCTGGGTGATTATGATGTGTCATTGTAGGTTCTTCTTTGGTAACAAATGTACCATTCTGGAGAGTGATGTTGATACTAGGGGATGCTATGCTTGTGTGGGGACCTTCTTAATTTTGTGTGAACCTAAAACTGTTGTGGAAAAAAAAAATGTAAGTCTTAAAAAAGAGAAGAGCAAACGTGAGTGGCAGAAAGACGTGTCAAGTTCAAACTGAAGCTTCCAACTCATTCCCAAGGCTAGGATATACCTTGTCTCTTGGATCGCTGGCACACTCCGTTACAACCAACTCTCATATTTTGCATAAAATAAAAATAATAAATAATTATGTATAGTGTTTCCATCACTCTCTCTGTTTTAATGTTTGCCCTGCCATACAAATAGGTCTTTTAGATAACATGTTATCTCTGATAATAACTCTCTTTCTGGGCCAGGTCCCATATCTAAATTCTCCTAGGTACATAAGGGAGAAGTAAATGTTTTTTTGGGTATGCTGGGTCTTGCTTGACTTCAGCTCAAAATTGCCCACATGCCAAAGTGGCATATTTTGGGGTTGCATATCCCTCTGCCCTTCATCAAACTCTCATCAAGAGCTCATTTATGATATCTCCTTCCTTAGAGCTGCCTGAGGCTTAGCCTGAAAGTTCTGTAGAATTTATAAGACTTAAATTATCCAGCAATGATAATATTTATAATTGAATATATAATTTAAAAACCTTTTTTGCCAAGCACTAAAGCGTCCTGATAGAGATATCACTAAACAGCATTAATCTCCATCTAACTGTATTCATAAATAAAAGTTATTTTAGTGATACCTGAAAATTTAAATGTAAAGTTCTATAAAAGAAAAATGCATTTTTAAGGATTCATTGAGTTCTCCAGATATGTACAATCACAGTATTTAAGATCACATTTGGATTTGATTTATGCTTTAAATTTAACATGAGATTATAACCAAAGCTTGAATTTTACTAAGGCCAAGCATCAATTTTCCTTTAGTAGATGCTTTCTGATTGTTGATGGCCCTAGTAAACAAATTAGCTTTCTCAACTAGTGAAAACACCTCTTACTACTTGCTTTTGAATAGAACATAATGATTACACTTCAAGATAACTCATGATTACAAATATGCCCAACACAATAATCGTAATAGTAATAAGGAGTAATACCACTAGTATTCTTACTAAAAATATCTTTATCAGATTAGGCTATGGTAACAAACTCGAAATACCTATGTCTTATGCCAACAAAGTCTTTGTCATGTTCAATTCATCACGTTTGGCTGCTGGTCTTCCCTTTTTATTAATTGTGAGTCTTACAGAAAGGAGTGACTCTTATCTAGGACATGCCACCTTCAGGATTAAGGAAAGGAAGGATTTTCTGGGAATAGTGCTGGCATGAAGATTCTAATGCATGTATTTGGGAGAACATATGAATGCAATTTGGCAGGGGGAAGGGCACATACCACGGAGTGGAATAGCTGACTCACAGAGTAGATAGAGGTTCAGTCTTAGTAGATACTGCCAAATACTTTTCTGAGGTGGATGTAACATTTCATATCACACTAGCCCAGCATAAGCTGCCATATCCATGCTTATACTTGTTATTTTTCATCCTTTGCACTTTAACCATTGTTATGGAAGTGTAATATCACATTCTGGTTTTAATTTGTATTTCCCTGAAACTAGTTTTATGGGACAACTTTGCATACGTTTAGTGGCCTTTTAATTTTTTTAATGTTTTTATTTATTTTGAGAGAGAGACAGAGTACAAGTGGGGGAGGGGCAGGGAGCGAGGGAGACACAGAATTCAAAGCAGGCTACCGGCTCTGAACTGTCAGCACAGGGCCTGATGTGAGGCTCTAACTCACGAACTGTGGGATCATGACCTGAGCTGAAGTCAGACACTTAGCCAATTGAGCCACCCAGGTGCCCCTTTAGTGGCTTTTTATATATTATCTTTTGTGAAATGTCTATTTAAGTATTTTACCTATTTTAAAAAGTGCGTTGCTTGCCTTTTCTTAGTGATTTATAAAAGCTTTACTAGATTATTCACCCTTTGCTGGTTTTGTATGTTGAAAATGTCTTCTTCCATTAGGTAAGTTGCCCTTTAACTCCCTTGATGATGTACTTTAATGAATAGAGGTTTCTATTTTAATATAGTCTTATTATCAATTTTCAGTCATATTTAACCATTCTATGCCGATTAAGAAATATTTGTCTATTCCTAAATTGCAAAGATGCTTTCCAATGTTTCCTTTTATAATATTGTTTTACCATTTATGTTTGTGTCTGTTATATATCTGGAATTGATTTTTGTGTATTGTGTAAAGTAGGGGTCAAGACATTTTTCTCGTAGATACTTTATTTATCCTACACAATTTATTGAAAAAGATCATTCTTTTCCCCATTGCAATACAGCAGTACTTTTCTCATATATCAGGTGGGCATATATGGTCCATTTTTGGACTCCGTGATCAGTTCAGTGATCTATTTTCATATTTATTGTATTGATTCTATACTGTCTTCCTAATCATAAATATTTATGACATGTATTCATATTTAATATATTAAACCTTCTAAGTATTAATTTCCTCTTGCTGTTATAACAAAGTACCACAAACTTAATTGTTTAAAACAACATAACTTTGAGAATGACATCATTGAGGTGGCAGAATAATAGTCCCAGTAACCCTCATTTCCACACAGAAACACAGATTTAACAATGATATATTGACCAAAATACTTATATGTGAATTCCAGAATCTAAGTTAGAAAGTTACAGTCCCTAGACAAATGCAAAGATGAGAACAGACACATTGAAAAGAAGAGCAATTTCAGTTCCCTTGCATCTGTCCCACCTCCGTGCCAGCTAAGCTCAGTGTCAAGAATGTCCTATCTGGCCTGTGACTTCTTCCTCAGAGGGAAAGAGAGAGAGGAGAGCAGGAGTTCAACCTCCTGGTCATCTGAAACTGCCCAAGGTACAGATTCTTGTATTGCCTCACTTGGAGCACTGACTAAATTGACATTGTCTGGAGGCATGTTGCTGAGAACAAAGGGAAATAGCAAGTCATTTGCTGTGCCTGGCATGGCTTTGTGCAACTGGAAAAGCCACACAGCTTGAGGATTCTCTTCTGAGAGAGAGGGACAGAAGTGGAGTGTACATCAAACATTCCAACTTTTGGGGGGACTGCCCAAAGGACTGGTTTCTGTCATTCCTGACTTGGCAAGTTGATAAGATGTGGCACAACCTAGATGCTAAGGGACTGTTGAGAACAAAAAAAGACCTGGATGGCATCCTGATGTACTGCAGTACAGCAGACAGACAGAAGAGGAACCAAGAGATTAAAAGCTTCTAATTCTAACTCCCCACCCAACCCCCCAAAAAGAGAGAGAAAACTGGATCATTAGGAATTTATATGCACAAGTTCAGAGAACATGTATCAACAGAAAAGCCTTCAGAAAACCAAATCTTCAATTGAGCTAATTGGTTAGGGTCTTATGCCAATCCAATCCATAAAGACTGGAGGAGTGGGTGTTTCTTCAAATGCACAGATATCAGTGATAAGCTATATGGAACTCAAAGAAACAAGGAAACATGGCCCAATAAAAAGGAAAAAAATAAATCTCCAGAAATCTACCCTGAAAGAAATGGAGGCAAATGAATTACATGTCAAAAAAAAAAAAAAAAAAAAGCAAAATAACCATAGTAAAAATGCTCAACAAGCTCAGGAAAATTATGTCTTAGAAAAACAAAAATTTTAACAGAGAAAGGATATACGAAAAAAACACTTTTGGAGCTAAGGAAAATAACTGAAAAGAAATCACTACGTGGATTCAATATAGACTTGATCAAGCAGAAGAAAAAAGAGTAAACCTTAAGAATAAATAAATAAAACATGAAGAAAGCCTAAAGGCTCATGAGATAACATCAAATGATCCAAAATACACATAATGGGAGTACCAAGTTGCCAGCATCTCCCTAAAAAGAGCTTGTACACATGTCTGGTACCTCAGCTTTGCAACTGCTGCCTATGGACAGTCCCCCAAATCAACTTGTTCTGGTCACCAACAATGATTGATTTATCAGTCTCACAGGACTATGTCAAGCAAAGAATAGTTTTTACACAGGTGTCAAAGCACCATTCCATGCGTGTACACCTGGGATCGGTAGAGAAGGAGTAGGCCAGAGTACTCACCTCCTATTTATCCCTGGAAGGGGCTCACCTACACACTTTCTAAGCTGCTGCATGGGGATCCAGCTTCTAATCAAATGGTATCTAGCTACTGACTGCAACCCTCCTTTTGGGGGGCAGTGAGGAGTAATGGCACAACCTCAACTATTGGGTCCACTAAGAACAAAGGCAGCGGCTTGCACAACCACAAAGGTGTGAGAGATGACCAGGAGCTCAGACTGGGCTGATTGATGAAGTTCATCTCCTTCGCAAAACCATTCCATCAAGACTGGGAGAGGTGGCTGTTTTACTTAGTATGTAAAAGCCAACAAAAGTCAAGGGAAAATGAAGAGAAAAAGGAATATGTTCCCAAAAAAGCACAAGATAAATCTCCAGAAACACATTTTATAGAAATGCAGATAAGCAATTTACCTGATAAAGAGTTCAAAATAACAGTTATAAAGATGTTTACCAAAGACAGATAACCAATGCATAAACAAAGTGAAAATTTCAATAAGGAGACAGAAAACATTTAAAAAGTACCAAACAGAAATCAGAGAACTAAAGAATATAATTGGACTTAAAAATTCAACAGAGGCATTCAACAATAGAGAGGATCAAGTAGGAAAAAAAAGGATCAATGAACTTGAAGACACAGCAGTTCAATTCATCCAGTCAAGGGGAAAAAAAAAGGAAAAAAAGAAAAGAGAGTACACATAGCTTATGGGACATCTAATACCAAAAAAAGAAACAAAAAACAAAACACGTGCATTATAGGGATCCTAGAAGAAAAGACAGGGGGCTAAAAGCTTATTCAAATAAATAATGGGAGAAAATTTCCCTAATCAGAGGAAAGAATATAGACATCCAGATCCAAGATACCCATAAGTACCAAATAAGATGAAATTCAAAGAAGATCTCCACAAATACATATTGTAATTAAATTGTCAAAAGTTAAAAACAATAGGACAATCTGAAAAGCAGCAAGAGAAAAGTAACTTGCTACACACAAGGGAACTCCCATAACAGTAGAACAGATATTTCAGGAAAAATATTTCAGGCCAGAATAGTGTGGAATGATTCAAAGTGTTGGAGGAAAAACCAAAAAAAAACAAACAAACAAACAAAAAAAAAACCTGCCAACCTAGAACACTCTGCCCAACAAATTTGTCCTTCAAAATTAAAAGAGAGATAAAGAGTTCTGCAGACAATGAAAGATTAAGGAGTTCGTCACCACGAGACTGGTCTTAAGAAATGACTCTTAACTATAGAAAACAACCTGAGGGTTGCTGGAGGGAAGGTGGGTGGGCAGGGTGATGCATTATACAGGTGAAGGAGATTAAAGAGTGCACTTCTGTGATGAGCACTGGGTGTTGTATGTAAATGAGGAACCACTAAATCCTACACCTGAAACTAATAATATACTATATGTTAACAAACTGGAATTTGTATAAAAGCTTAGAAGAATAACAACAACAACAAAAATGTTAATAGGAGTTCTCCAAGCTATAATGAAAGGACACTAATTAGTTACAGGAGAAATATGAAAATATAAAATTCACAGGTGAAAGTTTTAGTTATATTCAGAATACTCAAATATTGTCATATTATGGTGGTATATCACTTCTAACACTTGTATGAAAGTTAGAAGTATTAAAAACAACTATAAATATTTTTAAATGAATATATACAAAAAGAAGTAAATTGTGATATCAAAAGCATAAAATTTGGGGGAGAGTGTTTAAAGATCAAGCTTTGGTATGTATTTGAAGTTAAGTCATTATCAACTTAAAATCAATTTAAATGTGTTTTATCTAAGCAGCAAGAGTAGTTCTGAGAGAAATTTATAGTGATAAGTGGTTACAGTAAGAAAAATGAAAGATTTCAAATAGTCGAATATCATACAGTAAGAAAAATGAAAGATCTCAAATAGTCCAATGTTACACCTCAAGCCATTAGAAAAAAGGAAAACAACAACAAACTAAGCCCAAAGTTAGCAGAAGGAAACAACAGTGATCTGAGCAGAAATAAATGAGAAAGGACTAAAAAACAATAGATCACTGGAACTAAGAACTGTTTGGTTTTTTTTTAGGAAAACATAACAGACAAGTCTTTAGCTAGATTCACCAAGAAAAAAAAAAGGATTCAAATAAACAAATTTAGAAATAATGAAAAAGACATTATAACTGATACCACAGGAATAGAAAGTATATCAAACGTGACTACTATGAATAATTATATGCCAACAAATGGTACCACCTGGAAGAAATGAGTAAGTTCCTAATCATTCACATGCTACTAAAACTGAATTATGAAGAAATAGAGTATCTGAATGGAGCAATTACTAGTAAGGAGATTGACTCAGTATTCCAAAATCTCCCAAAAAACAAAAGTCTAGGGTCAGATGTCTTCACTGGTGAGTTCTACCAAACATTTGAAGAATTAACACCAATTCTTTCTCAAACTCTTCAAAAGGAAAAAAAAATAGAAGAGGGGAGAAATACTTCCAATATCATTTTACAAATATCACCCTTATACCAAAACCAGACAAAGACACTATAAGAAAATTACAGGCCAATATCACTAATGAACATAGATGCAAAAATTTTCAACAAAATATTAGCAAACTGAATTCGATAGTACATTAAAAAGATCATACAACAAAAAATAAAAATAAATAAATACAAATAAATAAATAAAAAGATTATACACCATGATCCAGTGGGAGTTATTTCAGGGATATAAAGAAGGTTTAACATTTGCAAATCTGATGTGATACACCATGTTAACAAAATTAAGGGGAAAAAAATCATATGATCATCTCAATAGATGCAGAAAAGTATTTGACAAAATTCACATCCTTTAATGGTAAAGATTCTAAACATATTGGGTATATAAAAGATGTACCTCAACAAAATAAAGGCCATATATGACAAGCCTACCGATGACATCATATTCGGTGGGATAGGGCTGAATGTTTTCTTTTAAGATCAAGAACAAAAGAAGAGTACCCACTTTCACCACTTTTAATCAGTATAAGTAGCTGGAAGTTATAGCCAAAGCAATTAGGCAAGAAAAAGAAAACATATCCAACCTGGAAAGAAAAAAGGATAACTGTCTTTGTTTTCAGATAATATTATATAAAGGAAATCCTAAAGACTCCACCCAAAAACTGTTGGACCAATAAACAAATTTAGTAAAGTTGGAGGATACAATATCAATATATAAAAAACAGTTGTTTCTATACATTAATAACTACCAGCTATAGAAATTAAGAAAGCATTACCATTTACAATAGTGTCAAAAAGAATGAAATATTTTTTGAATAAATTTAAACAAGGAACTAAAAGGTCTCTACATGGAAACTATAAAACACTGATGTAATAAATTGAAGAAGATACAAATAAATGGAAAATATTCCATGCTCACAGATTAGAAGACTAATACTGCACAAATTTCATACTATCCAAAGAAATCTATAGATTCAATGCAATTTCTAGCAAAATTCTAATGATATTTTTGACAGAAATAGAAAAAGCAATTCTAAAATTTGTATGAAACCTCAAAAGACCCAAATAAGCACAGCAATTTTGAGAAAGAACAAAAAAGCTGGAGACATCACACTTCCTAACTTCAAACTTTACTACAAGACTAAAATATTCAAAACAGTATAGTATTAGCATAAGAACAGACACATAGATCAATGGAGCCAAATAGTGAACCTAGAAATAAACCCACATATATATGGGCAATTAAATTTGACAAAGGAGACTAGTATATACAATGGAAAAAGGATAATCTCTTTAATAAATTGTGCTGGGAAAATGGATGGCCATGAACAAAAGAATGAAACTAGGATCCTACCTTACAACATATACAAATATCAAATTAAAATGAATTTAATTGAAATGAATAAGGACTTAATCTCGTCAACTCAAGAGTCCCAAATTTCATCATATAAATCAGGTCTTGGTGTATGACAGAAGAACCTGGAAATTTTTTTCTGTCTATGGACCTGTGATCCTCAAGAAGTAAGGTATTTGATCCCCCAAGCACAATGGTGAAATATGCATAGGATTACAGTTATTTCTATTTCCCATTTAAGAGCAGAGAAAGTGAAGGGGGGGTGGGGAAAAGTCATTGGTTCCAAGCAATTTCAAAATCCAGCCATACATTAGACTTCAAAGCCTGGGGAATATGATCTTTGATTTGTGACTCCACCCTCTGCAATTGCACTGAATCTGTAGACTAATATAGGGAAATTTACCTGACAAGTTTTCTGTATAGTGTTTCAATCCATGTATATAGTGTATTTCTACATATATTTAGTTTCTTCAAATAATTTTCAGTTTTCAATGTAGAGGCCTGAACATATTTTTGTTAGATTTATTTCTTGGCATTTGAAGGATTTTAATTCTACTATAAGTTATATTTTTAAAATTTTATTTTCTATTTATTGCACATATATAAATATGCTATTTAACATTTATATTGAACAGTGTGCTTACTAAACTTAATACATCTAGGAGTTTTTCTGTATTTGGTATTTCCTATACATAGTGTCATATCATCACTGAACAGTGAAAATTTCTCTCATTAAAATTTTTGGTTTTATTTTATTTTTTTACTTAATTGCGCTACCTAGAACTGTGAGTATAATGTTGAGTAGAAATGATGATAGCAGACGTCCAGATTCAGGTGGAAACATTCATTAAGAAAGTTTTTACATATAGGTATATGGTGACATCCTTCATCAGGTTAACAAGTTCTATTCTGTTCCAAGTTTGCTAAGAGAGATTTTCATAAATGGGTTTTGTATTTTACCACATCCTTTATATTTATCAAGATGATCAAATAATTTTCTCTTTTGTTCCAATAATGTGGTTAGTTATATTAATTACATTTAAATATTAAACCACTCATATTCTTAGATTAACCTCCACTTTTTTTATATAACTTTTTTTCTATATTACTGGATTCAATTTCCTAATTGTTTTTGTGTAGAATCGTGCATAAGAGGTTGATGTATAATTTTCTACTTCTACAATGTTATGTTGGCCTTTTTATGTGTCTCACAATGCAAACTGAAAAGTCTTTACTCTTTTCTTGCTATAGAGAAACATGTGTAAAGCTGTTCATTTATTCCCTAACTTTTTGAAAGACACTTAGTGAAGACCACTGGTCCTGCTGTATTTGTGGGAAGATTTTAATAAAGGGCTCACATCTTTTAAAAGTTAAACTATTCCAATGTGTACTTATTCTTTTAGTTTTTGTTAAGATGTATTTTCAAAGAATTTATCCATTATATATACATTATCAATTTTATTAAAATGAATTTGTTAACCTTACAAATATCTAAATTTCTTTTTTTTTTTAATGTTTATTTTTGAGAGAGAGAGAGAGGCAGAGCATGGGCAAGGGAGAGGGAGACACAGAATCTGAAGCAGCTCCAGGCTCCAAACTACCAGCACACAGCCCGACATGGGGCTTGAACTCACAAACTATGAGATCATGACCTGCACCCAAGTTGGAGGCTTAACCGACTGAGCCACCCAGATGCCCCGTATCTAAATTTCTTAAGTTGTTCATAATGCCTTATTATCTTCTTAATGCCTATAGGCTTTGTAACAATATTCTCCTGCCATTCTTGATATTGAAAATTTATGATTTTACTTCTTTTTATTATTTACTCTTACTTAGGGTTAATCAGTTTTATTTATCTTTTTAAAGAACAATATATTGCATCTATTGATTTTCTTCTACTATAGATTTGGTTTCTTTTTATTTACTTCTCCTACAATAGTTAGCTATAAAACAAACTACTAATGATTTAATCATTAATTGAATCTACCAATGATTGAATCTTATATACTGTGAATAAAAGGCTGTAGATCTTCCAGATGATGTGTCTTTTGCAACAGAGGGTTGCTTTTATCTTTAGTAAGATTTATAGTGTAGAGGGCCTCTTCTTAAAGTCTAATTGGGGATGGATGGAAGTTGGCTAAAATTAAATCTATGTCTAGTTTGCTTTTTCCTCCCCCCTGGAGCTTGACCTCTATGTTGTGGCCTTTTTTCTTTAGCTCTTTAGTCCCAAATGATTATAGGATATTTACTTCGGTCTTTTAGAGGCTTTAACCTCAACTCTATCTTTCTGCCCCACAAAGTTTTAAAATTTGCAAATTTATTGATGAGAGATAAGTCATATGATTTAAGCTCCTTCAGGGTTATTCCAGCCTCATGTGAATAGCAGTCATTCTTAGTTTATCTGTTCCTAGAAGGTTTTCTACAAGAGCCAAGCACAGATACTCACTCTTAGCTGTACCAAATGCTGTAAGTGCCCTGGTAAAAAGTGGACACAGGTCTTGTGATTTATTACTCCTTTTAGGGCTTTCATTAACTGTCTGCTTCATTTAAAAAGCCACCTCTCCATGATGGGTATTTTCATCTTAAACAGCATGAGACTTTGGGGTACATTTTTCTGACTTTTGGACATGTTCAGTCTGACTCTATAATCCATGCATCGTCTCAGATTTCAGCAAATGTTCTACAGGAAATATTAGCAATGTGTCCAAAGCCTTTTCAGTTCTCTAATCTTATCATACCTGTCTTGAAGGACTCGTAAAAGCCCCTCTGGTTTCCCAGTATTCTTTACCTTTCTTGCTCCACCCACATACACACCATGAAAGTCCTCTGCTTGGGCTAAGCCCTATCCATAGAATCAAGCAAATGACCCCAGAGGAAAAACATCCAAAGATAATCACCTATATATCTTGAAATAGCTCTTCTTTGTTCAGAAAGTTACCTATCCAATTCTTCTTTCTTCAAAATATATCAAAAGGATTCTAAAGTATGGCTTTAAAATGTTCTCTCAATTTTTTTAGGTGTTGTCAGCCTCGGTGTTGGTCCCTTGCCGGCTATTACTTCCTTCTTGTATCTGATGATGGATTGGAAGTTTGGTATGAGATCAAAGGTGTAACTGTAATAAATGGAAATGTCACTTAAAGAGACAGAGAAAACACGAGTGGAACTAGTTTGGTTGGGGCAAGAGGAATTATGTGTTTGGTTTGAGTCATGTCAGTTTGGGATGCCTTATTAAAGCAATTCAGCTGGAGAAGTAAAGAAGGCTGTTGGATGTGAAGCAAGTTCTAGAAAAGTTTAAGGTTTGAGAAATCTATTTGGTTACTTTCAATATGGAAATGTTATTAATTCCTTTGGAGCAGATGATATTATCTCAGAAGGGAATGTGACAAGAGATCAGGTCCTCAGAAAGAGAACTGGGGCAATTATTTAGAGGTAGGAGAGAAAAAAATGATCCAAGTAAAAACCTAACAAATCAATAGCCGAACCAAAGCAAAAATGTTGTCAAAGAATTACCTCTTCAAAAAGGCGTTGGATTGTACTGGTTTTATGGGCAAGTCCTTCCACATTTTTAAGATGCAAATGAAATGTTCCAATTCCAATTATGGAGAAACATATGTCATTCAAGGTTTCATATTTATAAACATCAATGTATCAACATGAGCTTGTCATTGGTAATGTTTGTTACAACATTTTAGAACTGAAGAGATCTAGGATGTTGGTCCTCTCCCTGTTACCAAGAGGAGATAGGAGGCTTAATCCTGGTTAATGACGGCCTTCCTCAAATTTAAGCAATTAGTGGTAGATTGAGAGTTAGAATGTAGCAATTCTGTACAATGTACCCTGTGTAGTTTTTTTTTTTTTCCTATACCATCAAAACTCTGTTTCGGGGCGCCTGGGTGGCGCAGTCGGTTAAGCGTCTGACTTCAGCCAGGTCACGATCTCGATCTCACGGTCCGTGGGTTCGAGCCCCGCGTCGGGCTCTGGGCTGATGGCTCAGAGCCTGGAGCCTGTTTCCGATTCTGTGTCTCCCTCTCTCTCTGCCCCTCCCCCGTTCATGCTCTGTCTCTCTCTGTCCCAAAAATAAAAAAAATAAATAAATAAATAAAAAAAAAAACAAAAAAACCTCTGTTTCTAAACTGAAAGTATTTCAAAATCAAGATATTTATTTATTTTGTGTTAAATAACATCTTTTTTTGTTTGTTTGTTTACCTATTAGGAAATTTGCCTGGAAGTTCACAAATTCTGCCTTCATTTGATTTAGAAATTTGTTTTGGTTATTTTGTGGCATTAAATAAATAATAAGCTACTTGTTATAGTTAATGAATTCCTTTAATCATGGACATTGACAGGTCATAGAAAACTTGAAGGTAGGTCTAATGTAGATGTTTTTGTAAAAACAACAACAACAACAACAACAACAACAACAACAACCTGGAATTACTTTGAAATTAATCTGTAATCCCTAAAGTTAAGCATCAAAATGTCATTCTTAGGGGGTGATGAAAAGCGACCCTTGTTTTGAATAAGACTCCAAATTTTTAAAAGGCATTTGCTACAATGCTATAATGCTTAGAGAATTAATTACCAAAAAGTCACTGGAGGAAAAAGTGAATTCCCCCTCCCATTTATGTAACCCTGAAATAATTTTCCATTTTATCAAATCTTTTCATAAAGATATATGATATAGCTGACATTCCAGTTATGTAGGTAAGACAGTAACCTTCCTAGTTATTTTAATGAATAATAGGCTAATCTTGGCATCATAAATGCACATAAAAATATTCCAAGATACCGAGAAACACTTAGATTAATACAATAGCACTACAGTAACATAAGAAATATACATTTGCTCAGACAAGTACCACAGAATTCAAAACCATATTTTTTGCATTAAAAAATACCTTCAGTTATGAACATACAAGCATTTCTAATCTCTGATTAATGCCCCTATTGCTATGGTTTCTAATGTGCATATGTCTTTTTCTTTTTACCTTTCCATGAAAAATTGGAGTTATTTGAACCTTTTACTTAATACTATTGCTTCTTTATCCTCCACAAAAATTTAAAATGCAGTCAAGTCCCTTATTCAATTCAAGCTATTGTAGGGACTACAGAAACTCAATTAAAACATCAGCTTTCTATTAATCGGTTGTCTGGTAATTACCACACCTTGTCTATTGTATCCCGTTCGCTTCTACAACTTTCTCTCAATGGATTCAAGTACTTGGAAGTGCCCCCTCTATGAGAAAGTGCCTTGATGTACTTTGCAGGAAGGAGGAAGCTGAAGTGCAGCTGTTCTGAAAGGAAAGAGTAACACTTTGAAGTAATGACCTGGCTAATTAATGCTGAATTCCAGTAGAAATCCTATTCCTACTGAAGTCCTTATGACATCCACATTAATACTAAATGAGCCCATCAGAATTAATGTCTTTGCAATAAATACCAAAGGAGTTGAGAATGAGGAGGCTATTATTGTAAAGTGTTACACAGAAAAGACAAAAAGACTAAGGCTTAAAAGAAAATAGTAGTGATTTGTTTCTGCGACTGTAGCGAGGGGAATCCATATTTATTAAATACATAAAGACATGGAAATAGAATATTTTTCTCACAATTCAGTCCTTTTTAAATATAAAAAATGAGTTGGTCTGAAAATTGTGATGTCTAATCCCATGAAAATTATTTAGTAATATCCCACCTTTGCCTTTTTTTAAAATCAACTTTGCATCTTATGTCTTGTATGGAATATGCACATACATTCCATATATACGTACATACATACACACACACACACACACACACACACACACACACACACACACACACAATGGGTTTCTCTTACATACGGCTTTAAGGTTTCATCCCCCCTTTTTTTTAAATTTATTTATTTTCAAGAGAGAGAATCCCAGCAGGCTCAGCATTATGAGCACAGAACCCAAGATGGGGCTCAATGTTACCACCATGAGACCATGACCTGAGCTGAAATCAAGACTCAGTGCCTTAACTGACAACCACCCAGGTACCCATTAAGGTTTCATTCTTAACACAATGTGCCTATAGTCCTCTTAATTCATAGCCTAACTCATAATCTAAATTTAAAAACTTCAAATGCCTACAGAATGCTCTCATCTGGTCATTTTCAAACTTTTCACAGTGCTAAGATTATACAAAGTTTCCTAAAACTTGTGTCAAGAGGCCATATGAAGAGAAGGCCATGCCAAAAGAGTCTATCCTGTGCTTCTTGCCACACCCACTGGAAGCGGAACATCTCTACTATTCTCTCTTTTAAGTTTATTTATTTATTTTGAGAGAGAGAGAGAACACAAGTAGGGGAGGCACACAGAGAGAGAGAGGGATAGAGAGAGAATCCCAAGCAGGCTCTGCACTGCCATCGCAGACCCCGACGAGGGGCTAGAATCCATAAACCGCGAGATGCATGCACTGAGCTGAAATCAAGACTCAGACACTTAATTGACTGAACCACCCAGGTGCCCCTCTACTGTTCTAACTTTAGTGGTTCTATATAAGGTTTTATTGGGAAAAAGCTGTTGCTTGAAAACAAATTTTTTTTTTAATTTTTTTTCAACGTTTATTTATTTTTGGGACAGAGAGAGACAGAGCATGAACGGGCGAGGGGCAGAGAGAGAGGGAGACACAGAATCGGAAACAGGCTCCAGGCTCTGAGCCATCAGCCCAGAGCCCGACACGGGGCTCGAACTCACGGACCGTGAGATCGTGACCTGGTTGAAGTCGGACGCTTAACCGACTG
>NW_024412388.1:68144188-68251934 GCF_014898765.1 Herpailurus yagouaroundi
GAGTCACTTCTGTGATTATAATGAATATAGTTGGTAATGCCTTCCCTTTGCCTCTACTGACACAGATTATGTATATTTCCATTCACACAACTCACCTACCTCTCTCTAAATATATTTCTAAACAATCACATTCTATAACACTTAGTGTAGTCTGCAGGTTTGCTTTTTCCATATTAAGTACTGGAGGCGGAGCCTGAGCCTTATTCCTTTCATGTTCTTAGGTGTCTTCTGTAGAAGACCTGCGTCAGAATCACCCAGGGACACACACTAAAAATGTAAAATTATGGGTATCACTCCGGTTTACAACTAAAAATTTCTGGGCCTAAGAATAATATTTATACGGTACATCTGAATTTTCAATAAGTTAGGCAGGTGATATTTCCATGAACAAAAGTTTGAGAATTAATGTGTATTGCCTCTAAGGGATATGGTAAGTGTTTAAGTAGAGAACACGTGTTGATTAAATTAGTTAAACCAACCTCTGCGACTGGCCTTAGGATATCCACTCTGAGTGCCAAGTGGCCTGATTTTTTGTGAAACTGTATTTCGTATGACTAGCTCTAGATACAAAGACATCAGATTGCTGAAGAACATATTCTGCTATAACTGCTAAGTAACCCACTCCCTACCCCACGCCACCCACACAACTACTGCCTTACATAATAGAGTTTATCAGGCTTCCAAAAATAAAGGGAGAGATTAATTTATAGCTTTGATTATACAGATTTTTATGATGCTTCAAATTTGTTTCAAACCTAAGCCACTAATCTGATTTCCTTTTCCCATGCAAAAATGATTATGTGCAATATCCTTTAAAGCAGTTTCACTATCACATTTAGTTTCTGTGAGTAATGTATCCTCCAATGAAATCTCACTGAATTTGACCAATGAAATATTTTGTCACCAGAAATTACAACTTTTCTTTAGTGTTCAGTCACATAAGGTTTTATAAGACTCTGCCTCTATCAAAAGACAGGACAAAGAAATGTTCTCCTGCCTAAAATAACATTTTTCAAAGGGTTTCTTTTCTTCTTTCTACCCTGTCTTCAAATTATCAATTAAAAATTAATTTATCAATTCTAAGCTAATGTGTATCTTATTTGTAAACCTAGCTGAACCATTCTATTTACTCATTATCCTGGGTCTTTAAAGGCCAGGTAAACACCTAACTTCAGATATTTTATCACCACCATAAACATTGTTGATACTAAATCAGACTTAATCATTGACTTTTAAAAGTAATTCTTTCTGATTTTTTTAATAAAGGCACTGTATTCAAACCTAGAAGCCGAGAAGTCATCGTAAATTCTTCTATCGCTCTCCTTTTAACTTCATCTGAAAATTTCCAAATTCCATACCATCTGTCACTTTTATTTCCATTCTCGATACCATCACTACATCTGCCCTCCCAGCTGGACAGCTACCATGATCTGCCAAAGGGTCGCCGTGCCTCCCATTTTACTCTACATAAACTCATGTTATAGCAAACAGCGGAAATGAGCTTCTCAATATAATTCTTGTTAAATCATTCTCCTCTCCTGCTCAAAGCTTTACACTTATTCCCCAGGTCTTACATCATTTTTAGTTGCCTATAATGTTTCGGTTAGAGAACATTCAGTATTGATCTTCCACTACTTTTCTACACTTACCCCAAAGTCTGGTCAAAATGTGTAAGTTATATGTACCCTATTCCCTCCATTCTCCTCTCCAACTCGAACCAGAATATCCTGCAACTCCCCAGGCAATCTTCTGTATATGCCTCAGTCTGCAATTCTCTTCACTTCTTTCTTACCTCACCTTAGATCTTTCAATTCAACTACCTAAGTACACCAAATAGATAAATGGAAACACTGCTTTCATTGCACGGATTTATAACTTGTAATTAAGAAAAGGAGTAGAGGATAGGGTTCAACTCTTTGCGAAACATCCCAATTTAGAATGTGAGGCTCTGGTATTTAATTTTATCTACCTCTAATAGTCTAGTAATTTCTATAAACAAATGAGCAACTACCTAGCAATATACCTCAGAGCACAGTCTAACTTTCAGATTTCATTGCTTTTGAGAGAAGAACTGCTATAAGATTGTATCTACGAGGTAAAAATCTTGAGAATAACAGATTCTTTGATTTGTTTATTCATTCACAAAAGTGAATGAGGCACATTCTTGACTGAGAAGTTCTCAAAGCTAAGCTGGCTCTAGCAATTATTGCTAGGCAAGTCTCCATCCTCTATTAGTTTGTTTCTATTAAAGAGCCAGAATGTCTGCCAATGGCAAGGGTATTCCATATGTAAGTTAGAAGGGGGATGGTTTAAGGGGATCATGTTTCTGATTACCAAGTTCTTTTTTCAAGAGGTAATGACTGTTCATCCAGGAGTCTCCAAAACCGAAGGAGAATTGAGATCAAACTCAAGAAGTTTTTATAGATTATCTCTCCTTATTGACTTCAAGCTAATTGATTTTTTAAATTTTTTTTGAAGTTTATTCATTTTTGAGAGGCAGAGTGTGAGTGGGGGAGGGGCAGAGAGAGAGGGAGAGACAGAATCTGAAGCAGGCTCCAGGCTCTGAGTTGTCAGCACAGAGCCTGACGCAGGGCTTAAACTCACGAACCTTGAGGTCATGACTTGAAAGATACAGACAAGATGAAAGTTCAGTTGTACAGATTCATTAACAGAGCAACTTAATTAATTCTGCCAATCGTGTGTGTGTATGTTTATAAGAGAGGTGAATGAAACATGTATATATATCCAGCACTCTAGTATTGACCAAATTTTTCTTTTTCCTTACCATCACTTTTTCCTTTTTAATCTTCTGACAATATCACCCTCTTTGGGTTGAAATTAGTTAATCCTAACAACAGCACCTAAAAACTCAAGGTATCAGCTCTGTGTAGGAATGTTGGATAGAAGCAACTAAGTTTCATTTATTTCCATCCAATAGGATTCTACCTTCTATGAAAATGAGAGTCTGTTAAGAATGAAATAAAACTGATGTCCATTTTACATTTTTGTAAGGGATTGTCTTGGGTTTCTTTAATTTAGGAAACTTCATACATTTAGTTCTCTTTTTGGGCCATCCCATTCCTGCAAATACGTTTGTCCTCCAACGGTATAATTCAGAGAAGTTTGTGAAATTTCCTCTGACAATGCTGTTATATTACAAGAAGCATGATCACTTTTCATGCATGTACCCTTTCTTTCATTAGTCACTGGTGGTCAAGTTTTTGGTTCATGTATACATGTAGGATGTACAGTAAATTACCTTATGTGTAAAATCCTAATCAACTACCCCTCCAAATGCATAGCTTTTCAAATTCAACAAACAATAGTTTATCAACCAAAACCAAATAGAAGCAATTTTAATCTTAATTTGTCTTCCCAGAAAAATTTCAAAGAGGAGTGGATTCACTGTGCATTGCAAAATATTTTCAACTCACATTTCAAAAATCTAAAACTCTTGAAAGCCCCACCTTTCATCAAGTACACATTGCCTCTTAATGTTCCTGATAAATTTTCCAACTCTTTCTAGACCTACATTTCTCAATTGTTCTTTACAGTGCCAATTCAGATTTTCAGCTCTTCTGGTTCTTGTTCTCACTCATTAACCTTGATCTTTAAAACAGTATCCAAGAGAAACAGGACTTGACAAATCCCTCTTAGAATCATGCTGGTAGTAGGAGGGATTAAAGTTGGAGGACAAGAGAGGGTGTCTCGCACATGAGAAGACACTGTGACCATTTATGTACCAATACTTATGGATATTTTACTACATGATAACACTATTCCCTTAATTATGTCAAACAAATAAAACATGGTGCAAGCATTGGAAGACTGAAGGATATAAAAGCCACTGGGGGCCTGCCACAAAATAAATAAAAATAAATAAATAAAAGAAATGACATAAGAGAGAGACGAGATAAGATGGCAACCACTAGAGAACAGGGGGAAGAGGAATTGCTGTTCAGTAGGGAAAAAGTTTGAGTCATGAAAGATGAAAAATTTCTACATATCTGTTGTATAATATTATGCTAGCAGTTAATAATTTTGTATTATGCACTTAAAAATACGTTAAGAGGGTAGAGCTCATGTTATGTGTGGTTTTTTTTAAATCACAATAAAAAATTACTGTGGCATGAAAAAGTGAAATAAAGATGTGCACATAAATGAAATTATTTCTAATTTTTAAATGAGCATATAGAAATTAAAATTGAATGTGAAATCTCAACGAGAATTCCTATCAGATGATACCATAAAAACTAAGGAAAGGCAACCCCCATTTGTATAAATAATATAAAATATTGTGCTAAAAATAACGTATTCTATCATATTTCCAAATCCATAGATAATAAAATATTTGATAGGATTTAAAATGCTAAGCTTATAAGAAATAATTATTTGATATGCTAAAAACAGAGTCCCATAGCAGAATAACAAGAGTGAAAGAATTAACAATTCTTCAGTAATGCTGATTAAATAAAGTATAACTGCTTTTCAAGGACGAGGAAATGAAACCAGGAGATTCTGAAAAACCAAGATTAAATTTTGCATAAATAAAGTAGAATTAAATTGGACATAATTGAGTATGTTTATTGTCAAAAGTTCCTACAATAAACTTCTATAGTCATATTATATGCTTATCAGCTCTGGGGATTTCACACCTGGAAAATATGGAAAATACAAGTGATTTAACTGTCTAGAAAAGGGGGTTGAAGTCAACTTATAGGTCATACATGTTATTAATGTCCAGCAGGACAAGGTAATTTCAATTAAGCGAAGAGTCCACAATGCTTTAATGTCTCATTAGTCAAGATGAATCTTCAAAAAGGCAGTCACATAGCTCAATAAACCCAAACTGTGTATTTTAGACAGTTAAGACATTATATTTCACACTTAAACAGAAACTGTATTAAGCTTATGCACTACTATCTGTTGGTCAGTTTATAGTGATGTCTTTCTGCTTATTTGTTTAGAATTAATTAACAATTAAAGTTGTATTTTAAAGTCCTTTTGAGCAAAAGAATTAGGAGTGTGTAGGTGTATGTGTCAGAGGGGTTGAGGAAAATAATATAACTACTTTACAAAGTGATAATTTATACTTTGAAATATAAAGATTAATTCAAAATAATGTGTTCATTCTATATGTGCTTTTTCTTATAATGTGTTGTTTTGTGGTTATTCTACATGTAATCATTAGAAATTCTCTACACAGTTGTTAAATGTATTATTAGAAGTAATATACCTTATAGACATTTTTCAGAAACACAAATTATGCCTCAGAACATACAGTAATTATAACATTATACTAATGTATGTCCCTCCCTGCCTTTTTTTTTTTTTTTTTTTTTGAAACAAAGAAATTCCTTGAGTTTTCTGGAGTAAGCTTTTGGCAGGAAAATTAGAAACACTGATTTTGTTCCCACGACTGCCACTGGCAGTGCGATGCATTTATGCACTTTTTGCCTCAGTTTCTCCCATTACTGAAATAAAACAGTAGTGGTTGCCACTTTAAAATCTCATTGGGTTGCTGTGAGAAATAATGAGGCTAGTGGGGAATAGTTTGACAGAATGAGGCAAGGATCCTTGAACATTAAAGAGAATTCAATATAGATGTCTTAATAACAAAAATATTAGTATTAAGCAGTTGCACAGCACTATACTGTCTTATTTCATCAGCTGTCTCACCAAAGCCTATTAGGGAAATTTGGTTATATAGCCCATTTTAGAAAAGAAAGGAAATTAAAATATTCACAGAAGAAAGGCAGTGTGTGCATGACACTTAAAGACGAAGCACATAAACCAAATGGAAATTTTGAAATGGTTTAGGCTACTACCTATTTAACTCAAGCTCACTTTATCATCAGAAGCTTTAGCAATTCAGAATTTTATGGGAATATCTAAAATACTTAATAGAAATTCCAGGAAGCTCAGAAACTTCTCAGCAAGAATATAAAGGAGGAAGAAATAATCAATTTTATGACAAAATATTTCATTTCTAAATCTGAGTACCAAAAGTGACTCTTGCTAATGAAATGCTAAGATGGAATCATTGTAGGAATAAACACTGGAAAAACTTCTTTTTTTCTATTTCCTTCCAGAACCATGAATGAGTAAACATATATTCCATTTATGTTACATTGTCTTACAGAGTGTTTCTTTCTTTTCTTTTACTTTTTTTCTTTTTGTCCTGGAAAACTGCTAGTACCTGATAAACTATTCTCTCTCCTTGGACAAATATTTAACCCAGGTTAAATAGTAAAATTTAGAAAATAATTTTTTTTTGGGGGGGCGCCTGGGTGGCGCAGTCGGTTGAGCGTCCGACTTCAGCCAGGTCACGATCTCGCGGTCCGTGAGTTCGAGCCCCGCGTCGGGCTCTGGGCTGATGGCTCAGAGCCTGGAGCCTGTTTCCGATTCTGTGTCTCCCTCTCTCTCTGCCCCTCCCCCGTTCATGCTCTGTCTCTCTCTGTCCCAAAAATAAATAAATGTTGAAAAAAAAAATTTTTAGAAAATAATTTTTTTAAATATGTATATTTTGACTTGTATTTTTAAAATTCAAGTGAAATTTCTGCTTTACCAATCACACTAGTTTCTCATAACTTAAAAAACATGTGAGAAACCAGATGATTAATTGCTTCCACAAATTCTAACCCGAAACCATTTTAGATAGTTGAGTCAAAGAGGCCTATGTCACACTTTCTCTACCTCTTATGGAATTTTTAGCTTTCAGTTTTCATAAGGGGGTTGGGAATGCTGGATACTATAAGATATTTCCAAGGAATGTATAGAAATTGAGAAAGGTATACAAAAGCAGTTGTCCAACATTTTGTTGAATGCTCAACGTTTTCAAATCTATTTCTGTAAGACACTTTGTAATACTGTGATCATTTTCCAAAAGAGAAACGGCCTATAAAAAGAGTCTGTGAAATTGTTCTTAAAGATTACTTTCCTGAGATTCCAAATTCAACGTCATGATGCCCTTCATAAATAAAAGGGTACCTATACGTACTCTCCTGCTTTCATTGCTGTAGTAATGATGATAGGATTTTGCTTTCCAAAAGACATGATAAAACTGGTTCAAAAATAAGCCTCACCAACATAAAACTTTTTTTCTTGCAGATGTACGTATGAAAATAGCAGTTCCTTGGGGCACTTGGGTGGCTCAGCTGGTTAAGCATCCACCTTCTGCTCAGGTCATGATCACAGGGTCAGTGAGTTCCAGCCCGCTTCAGGCTCTGTGCTAACAGCCCAGATCCTGGAGCCTGGTTTGGATTCTGTGTCTCCCTCTCTCTCTGCCCCCCTTTTGCTCACACTCTATCTCTCTCTCAAAAATAAATAAACAAACAAAAAAAAAAGAAAATAGCAGCTCCAAATTAATTCTATAATTGCATAATATACTTATATTTACTTAATATATAAATATATATTAATTATATAACATATAATATATATTAAGTAATTATATATATAACAAATGCATTGTATAAGCAATATATAAATATACATATAACATAATGCCAATATATATTGTATATACTGATATAATAAATATATGAATATTTTACATATATAGCAAAACTTAATAAAAGGAAACCTAATTTAAAATGGAATCAGAAGGGGAAGACTTCCAAGGAAGATGGCAGAGTAGAAGGATCCTAGGCTCACCTTGTCCCACAGATACAACTACATAACACTTTCAAAAGTGTAAATAGCCCAGAAAACGATCTAAAGACTTGCAGAATAGACTCTCCACAGCAAAATGTGAAGAAGAGGACACACTGAAGAGGGCAGGGATGACAGAGATGTAGAAAGGAGCCGAACAATTGATTATAAAAGAGTATTGTGAAAAATTATATGCCAACAAATGGACAATGTAGAAGAAATAGATAAATAAATTCCATAATTTCCTAAAACTGAATCAGGAAAAACCAGAAAATTTGAACAGACCAATTACCAGTAATGAAATTAAATCAGTCATCAAAATCTCCCAACAAACAAAAAGTCTGGGGCCAGATAATTGCACAGGCAAATAATATCAAACATTTAAAAAGAGTTAATAACAATTCTTCCCAAATTGTTCTAAAAAATAGGAGGAAAGCTTCCAAATTCATACTGTGAAGCCAACATTGCCCTGATACTTAAACCAGACAACACTACAAAATAAGAGAACTAAAGGCAAAATATCTCTGATGAACACAGATGCAAATATCCTCAACAAAATATTAGCAAACCTAATACATTGAAAAAGTCATTCACCATGATCAAGTGGGATTTATTCCTATGATGTAAAGGTGGTCAATGTTCACGAATCAATGTGACACATCATATCAACAAGTGAAAGGATAAAAATCTTATTGTCATTTCAATAGACGCAGAAAAAGCATTTGACAAAGCACAACATCCATTTATGACAAAAATCCTAAGCAAAGTAGGTTTAGAGGTAACATATCTCTACATAATAAAGGCCATATATGAAAAGCCCACAGCTAACATCATACTCAGTGGTGAAAAACTGAGAGCTTTTCCCCTAAGGTTGGGAACTAGACAAGGATGGCCATTTTCACCACTTTTATTCAACAGAGTAGTGGAAATCCTAGCCACACCAATTAGACAACAAAAAGAAATAAAAGGCATCCAGACTGGTAAGGAAGAAGTAAAACTTTCACTATTTGCAGATGACATGATACTATATACAAAATCCTAAAGACCACCAGAACTACTAGAATTGATAAATGAATTCAGTAAGATCACAGGATGCAGAATCAATATACAGAGTTACATTTCATTTCTATGCACTAATAATGAAATAACAGAGCTTAAGAGAACACTCCCACTTACATTGCACCAAAAATAATAAAATACCTAAGAATAAACTTAACTGAGAAAGTGAAAGACCTGTACTCTGAAAATTATAAAGCACGGATAAAAGAAGTTGGAGATGACAAACAAAAGATATTCTAGTCCATGGGTTTGAAGAATATTGTTAAAATGTCCACTATGCAAAGCAACCTATAGATTTAATGCAATCTCTATCAAAATACCAACAGCATTTTTCACAGTACTATAACAAACAGTCCTAAAATTTGTATGGAATCACAAAGACCCCCAAAAGCCAAAGCAATCTTGAAAATGAACAAACTGAAAGTATCACAAACTCAGACTTCAAGATATACTACAAAGCTGGAGTAATCAAAACAGTATGGTACTGACACAAAAGAGACACATAGAACAGTGAAACAGGATAGAGAGCCCAGAAATAAACTCATGATTCTGTGGTCAACTAATCTCTGACAAGAGGCAAGAATATACAGTGGAAAGAAACAGCCTCTTAAACAAACAGTGTTGGGAAAACTGGACAGCTACATGCAAAAGAATGAAACTGGACCACTTTCTCACACTATATGCAAAAATAAACCCAAAATGGACAGACCTGAATGTGAGACCTGAAACTGTAAACATCCTTGAAGAGAGCAAGGACAATCATTTCCCTGATATCAGCCATGGAACATTTTTCTGGATGTGTTTCCTCAGGCAAGGGAAACAAAAGCAAAAATAAAGTATTGGGACTACATCAAAACAAAAAAACTTCTGCACAGAGAAGGAAACAATTACCAATGCTCAAAGACAACCTACTGAATGGGAGAAAATATTTACAAATGACATATCCAATAAAGAGTATCCAAAATGTATAAAGAATGCAACTCAACACACAAAAACCTAATCCAGTTAAAAATTGGCAGAAGACACAAATAGGCATTCTCCAAAGAAGACATAAAGATGACCAACAGACACATGAAAAAATGCTCAACATCACTCATCATCATGGAAATGTAAATCAAAACCACAAGATATCATCTCACACTTGTCAGAAAGGCTAAAATCAAAAACACAAACAAGTGTCGGTGAGGATGTGGAGAAAAAAGAAACCCTCATGCACTGTTGGTGGGACTGCAAACTGGTGCAGCAACTGTGGAAAATTGGATGTATGGAGTTTCCTCAAAGAAAATTAAAAATGGAATTACCATATGATCCAGTAAGTCTGCTACTGGGTATTTACCAAAAGAATAAAAAAAAACACTAATTCAAAAACATATATGCATCCCTGTGTTTATGGCAGCACTATTTACAATAGCCAAAATATGAAAGCAACCCAAGTGTCCATCAACAGATGGATGGATAAAGAAGATGTGGTATATATACAGAGTAGAATATTACTTAGCCATAAAAAAGAATGAACTCCTCCCATTTGCAAAAACATGGATGGATCTAGAGGGTAAAATGCTAAGTGAAATACATCAGAGAAAGACAAATACCATATGATTTCACTCATGTGAAATTTAAGAAACAAAACAAAGAAAAAAAAAAGAGGGACAAGCCAAAAAACAGACTCTTAATTGTTGAGAACAAACTGATGGTTACCAGAGGGGAGGTGGGTTGGGGGACGGGTGAAATAAGTGAAGGGGATAAGGAGTACACTTATGATGAGCACCGAGTAATGTATATAATTGTTGTATCACTATATTGTACATCTGAAACTAATACAACACTGCATGTTAATTATATTGGAATAAAAATAACAATAAGCTAAAATGGAATCAGGAGGTCAGGAAGCCAGAAAGGGGAGCTCTCACACCCTACCACTGGCCATCAATTGCAGATTCTAACAGGAAGGGATACACCCTACATTCCCAACAGGAAGAAATCTACAGTACTACCTGTACTACCCTAGCAGGAAGAAGAAAGATCTTCTTGCCTGACAAGAAGCCAATGACAAATTGCCACAACTCAGCCAATGAAAAGCCACTACTCTTTGAACAGTTTATTCCAATGAACTTGTTTATAAGAAACACTCCCAAATCCCCCATTCCCCTATGAAGTAGCATTCCTCACCATTGTTCTCTGGACCTGCTCGTAGTTTTACAATAGTTTGCATATACCAAATTGTAATTCTGTGCTATTCCCAAATAATCCCATTTTTACTGGTAAAATAACCGACAGTTTTAACATTAACAGGTGCAAATGAAAGTTTACATTTGAGAAAGAAATAGAGCATTGTTTATTATCACATATGAATAGAGCTAATGTTCATTATGAAATGGAAATGTTTGTCAATAGGTGTGACATATATCTACTCCCTGAGAGGACCATAGGAGAGCATTACCTTGAACTTCTGCTTAAACTAATGTGCTGTTTTTATTAGCATACACGATGACTGAGGTCTTCACATCTTTCTACATTGTGTGCTGGAGTTAGTGTGCTGGAGCCAAGGCACATCTCTCCCCAATTCCAGGTTCAATTAAATCATCTCAGTAACTTGAAACAGGTCATGGCAAGAAGCTGAGTAGACTTCCCACCCCCACCCCAAACATATAGTCCATTGTTATGTTGCATTTCCTGGGATACTGGTTAAAAATTCTGGGTCCAATTCCAGTGTGTTGGCAGGTGAGTTTTCCTACACCATCAAGTAATTCTTGATTTGATGGATGTCCTACAATTCAACTTGATTCTGACACTACCCAGATAGAGCATCAGATCCCATAGGTTAAGGGCTCCGTCCCATAGGACTACTGCCCACCCTGTAGGTCAGATACCATTCACAAGCTTAGGTTGCCATTTGTGCTTCTGATCAACTGTCTGTAGGTGGAAGATTCCCATGACCTACTTCCTTGGGTTCAATTAATTTTTGAGAGCAGCTCACAAAACCCAGAGAAACACCCTACTTACTAGATTATTAGGTTATTATAAAATGATATCATTCAGGAAGAGCCAAATTAAAGAAATACATAAAAAAAGATATGGGGAATGGGCCTGAAGGTTCAATGCCCTCCTCAAGTACGCAATCTCTCAGCACCTCCACCAGGTATTCACCAGAAGCCCTCTGAAACCCATTCTTTTGTGTTTTCATGAAGGCTGCATTGCATCATCATGATTGTTTAAACCATTCGCCATTAGTGATTGAACTCCTTCTCTAGCCCCTTTCCCATCCTCAGAGGTCTGGGGCAGAAATCTGGAGTGAGACTGAAAACTCCAACCCTCTTTTCATATGGTTGGCTCCTCACTCCACCAGCCTTTAGATGCTTTCTAAATGTCCCCTTCATTAACATAAAAAAGACACCTTTTGTCACTCATCATTGAGGACATTCCAAAGATTTTAGTAACTCTCTGCTAGAAATGGCAACTAAGATAAAATATACATTCTTAGTATAAGTCAAAATATTAAAGTGGAGCACTGTATATCCACCTCCCAACAAGCCTGTATTTCTAGAGATTCTATCTGCTGCCCTGTGCGTTAATGTATTGAGGCATTGCTGGGCAGTGTAATACAGAAGCAGATCATATCCATTGGTTAAGTCTCAGTTCTTACTTGACCCCTCAGCAGCATTCTGGACAGTCAATGCCATTAATGCACTTTCTTCATATGGCTACACAGCACTCTTCTTACTACTTGCTCTTTCTTGGTCTCCTTTGGTGGTTTCTTCTTTTGTTTCCTATTTCTTGAGGGTTTGTAGTAAAATCTCACTTGATTTTAATTTGCACTTACTTAATGCTAATGATGTTGAGCGTATTTTCATGTGCTTATCTACTAACTGTATATCCTCTTCAGTGAAATGCCTGTGCATTTGCTTTGCCAATTTTCTAATTAAGTTTGCATAAAGGAGGTAGGTGCCTCCCCCCAACCTCCACCCAAATTTGGAGGAACAGACATTCAGAGAATGGCAATAGCTCTGTATATAAAAAACATTTCAAAAGTGTTTTTATCATCTATATATCCTTCCTTTCTGTATCCTGACTTTAACTGAAGGGTCCAAGGGTCACGGAAATGGTTTTCACAGATTTCCTTTGAATATCTGCAAGTACAGGTTTGACACTTCCCTTTGGCATTTTATATCTATTATGCATTGTTAATTTAGATTCGAAAGTATTTAGTATAAATGAGAAATTACAAATTGTAAAATTCAAAAAAAAGTAAATGATGGCAAATAATTCAAATATTACAAAATTCAGAAAAATAATATTTGTATTAATTTCCTGACATTTCTTTATAAATTTTTTGCATGTATTTTTGGCTGAACACTTCCATACAGTAAAATGCACAAGCCTTAAAGGTATAGCTTGATAAATTTTTACTTGGATCTATACCTACATAACCACAACCCAGAGCAAAATGCACATTTTCAGAACCTCAGAAGGTTCCCTGTTACCCATTTTGGTCAGTACCCACCAAGATTAACACGTAGTCTGTTTTCACCACAGATTCACTTGGATTCCTTTTGAACTCCATGTAAATGGAGTGATATCGTATGTACTCTTTTAGGGCTGACTTCTTCCATATATCATTATGTGTATCAGATTCATTGATAGTGTACATATCGTCCATTATATCTCCGTGTTTGTTGAAACTTCAATCGTAATGTAACACCCTATCGTATGCAACGTCTCTGAGGGTATTATTGTTCTCTCAGTTGCAACGATTCATGTTGGTTAGTTTCTCTAACTTGTCCATAGGATCAATAACCAAGTATTTTACACTCTTCTAAGGTCCCCTCTAAAAGGTCCCCTCTCCTCTTTTCCATCCCCTCTGCCACTGTGCTTGTTCAGAGACTTAGCATCTCACACCTAGAATACTTTCACAGATTTTCTACTTCTGCTATCTCTCCGGCAAAATGTCTCCCCTGGAAGATTAAACTTGTGGGGCAAAGTATTTGTCATGTTAATCTAGACTCAACATAATTAAATATTCTACTTTGTTTCTAAGAAAAAAAAAATGAAACACTCTAAACTGATATTCAGTGCCCTTCACAGTCAGGCTTCAATGAACTTCTCCTTTATGACTATAGCAATGAATCTTGAGTAATCCCTCTGCACCTAACTACCTTCCCCACAGACAGAATTAATCCATCTCAGGGGCAGTTCCAGCCATCATGCAGTACCCACTTTAAATCCCACTTCCTCTCTGAAGCTTTACTGCAACAACTGATATATAAATGAAGTCTCTCTTCCTTTATGTGGGTACTGTCCCGACTGCTACTACTACTGCTTGTTTTATCTCCCCGAGGAGACTCTAAGTTTCTGGAGAGGAGTTATCACTCATTTGTTATTTTTCAGTTCTGCAGAGGACCCCTGGTAAACTTTAATAAAAAGTTTTATAGAACATTTAAAAGGCCATGGATAAAAGCAACAGTGGGGAAAGTGGCAACAGATGACAAACATTTGCTACTTTCCAAATCTGCTCTGATCAACCCTTATAAATATCAGTTAACTCACCAGTGAGGCTCATTTCCATGCTGATGCCATAAACATAATTCCTGGTAGCTGATTGAGATAATACACTTAAAATAGAGATTTATTCTAATGGGATATATTCCACTGCTTTGTCATAGATATTCTACTTGGCTCATTCTCCTTTCTTATTCTTAAAAGATTTACCCAGGAAGTTATCAAGATAATTCAGTAGTATATTTATATTAACTTCCACCTGAAGAGCTAAAAATATGATAATATGCTATTATTGTGAGAATGAAAGACTAACAACTCAAAGTCCGAAGTTAAAGACTAAATGAGAGAATGTTTAACACAATGGACCTAGATCATCTAGCAACTGCAGAGCTTTTAAAGCATTAAAAAGAAAAAAGAGAAAGAATAGGACATCTACCTAGGCAGCACTTCACATTACAATGATTTAACTTTCTTTAAAAATGAAACTTTTTAGGTTTACATATGAAACAAAAATATCAAACTTCCATCAAGGAGTATAATATAAACAGAAGGTATAATGGAAACCATTAGCAGAGCATTTCACCATCAATAATTGGGTAAAGTTACACCCCCAGTTCTCACTATTATGTTATGAAGTCTAGTTCACACCATATATGTTTTCAAAATATAATGCTACCTTTGTAGAGGAAAATCTGCTTATGTGATATTGGAACAAATTGATGTGGTAGGCAGTGAAAATAATACAATTCCCTAGAATAAAAATATATCCTTATGATATCCCCCAATACTATGCAAAACTATTACGGATGAGAGTTCCTTTCCATTCCCACCTCACATTACTTTCCTGTGCTATTCTTTTTGGAGAGAAGAAAACAGATTCATGTACGAACGTCTCCACAACACTTCAGGGAAAATGAGAAGGGGAAGAATAAATAGTCCATAAACATGATGGGAATTACTTGGAAAATTCCACTATCCAGTTGTTCTAATTTTAGAATTGCCAAGAGACTATCTAGTACATACAGAACTTTGAAAAAAGTTGAAACTACACAGTTTTGAAATAATCCTACTTCCTTTGCCCTGGCTTTCTCCCTGCTTCCCTACATATAACCTTTTCACATATTTATTTTGGTGTCCACATTCTTTGCAAACTATGTTGTTAAACCTAAGACCTCATAAAGTAAATCCTTGCAGTTATGAAAAAAAGAAAGTGAGGTCATTTTGGAGTTGTGTGGCTAATTTACAATCTGAACACTTTTGCATTTTTCCCATTTTAAAGAAACTTTGAAAACTTATCAATAGATTTCTTTGTGGCTTTTACTAATGAAGTTGTATTTTTTTTTTTTCCACCAGTGGTAGGTGTTGAATAATTTGAATGGGAATTTGAAGGTTCATGGCTTCCAAACCAGCAGGAGTTAAGGCTTAATTGCTTGGAAATACATTTTCAGGGCTGATACCAGTAACAGAAAAATGTCTGTATGTCAAAAGAGGCTCTGTGCTCATCAGTTAACCATAACATGTGCCACCCCATACCTAGGGACAATGTAACTGCTAACAGCTTGAAGCTATTAAAAATGTACCAATAGGGAACTTTCTTATACATTTTTCACTAATATGCTTCTTCATTCTAAATAAAGGAATAGAGAAATTTTGTACTTAACTACTATCAGTGAAAAGGAAGGTACATTCACCTAGTTTGAGCTTCAAAACACATTACATCGAATGCTGTTCATTAAGGTAACACTTTAGAAGTCACTCATTTGCTAATACCTTCTTTCTGCGTCAACTCAGAAGCTGCCTATTAGATCTGGTTACACTCCAGGGACAAGGATTTGATTTCCAGCTCTGGAGATCAGGTCAAGAATTGCAATAACAATTAGTAATTAGTAGTTAGATCTCAATTTACTACATTAGAAGGTCATTTCTCCAAAGCATTTGGTCTCATGAGAGGAAGGGAATACAGGAGACTATAAACTGTTGAATCTTTGAAATCTAGGAAAGAATGTAGAATCTAAGATGCTCCTTGCAATCTTTAGACATTCTAAGTGTAATGAGGTCTTTTGTAAGATCTCATTTTTTAAAAATTAATTCATGTCTTTAGGCCTTAATTCCAGGCTTTGTATTAGCACATACTGTGTAACAAAACAATACTCTAGGCTTGAGGTATGTTTGTCATCTTTAACATAGTAACATCCCTGTGAACATGGACAGAAAATGCGAATATGGTTTAAATACTTCCTACCATCCTTATCAAAAACATGGTTAAATTACATATAAAAAAATCTAAAAAGTACAATATATTTTAAAGTAGGGTAATACTTTATGGTATGAATATGACTGGTTTTATAAAAAGTAAAACTCTCAGTTAAAAACAGTAAGATATATGGAAAATGCATTTTATTTTATGTTTTATCATTTATTTATTTATTTATTTACTTGGGAGACAGAGACAGAGAGAGAGAGATAGAGACTGAGAGAGAGAGAGAGAGCGCAAGCGAGCAAGCGTGAGAGCAGGGCAAAGGGAGAGAGAGAAACTTAAGCAGGCTCCAAGCACAGGCTGCATGTGCTCAATCCCATGATTCTTGGATTATGACCTCGGCTGAAATCAAGAGTTGGACACTCAACCTCCTGAGCCATCCAGGGCACCGCATTTTCTAAATTGAGTTCTGTTATCTAATTTATATCCCATTAAATTAGAACAAATTTAATCTTAGTCACTATTGGAACTTCTACCCAATCCTCAAGCTGACATCGTGTTCAAGATTCTTGATCCTTACAATGGGTCCATGCAGCTGGATGGGGTGAGGCAGGCTCTCTGGTCATCAATCACACTCTATAAACTTGATTGTAGAGATATGCCATTTACCTATTTGTGCTTGACTATCAGGTCTGGGAGATTTGTTGACTTCATATGGTGTCAGCTGGTGTATGGTGATCATATGTGAGAGACAGTTGTTGATGCCCTTGTTAATATATCCACAGATGCATTCTGTGGGTTTACCTTTCTAAGGTCTCATTGCCTCCACCAGGACACCATCAGAAAATAGGACCTCAGTTCCTACTATTCCAGAGCCTGTACATGTCTTTCCTCTCAACAGCTAGGGGAGTGTCTCTGAGCCTTATGGAGACCTTTTATGTCTCCTGCTTCCTTAGACCTCTTTTTCCCTCAGATCCTATCTTTTTCCGTATGCTGAGATTATTAGAAAACAAATTCCAGGACATTTTCTAGGTGACTAATGCATTCAATGTTTCTACATACCCATTCTGAGAAATGAAGCACCCTGCCAACTACTTTAATAAAGGGACAAAGAAAAATTCAGTCAGAAGAAAAGAGCACAAATTAATACTTCAAAATACCATCCAGTCATACCATTCTCGTGCGAAGAGAATCAATATTTGGAAAGTTTAAAAAAATAGGCTGCATTAAAAGTTTTAATTATCGGGGCACCTGGGTGGCTCAGTAGGTTAAGCGTCTGACTTCAACTCAGGTCATGATCTCACAGTTCGTGCGTTCGAGCCCCATGTCGGGCCCTGTGCTGACAGCTCAGAGCCTGGAGCCTGCTTCGGATTCTCTCTCTCTCTCTCTCTCTCTCTCTCTCTCTCTCTCTCTCTGTTCCTCCCCCACTCACACTCTGTCTCTATCTCTCAAAAATGAATAAACGTTAAAAATTTTTTTAAAGTTTTAATTATCTAATTCAGTGAGAAACAACATGAATTATTCCATATCTAAATGGAATACTAGATACTAGATACAGTATACTAAATACTAGATACTAAATACTAGATACAGTAAAGGCAGGCATTAGTGTTACATTTGTAAAGATGTAAGTATTATGAATGATAAAAGGAAGAATTTTACTAGTACAATCTCCCACAGAAAGTCTGCTAGTTTCATAAAGAGTATAGTAAAGACCTAACAAAAAAAGATAGATGTATCTTTATAGCACTAAGAATTGCATGAGTTAATCATTTCTGGATGCAAGAAACAAAGGCCTCACTTAGGTTACCTCAAGTAATGAAGTGTTATTGCAATGATCTTCAGAATTTCCTTACAGCGGGGGCTTTCTACAGGATATCTGCTTGGAAAGGAAAGCTAAGGAAGTGGTCTAATATTTACTTTTCATAACATACACATAATTTTTATTTACATTGTATGAACTCCTTAATACCTCTAATAGGTAATAAAGTTGATAATAAAATACACTAGTATGTTGACATATAAATAGCATTAGAAAAATTAGTGACTTTTTGAAGGAAAACAGGTGTAAACCTGAAATAAAATCAACAGTACAAAAACAATGAAAGACAAAAATAGGTCAATTTAACTTCATTGCTCTCCATAAAATATAAGAGAAAGTAAAAACCTGCTTCTTTACATAAGCAGTATGATATGATTTGCACATATTTGAAAATAGATTCAAGGAGCTTTTGGATTTTCACTAAGCAAGTAGCAAAAAAGTAAGAGCCAAACAAGATGACCCAGGACATCTCTCTATCCCCTCTCTTTTTTTTTTTTTTTTAATTTTTTTTCAACGTTTTATTTATTTTTGGGACAGAGAGAGACAGAGCATGAACGGGGGAGGGGCAGAGAGAGAGGGAGACACAGAATTGGAAACAGGCTCCAGGCTCTGAGCCATCAGCCCAGAGCCTGATGCGGGGCTCGAACTCACGGACCGCGAGATCGTGACCTGGCTGAAGTCGAACGCTTAACCGACTGCGCCACCCAGGCGCCCCACTATCCCCTCTCTTTTGATGTTATGATTATACCATGTATAAGCCAAACTTAGGTATGGAAGTAATCAGTGCTGTAGGTGACCCAGAGGTGCTACTGACCTTCTCAAGAGAAATAATAAGAGGAGGGACAGCTGGGTGGCTCAGTTGGTTAAGCATCTGCTTCTCGATATCGGCTCAGGCCATGATCTCACGGTTCATGGGATTGAGCCCCATGTCAGGCTCTGTGCTGACAACATGGAACCTGCTTGGAACCAAATGACCAGGAAATGGACAGCCTAGCAAGGCAATAATTTTAGACCACTCTATTCCATTCAAACACTGCAGAAAAAATATGGCACCACCATCACCCATGCAAGCAAAGGCTGAATGATGAGCTGAGAATTCTACCCTCTCCATGCTATAACAAGTTACCCCAATCTCTCCTCCAGTGTGGTGTCATGAAAAAAAGAGAAGTAACAAGAGGAAATATAGGTATAAGTGAAAAGGGAATATAAAGGCATGGCTTTGTATTTTACATAAATGCCCAAATTCACACATAAGTACTTGACAACTTTGGAGATATTGCAAAAGTCTTTTTCCATTGGCTGGCTCTGGACAGGTCAATATAGTTAATAATTCATGTCACTATAATTCCATTTGTCTTACCTATTTACTTAGTTGCATGGAAGAAACTAAAAACTGGGAGAATAGGCAGAGGCTTTTCTTCCTTCTGTCGTGGAATTGTAGTGATCCAAACAGTCACTGCCCTTTCCTGACCATCAGCTCTGGGGTTTAGACCTTTCCAAAGAAAGATGAATAGTGAATAATGCCATCACAGCACAGTGATGGTTCTTGAAATCCAATAGCAGCTTAATACATTGACAATTTTCTGTTACTATATCATCCAGAAAATTATATTCTCAAGCAATTAAACCTTATCTCCTGCTAGTTTAGAAGTCACAAACCATCAAATTTCCTATTTCAGTCAATCAATTTCTATTCTTAGTCCAAAGAGTAATGGCTGGGGAAAGAATGATTTGGTACACAAAGTATATAAAGAGCTATCTAGAGTTGCTGTAGTCTGCAGAACTTTGGGCAAGGCAGCTTTCCTCCAGAACAGTTCAGTACATTTCTGAAACCTAGAGTATGATAGACTCCTTTGTAGTATGTGAATCTATAGGAAAGAAAGTTCAAAGGTATATTAATTGAGAAATTCCTTTAAATAATAATCTATACATTGCAGACTTAGAACTCATGAATTAACTTTAAAGAAAAAAGTAAAACAGAAATATATTAAAAAAACACTTTATATAAAACAAAAATATTTTATTACTTGTATATTATTCTTTCAATGTGTAGTCATTCAGAACACTGAATTCTGGGCCTTCGATATTACCAAGTGATTGGTACACATACAAACATGTGTATATATGTATGTGTATATAAATATATATATATACACACACACACACACACACACACACACACACATTTGTATCTAGATGTGTATATATAACACTTGGAAGTATGCGTATGTGAGTGTGTGTGTGAGTGTGTGTACTTCCAAGTGTTATATTTAACATGGAGCCTGAAACACTTACAAGAGTATGTTTCTCTTCAGCAAAAGGCATACCAAAACAGACCAAAAAATTATCAATAGCTAATCTATGTGGCTATCCAGGAGACAATGGAGACATTCTTCAAGAGAGAAATTGTTACATCATCTTCCATTCTGTATTCAAACTGTAATTCTCTGTGATGATTTCTGTCTTAATGCATTTTTTATTTTAAAATTTCCACTTTGTCCTGTGGATTGCTTAGAAGTATATTCTTTAGTTCCCAAGTGTTTGAAAAATGGAGAAGATATACTTTTTTTTTTTTCCTATTCCTCCTCCCAAGTACAACTGGAAGCTCTGAGCATTATGTATAAAACAAACATGAGAGAATTCTGAAAGAAGGTAGAAGACAGATAGGGACTTTGGGACCCAAAGAACAATACAGTGGTGAGTTTGTTCTGTTTTCTTCTCACTTCATATATTCCAGACTTAGAGCAAAAGAGGTTAGCAACCTAGCCACACTAGGGAGATCAAACAAAAAAACAGCAACAAGGAAAGTATGTTCTAACCAAATGTCCAGGAAATGGGCAGCCTAGCAAGGTAATAATTTTAGACCACTCTATTCCATTCAAACACTGCAGAAAAAATATTGCCCTACCCTCACCCATGCCAGCCAACACTGAGTGATGAGCTGAGAATTCTACTCTCTCCATGCTATAACAAGGTACCCCAATCCCTCCTCCAGTGCGGTGTCATGAAAGGTCTCAGTTATCACTGGAAGGTGAATGAGGAATCTGGTTTTTATACACTCATGGAAGAAATGAGGCAACACGGCCTCTTCTTTTGCTGGAGCAGCATCAAAGAAAGCCAGCTAAAATGCTGAAGATACAGTAGTGAACAAGAGAGATCATGGCTCTCATTCCTGAGGCTAATAATCTAGTGATGACCTGGATCTAAATGTGTGTGATCTTTAAAACACTGTGATATCAAGGTGATATGTACTAAACAATGACTGTGTCTTGCTACAGATTACAAGTCAAAGATCATGCATATCAACTAAGAGCAGATAACTGAAAACTTACATGCCAAGACGAAGAAAGAAGGCAACAGACAAGGCAACCTAGATGACCTAAAGGTGTCCACATGTTTTGATAAAGAATGGTGACTACTTTCCAGATGGAAAGAATTTCATTGTGTCCTGAGAAGCATATACATTTTATGGAGTATTTATGTATTTTTTCATTTTATGGAGTATTTATATAACATAGGACAAGTGTGCCTTTCAGGGGTCCAACACAGCTGAATAATTATTGGGTTATACTGATTATTGATATGTCCTGATTTATTATTAATTTACTCTTTACACAATGACAGTAGCTTTAACTATGCTAACTGTGCTTTGGACAGGTTTATGTTAACTGTCAATTGTGGGGATCAGAATGAAAAGATCAAATTATCTTAATATTTCAAATTGTAAAGGAATCATCATCCCCTTTTCTCTAAAATGTTGATATAAGGTGAATCTTTTCAAGATGCCAATCATAAAGATTTATTATAAAATAATCCCACATATAAAGTAGAAGTGATGCATGGATTACAAGGATGACATTAAACAAAGACAATCAAGTGCATGTGATTATTTTTAAGTAATAGGAAAAATAAAAATTGTTTTACATTCTGATATTAGAAATAAAAAAAAACAGATTTAAGTCAAGGATAATAAAGACATCTAGAGCCATACATACAAACTACTTTCAGAACATCTCACATCCCAGTTTTTCTCTTTAGTCTTCTTCACTTATAATAAAAAAGCAATAAAACCCAGTTGGTGCTAGTATTATTTGTTCACAGCAAGTAGGAAAACACCTCTTACAGTAACCTTGAAAGAAGGGAAGTCTGTTTATTTTTAGTGGAATATTCATTAGTCATGTTGATCCTGCAAATTTTAATCCCAGAGAGATAAAAATGTATGAATAATAATATTTTCTGTGATCTTGAAAAAGGAGATGGTTTTAACACAATAAAAAATGCACATTAATATATTATCACAGAGTTTTAAAAGTTTTGGTAAACAGGATGAATTGGAAGTCAGATAATTAACAGTAAAAATAGAAGACAAATGACCAGTTTTGGACAGGGTTTGCTAAAGAGCCACATCTGCTCTTGTGTAGCAGAGGATGACTGGCATTTAATCTGGAACTGGACCGTGGAGCACTTTTGTCCAGAATTAACATTAAAATGGATGCTTATTATGGATCTTGCAAATGACAGAACAATACTGAAAACCAACCTTTCATATTATGCCTGTCCCTGACATTCCAAACTTTTTGACCTTTTTCAGTTCCTCAGAGCTAGAGAGGGATGCCCATCTTGTCAATAATGGTGGTAAAGGTTTAACCCTAAGTCAGTGGAAATTTGTATTGGACAATATTCCATTACCTTCATTGTGTTCCTTGGTACCTTATGCTTGTGGGATCTTATTGGATCACATAATGTGACTATTTTTTTTTAAAACTGTCCTAAGTGGGGGGTGCCTGGGTGGCTCAGTCGGTTGAACGTCCGACTTCAGCTCAGGTCATGATCTCACGGTCTGTGGGTTCGAGCCCCACGTCGGGTTCTGTGCTGACAGTGCAGAGGCTGGAGCCTGCTTCAGATTCTGGGTCTCACTCTCTCTCTCTACCCCTCCCCCACTCATGCTCGCTCTCTCTCTCTCTCTCTCTCTGTCAAAAATAAATAAACATTAAAAAAAATTAAAAAAAAAAACTGTCTTAACAGGTTTACCCATTACCTTCAAAATAAAGTCCTAAGTCTTTGGCCCAGAAGTCAAGCAAATGGCCATTTTGGTTGCAATATTCTTAACGTAGTTATCTTCCACTATCTTCCACCTGCTTCCTCATCACATCTTGAACTCTGAAATAGCAATCACATCCTATGTGTGCCTTTCCATTCATTTATCCTGTCATTCCTCTTGCCCTGCACACATATTTCCTCTTCTTCAAATCAATGCCACTTTTCAAGGCATAGCTCAAATGTCACTGTCTCCAAGGACCTTCTCACATGCTACTCATGAGGATTTTCCTCTGGGCCTCTAGTGCTTTTGTTTGCAACACTATTATATCACATTATACTTAGCCACGTATTAGAATTTTATTTGCCTCTCTCCCCGTTAAGACTAAGTCTTGTGTTGTATTGGTCTTTCTTTACATTGTGTCACCTTTTATAAACTCCTAACAGTCATGTATTCATAGCTGGCACTTAATGTCTGTTGGTTTTAATTGAATTTTAAATATATATGTACATATAGTTATGTATATATAACACATATCATGTTATTAGAAACATAGAGGCTAAAATAAAGAACCAAATAGAAAGTTAAGACATTTTAGATGTAAAAGTTTCATGTCTAGATAGGACTAAATTTAGTGATGCTAAAATATCTTTTCAAAATAAGCAGGAAAAAAGAAAAGTAAAACATAATACACAAGCATTTTAGACTCAGTATTTAGCCTTAATACAAGATTCTAAGGCAGAGAACACAAGGTTAAAAGCCTGTAAGGAGCACACAGTTCACAGATATGTGGGAAGCAGGTTGATTTATGACGGATAAACTGCTAAAAAAGTGAAGCCATTATCCAGGCCCAACTGGTTTGGCCATGGACTAATATGAGCCCCAAACTACCTGACTTTGGACTTTTTAAGAGAAGGAAAAATCCAGATTTTTATATGAAAACTCATTTTCTTTTGGGATGCCTGGGTGGCTCAGTCAGTTTAAGTATCCAACTCTTGATTTCAGCTCAGGTCTCATGGTTCATGAGTTTGAGCCCCACATTGGGCTCCACACTGACAGTATGGAGCCTGCTTGGATGCTTGCTCGCTCTCTCTCTCTCTCTCTCAAAGTAAATAAGATATTAAAAAAGAAAAGTAATTTTATTTTAAAATAGCAAATAATTCCAAAAAAAGAAAAAAAAAAAAACACTTACAGTTGAATAAAAAAAATCCCATGTCAACTGGCAGTCTCTGATTCCTGTTCTAAAACTTTTATTAAAGATTATTAAAATGAAGGGGAATGGTAAAATTAAAAGCTACAGTTGGAGATAAGTAAAAAATCCAACATATCTGTTTTGAAGCACACACTTGAAGATCATGAGTGGTTTATGCAAATTTAAGGAAGGAATAATGGCAGCAGATATAGCTGAAGCAGTGACAAGAAAGAACTATTTTGACATAAAAGGTTGATTTTAGAACTGCAAGGTTTAATGTAATTATATTAACTACTCTTTGTTAGCACTGTGTCTATGTGCCTAGCTTTGTAAACATTCCACAATATTGTTTTTTCAATCTTCCGAATGGACCTACATAGTAAGAATTATTATTTCAGATCAGAAAACTTAGGCATAGAAATTAAATAACTTTCCCCAAGGTGCTCACATGGTAAGTAAATCAACTCCAGTTGTGAACTACAAAGTTGCTCTCCAGTTATTTGGGTCTAACATTGGGTATGTGTGTGTTCAGCTGACTCCTATTGGCTATTCATGGAGCTCATCATCTCTAGGTGTTCACAATTAACTTCTTTCTGGGACTGGGAAACTAACAACCGGCCATTAGACATGATGCAACTGAAATGGCCTGAGGATCCTATCAGTAACTGGCAGTTACCCTAGTCGACACCTCTGAGGATGCCTCTAAGACAGCTGCCAGGTAACAGAAGAGGACTTATTACTGAACTATTTGTATAGTTGAGGGAAAAAATGCTGCCAGGAGCCCATTTGGAGCAGTCTACCTGAGGATAAATTAAGAGGGAACAAACTTAAAAGATGTATATAGAATGAAGAAGTACAACTGATTTGGCAATCAGTCCAATGTGTGCAGTAAAAGAAAATAAGGAGTCAGTAATTAATATGCTTCTCTTTTAGGTTTACTGAGTAGAATGGAAAGGATGATTATAAAGTAGTGTGATAAAAGTACTGAGTATTTTGTGTCAATAGAAGTAGATTAAATAATATATAACACGCAGTTTGACTATGTAGTATAATCATTCTAGCTATATTGATGGGAGTTGAATAAAAATCATTGTTATCAATTTCTAGAATAATTGAGCTTTCCAAGAAGCTTATTATTCACCTACCATATTTTATTTTTAATCACTAAATTTGGGTTTCTTATCTGAATCCCAAAGTTTGGCTTTTATTCTCTTGATAAAACATTGACAAGCTGAGAAAAACATTCACTGAGTGCATTTGATGGGCAAATACGCTTCATGCTGTGTTGGATGAGTAACCTATGAGTGGATTTTGGCCATTCTGTTTTGAGCTGTCAGATTAATTTCTCTTGGGCATCTTTCCTATTGCTGTGCATCTGAGCAAAATAATATTTTATTGTTGGTCATAATTAATAATTCATTGAAATATACCAAATGAATGCACTCAAAATATGGATGTAAATCTTATTAGGTCTCTGAATATAGCAGTCCCAGTCCCAGTGTGATTTTTGCAATACGAATTGCAGTTATATGTTAGATCATTCACTATCAGAACAAGTTGAGAATTATAATATAAAAAATTGACAGATTCTTTCTGCCTACAAATGAGAAAACAGATTTGTAAAATGTGAAATGAGCCACTCTGGCAAAGTAGAATTTCAGCTTCAAGTGTAAACACTTGAGTTAATGGCTGGGGTTTCTCAATCTCAGAAGCTCTGGTGCATGGGGAGGGTGAAGCAGGGGTTATGGAATCTCTTCAGCATTTTACTTAGAACATCCTTATAGGACTTAATTAGGCAGATTACCTGTTATGCATGGTGTACTGTGCTGAACACTTTTAAACTGGTATGTCCTCAAGGCAAATGGAAGGCAAAGTCACAAGGAATTACACTCTACACAAATAACTCCGAGCATTTTATTAGTGGGCCTCATAGAAATGAAATCGTCCTTGCCAATGCACCATTTAATGTTTAACTCAATTGAGTACCAAAGAGTTTGTTAAATGTTGAACGGCCATCTGGATTTATGGATCCAACCTGACTACCCTTTGGGTGTTTTTTTTCTTTTTTTTTCTTTTTTCCCCTAGTGACAGCATTTGAGCTTTGAAATAAAACAAAAAACCTTCTGCTTTTAACACCATGGGCTTTGTTCTAAATTGCTAGATAGTAGTTCTGGTGTAATTATTTACAAAAAAAGACAAATTTGCTTCTTGAAAAATAATATTTTATAATTGGAACTTCCAAAAAGTAAAAGTGCTAAAGATAATGCCCATGAACAGCAACTGCTTACCAGTGATTTCAGGATGCAAATGTTAACTTTACTATATACGTACATATTGAATTCCTGATTGTATTTAATCATTTTATTCACCTAACCACCTACAGGGAAGGGTCACTATGTCAAGCAATCCTGAATGGTGTTTTGTGTGAATTGGGAACAAAGCTTTTAAAGGCCAGAGGTTTAGGAACATAAACCAGATGTGCTCATTTTTAAAAAGTCTACTTAGTTTGTGGGGGAGAAAGGTCAGCCCCTTAGATCTTTTAAAAATCTTACTGTCAAACACATTCCATGGAAACTAAGCATTTTACTATTCTCAGAGTGCTGCTTTTTTTTTCCTCCCCTTTGGATAAAGTATTTGATCTGTATTGTACATGAACCTTTCCTACATTTAGAGCACAGTAAGATACTTGAAGATTTTCTTCACTTAAAAACTCCTAAAATATGTCAGAACATTTAAACTTTCATTTCATAGAAATGTTGGATTATTTTTAAAAATTATAATTCCCAATAAAATGTCTGATTTAAATGTCAATTCTCATTTATGAAGAATAAATCTAGATCATAAAATGACTATTAAAAAGACTTTTTTATTTTATTTTTTTAATTTTTTTCAACGTTTTTTATTTATTTTTGGGACAGAGAGAGACAGAGCATGAACGGGGGAGGGGCAGAGAGAGAGGGAGACACAGAATCGGAAACAGGCTCCAGGCTCCGAGCCATCAGCCCAGAGCCCGACGCGGGGCTCGAACTCACGGACCGCGAGATCGTGACCTGGCTGAAGTCGGACCCCTAACCGACTGCGCCACCCAGGCGCCCCTAAAAAGACTTTTTTAAAGATATATTTACATAAAGTTGAATAACTGTCTTTAAAGTGACAATACACATGTGTGCAATGCTTGTTTTCCACAATAAATTAGGTTCTAAAAATAATATGTATTTTTTATTTATTTTACTTTACTAAGAGAGCACAAGTGGGTAAGAGGGGCAGAGGGAATGAGACACAGTGAGAGAGAGAGGGAATCTTAAGTGGGCTCCATGTTCAGCATAAAGCCTGATGCGGGACTTGATCCCACAACCCTGGGATCACAACTGGAGCCAAAATCAAGAGTCAGATGTTCAACCAACTGAGCCACCTATAAACTGAGGCCCAATAAATTAGATTTAAAAGGAATTTATTGATATTCACACTTCAATATATTTATAAAATATAAATTATGTTGAATTTTTATTTACACTATTTTTTATACTGTGCATAAAACTCTCATGTAGAAATGGGTATTTCTTTAAAGTAGTCTCTTTAATTTACATTCCCTAACTCTTAACATAAATTACTATCATCTAAGCTGTTAACCTGGCTCTCATCCCACGTTACTAATTCCATGAATTTGGGTAAGTTGTTTAAATTCTTTAAGCTTCAATATTATCAAGTACAAAATGGAGATAGCAGGGCTCCTGGGTGGCTCAGTGAGTTAAGCATCTAACTTTGGCTCAGGTCATGATCTCAGTTCATGAGTTTAAGCCCCACATCGGGCTCTGTGCTGACAGCTTGGAGTCTGGAGCCTGCTTTGGAATCTGTGTCTCCTCTCTCTCTGCCCTCTCCCGTTCACACTCTCTCTCTCTCTCAAAAATAAATAAACCTTTAAAAAAATTTTTTTAATGGAGACAGCATGTGTATTTCCTGTGGTCTATAAGAGGATTAAATGAGAAACTATATGCTAACCTAGTGCCTGGTACATTATAAATACTGTAAACAAATTTCAGCCACTGGAAGCAATCACATAATAAGTTAAACAGTATCTCTGCTTAATAAACAGTAGGAGTGGGGTGCCTGGGTGGCCCAGTTGGTTACGTGTCCAACTCTTGGTCCCAGCTCAGGTCATAATCTCACAACTTATAAGTTCGAGCTCTGCATCGGGCTGTGTGCTGATTGCGCAGAGCCTGCTTGGGATTCTCTCCCTCCCTGTCTGCCCTTCTCCCACTGCCACTCTCTGTCTCAAAAATAAACATTTAAGAAAAAAAGAAACAGTGGTAGAGTTTGAAAAGTACTGAGTTTGTTTTCTAGTTGTGACCCCTCTGATCATAGGCAAAATATTTAAAATCCCTTAACTTTTTAAATGCCTATATTAAATTACTATATTAAAACAAAGATTTAGATGACTATATTAAAACTAATCTTATGGACTATTTTGAAAATCCAGTGAGACTCTGTGTGAAATGATCTAACACCATTGCTCAATAAAGTTATATGAGCATTTAACTTTTCTTAAGTTTATTTATTTTGAGATAGAGAGCTAACAGGAGGGAGGCAAAGAGACAGAATCCCAAGCAGGCTTTGTCAGCGAAGAGCCCGATAGGGTGCTTGAATCCACGAACTGTAAGATCATGACCTGAACTGAGGCTTAACTGACTGAGCCACCCAGATGTCCCATATAAGCGTTTAATTTAAAATGCTTTATAAATTTCACTTCTATTGTTAAAATAATTTGCATTTAAACTGAGACTAGATTTAAATATGTATCACTGGACTAAGTATTGCTGCAGAGCCTACAAGTTGCTTTCTGACAGCTTCCCTAGTAATAGAATTCTTGGTTTCGAGCTGGCCACAGAGACATCTGGGATAAATGTTGTATTTTCTAGCCTCAGTGCTCTGTCAGCAGAGAAAAAAAAGTAATGGTGGGCCTCTAATATGGCACCATAACTGGGAAAAAAAAAAGGCCTACCACCTGGCAAAATGTTACCTCTTTGATAACAGAATGAGTAGCAATTTGCCCACATTGTAACATACACTTATTCTGCATACAGATTTGTCATTCCTGCCCACAACAATTCTGCAAACAATATCCATAAACTTACTAAATGCCTTCTTCACTCTAATATACCCCACACATTATTGCTTGTGACCAAGACTCTCACTTTATAGCAAAAGAAGCAGAGCAAGGGGATAGTTATCACACAATTCGATAGTCTTACCACGTGCTCCATCATCCAGAGACTGTGAGCCTTACAAAATAATGAAGACCGTATTTACTACTCAGTAATGGTACCACCTGAAAAATAGCCTTATAAGATTTGGTGATGTATGATAATGTTAACCAACCACCGGTATCATGGTGCTGTTTTTGCCACAGCAGTAATAAATTCGTGGGTCTGGGAAGCACCTGTAAGAATAGGAGTTACATTTGTCAGTATTCCACTTTACAACCCCTTTAAAAAATGTCACTTCTAATCCCTGTGATCTTGGCCTCTCCTGGCTATCGATTTTAGTCCCCAGGGAAGAAATTCTTCCACAAGGGAACATAATGATACCTCTGTTGGACTGAGAGTGGAGCCTGCCACCTGGCCACGCTACAGTCTCGTGACATTTAATCAACATGAACACAAAGAAGGTTATGGTGGGCTATGGTGATCGATCCTCATCAATTTTGGGAAAGAGGTTGGCCGCTGCATATTAGGACATAGAAAAGATTTGGAACCCAGCGAATCATCTGGTGGTTCTGACAGAACTGTCCTATCTTCTGCTAAAAAGTTAATGGAAAAACTATAGCACCTCAACATAAGGAGGACTTCTGACAGTTCTGACCCTCCAGGTATGAATGTTTGAGTCTCCTTCCCAAATAAAGAATGCTATGAGGCTCTGGATGAGAACCAAAGGAAACACGGACTTGAAAGAGGAGGGAGACTACCAGTAACAACCACGGCATCACTACCAGCTGCACAAATGAGGTCTTCAGTAGATAATCACATATTCTTCCTTGTTCTGTGATGTGTGTTTTTCTATTAACTACATTTTCCTCTATCTCTTCCTTTATCCCATAATTTTATATTCATTGTGGATGGTGGCTAATTTTATATTTGTACCCGTGGTTTACAATATTCAGGTATGGCTGTGACTGAATTAGAAATGATCACACAGAGATGGAAACAGTGCTTGATAGGAGTTATTTTCATCTACAGAGGGGCAGTTGCATCCTGTTAGCTAGGATCATGTTGTAGTTCTGGTAGTTCTTGTTCTGAAATTTAGATTTAGGATTAACAGTAACTATGGATGCAAGGACTTTTAGGTAACACGCACTGGCACGCAACCTTGGCTTCAAATATGCTTTACTGTACGCTCTTGTACTACACAGGATGGAAAAGAGAAAACTTCCATTTCTAAGTCTCCTCATATCTAGAGCTCTGATGTAATTTAGTTTCTACCAAGTGCATGTTGTGTCAGATTTGGAACTGAGTTATGTGGCAAGGGGTGCCAAATATGATGCATCCATTTTGATGATAAGGTTTATAGAAGAAGCATCAAGGATCCTAATTAGAGGACTCCCTGCAGTGGTGTGGACAGTATTCCCCACTGGGTCGAAGACAGTGAGGTTCAATAGTCTGCAGCTTCCAGATTCGGTGAATTCTTAAAATGGCGGTGGCACCCTTACTGCTGATATGAGAGGCATTGTGATTTGTGGAACTGGAGAATTCTCTCTCCATTCCGAGCTTGACCAAATCACTCAGTCCTTATAATAATTCTGTTTGTTCAATATACAATATAATTCAGTGTAACAACTATTTATTCTGCATGCATCTCATGTAAAATTGCATTTTAGTACAAAGAAGAAGATACTTAGTCTTTTGTTCAAGGAAATCACAATCTTATGGGAGAGATGGTCACCATGACATGTCAGACTATAATATTATGGAACTAAAAATTAAATGCTACAGGAACTTAAAAGGAATTAATTCTGTTTGGTATTGGGTAAGATTCCTTAAACACTGAGTCTTAAATAGAAAAACTGAACAAAATTTGAAGAAGGCATTTAAGGTAGTAAGGAAGAGTTTCTTAGCATTTCAGGTTAAGATAGGAGAATTCTGTGTCTGGGCAAAGGGGCTGTCAGACAAATACAGATGGACGGTGAGTCTGTCCATAACTAAAAAAACTTAGATTATGAAAGGGAGATCTCAGGAAATAAATTTAAGAAAGTAGTATAGAGATCAGATTGTATTGAGAATTAAGTGCAAAGGAAGTTTAAAGGGTTTTTAGTTGCTGTTATTTGTTTTTGTAGGCAACAAAGAGTGACAGACTTCAATTACATAAGAAAAATTATGGAGCTAGTATATAGATTAAAATAAACATGAGAGAAGAATATGAAGACGACTAATGAAGTTAGCACCATAGGAGGAAGATTCCTAAGAGTAGCAGATAGATATCATAGATACCATAGAGAAAAAATCAACAGGGCCCAGTTTCCTGTTGAATGTAAAAGTTGATGAAAAGTTGGACTTGAAAATGGCTTCCCATTTTCTAATTGAATTATTGGAGGCATGATGATGCCAGTAGCTACAACGGGAAGGAAGTACAAGGGCCAAGCAGATCTCATAGGAAATTTATTGAGTTCTAATTTGCTTCACTGGAAGAACATATATAAGATCTAGCCAAAGATGCCCCATAGATTTTTTAAATCCTGAGATCAAAATTGAAGCCAAGGTTATAAATGCATATTTTAGAGTCAAATATTTAAAAATTGGAGATGGTGACTTTCTGGCATTTTAAGCAATGCCAATCTCCTCATTGCTATTTATCACAGATTTCACATAGCACCAATGATTTTTGCAACAGTTGGGAACCACATCCAAGTGGTTTCTAAAATATTAAAAAGTAATGGGGAGAAGAGAAGTGAATAAGGATGATAAAAGACTGCTTTAGGCCACTGAGATGCTCTTGAGGACTTTTACACAATACTAGGTGAGATTTTGAAGAAAGTCAGAAATATCTGAATTGTATCTTAGACTTCTTTTTACCCACTACTTAATGAACTTTAGAAAACCCAAAGCATATTTTTAAAGAATATTTAATTTTGTATGAGCAAATTTCCCTTTTGAGCATGTTCCTCATTCTAAATTGATCAAAAGGTTTTAGCAAATTTCCAAAATTTGTATTTTTCAATGGGTAACTGATACTCATGAATATATAAACTTCATATATATATGTGTGTGTGTGTGTATACATACATACATATATATATATACACATACAATATATATATATAAATTTTTTTTAATGTTTATTTATTCTTGAGACAGAGACAGAACATGAACAGGGGAGGGGCAGAGAGAGAGGGAGACACAGAATCCAAAACAGGCTCCAGGCTCTGAGTGGTCAGCACAGAGCCCGACATGGGGCTCGAACCCACCCACGGACTGTGAGATCATGACCTGAGCCGAAGCCGGATGCCCAACCGAATGAGCCACCCAGGCGCCCCTATATATATATATATATATATATATATATATATATATACACACACATATATATCTGTGTGTGTATGTGTGTGTATGTGTGTGTGTATAAATTAAACTTTCTTCTTCCAACTTTGGTTGGGTTAGATTATAATGTGTTATAACCCATCCTCCTTAGAGATATCCACTCTTCTTTCTCTTCCTTTATTCAATGAAATAGATTGAGATTCTGTTTCTCATTTGTTCCTTTTTAAGTGTTCTAAGGAAAATATAGTCAAAAAAGAACCAAAATTTTGATGACTAAGTTATGTCTGATGTTATACTCACATATGAATTAACACTAGATACTAAAATCCTTTTTCTCTAAAAGAAATTTGACCTACATAACTTACTGTGAAAGAAAATCATAGTTCCAAACTGCTGACTTTTCCATTATTGAGGATTTTGATAGATTTTTGTGTGTATAGCAGTTCACAAGATAAAAAAAGAAAGAAAAAAAAATCTGCTGCCTGTGATTTAATTTCAATCAAGGAAATTGCAAAGAAAGGAAAACTGAAAACAAGCATATCTAGAAATAAGATATGATAATACAAATCAGCTTCGTGTGTGTGATTTAAATTACTAGTAAATGCCAATATCTACAGTATACTAGCTAGCAAGGTACTTTGTGCTGAGGAAACAGAACAAAAGAGATCTTCTACCTACTTAGTGTCACGGAAACAAACAAACAAAATCTGTCTTGGAACTTTATGCAGAGACTACCTAGCTCAATACCCTCATTTCATCCATGAGGAAATTTAAGGCCACAGAGCAAAGTGATTTCCCAAGGTTTTATGGCTGTTAATGTCAGAAGGAGTAAGAATGAATCTATTTGAGAACTTATAATAACCCATATAGGTCAGTATTATTGCTTCCTCCTCTCTCTTAATCTGATAAGAAACAGTCAGAAATTTATGATAGAGTCAAATTTTAGTGACAAATCTGTGTAACTTTTTTTTTTTCTCGGCTACAATTGGAAGTACCTAAATAAAAATGTCAATTCCAGATAATTCTCTTCCAGGATGAGAGAGGACAACTCAGACATGAATAATGTGGCTTGAAGACCAGCGCATGTAGTCTCCCAGATTCTAACCTGCACGAAGGTCCCCTAGACCACTGTAAGAAACTCACAGAACCCTTGTGAAATATTTAAAAATTTTGAGGTATTCCTCTACCTCAAATCTATTGAATACCATACCAACTGCTAGCCTGAGGTACTTCATAGTTCCAATATTAGATTTTTACTTTCCTCTTGATGTCATCTTTTTCTTTGGCAATTGCTAGGATAAGAAGCAAGTCCCAGCAAAAAGCACTATGTGACAGGAAATTAAGATGGTGGTATCAGATTGGCTTATACTACCGAAGTGAACAGTACTCAGCAGGTACAGACATTTCCATATTCAACATATGTAACAATATGTATTTGAAAATAAGTCTTCCTTTTAGTTCCTATGCATTTTTTTTCAAACTCTTATTAAATACTTTGGACCTAACTACTTCTTACTAAATAAAACTCAGGCATTTATTTGACCTCACAGTGCCATGCAATAACTATGGAAACACCAAAAGCATCACCAACCTAGAAAGTTTAAGAACACAGTTGCCATTCCTCTCTAATAGGAGCAAATCAAATGTCCACCCACAAATGAAGTTGGGGATGTAAAAGCAGTCTTCTATGAGGAAATACAGAGCTAAATGAAGTCAGACTACTCAACACTAAGCAAACTATCTTTTGAGTAAAAGAATCTTGGTAATTTCTTTTACTGTATTGTTCATAATGTATCTCATTATTTTAATTAGGAAACAAGTCACTGAGTAATAATGATAGTAGCTAATATTAGTGTGTTTTAGGTTTCAAACACAATATCAAACATTGCATCTAGACTTTTTTTTAGTTGTCCCTCAACAATGCCATGAGGTCCCTTATTAAGAATGTAGATGAGAAAACTAAGGTTAACTTTCAAGTGGTAAAGCAGGTAGGTTAGAAATATGCAAAAGATGGGCACCTGAGTGGCCCAGTCAGTTATGCGTCCAGCTGGGGTCATGATATCATATTTCATGGGATTGAGCCCCACCTCAGGCTCTGTGCTGACAGCACGGAGCCTGTTTAGGATTCTCTCTCTCCCTCTCTTTCTGCCCCTCCCTAGCTTACGCTTGCTTGTTCTCTCTCTTTCAAAATAAATAAATTTAAGTTTTTTAAATATGTAGAAGCTAGAAAAATTAAGTAAAATGAGGTGTGAAAATACATGGTTATCTTCCCCTTATAGCAACTCTCTCCAAAAATTTTAAATTCCCTACAAAGTTAGATTATGCAGCTCATGTTATTTAGTGATCTCAGATAATCCAAAATATTAAATTAATTTATTTTATTTTTTTTTCAACGTTTATTTATTTTTGGGACAGAGAGAGACAGAGCATGAACGGGGGAGGGGCAGAGAGAGAGGGAGACACAGAATCGGAAACAGGCTCCAGGCTCTGAGCCATCAGCCCAGAGCCCGACGCCGGGCTCAAACTCACGGACCGCGAGATCGTGACCTGGCTGAAGTCGGACACTTAACCGACTGCGCCACCCAGGCACCCCTAAATTAATTTATTTTAAAAAGTAAATTCTACTTTGGGACTTTTTGTAATCTATGAAAAAAAGAAACCTGCTGAACTTCGAGAATTTCTAAGCTGATAACATTTGGCCTATGAGTATAAGGATAAGGCTACTTTAAAATGTGAGTTTTCTACATAAAGTTTTACTGAAAGGAACAAAAACTGGGGAGGAATATGAAACTTCATTAGCAGCAATTTATTTCTAGAAATATACTTTACAAACCCAAACTAAAGAAATTAGACCCAAGTTAATTTTTACAGTCTCAACCCACCCTTGTGTTTACACTTCTTGCAAGGTTTTGTTTGTTTGTTTGTTTGAATACTTAAAGAAGTGACAGTCTTTAAAACCCTGGAGGAGGAAATCAGAGGAATAAATTCAGAAAAAGAACACCTTAACTAAAATTCTCACCTGAGGTCAAAGCATACTTCACAGGCCTTAATCTTTTTTAGTTTCAAATGCCTACCAACTCTTCAGATAATTCTTGAGACAATTAATTACCCATCAGCGTGTTTCAGTGCATATTGAGAATTTAAAAGTATCTACATTACTCCATACTCACTTATATACACCTATGCTTTTTTTCCTTAACATGTTTTTTTTTTATTTGTTTAAATTAAAAAAAAAATTTTTTTTGAGAGAGAGAGAAAGAGAAAGAGCAAGCAGGGGAGAGACAGACAGAGGGAGAGAGAGAATCCCAATCAGGATCTGCTCTGCTAGTGTAGAGCCTGATGTGGGGCTCAATCCCACAAACCGTGAGATCATGACCTGAACTGAAACCAAGAGTCAGGTGCTTAACCAACTGAGCCACCCAGGCTCCCCACCTTAACATGTTTTTTTTTTTTGTTTTGTTTTGTTTTTAATTTAAAACAAAGGCTATCCTATATCTGCTTGTGAGGAGTTTGCTTTCTAGTTGTCAATAAAGAGACTAAAAGGAGCATCATTTCAAAAGGATATCATGTGACATGGATGAAGTGAATATGGCTTCTTCATAGGTGGCTTAAAAATAATGTGGTGACATTTATGGAAATTAATTTGTCACTATGTAGCAGGCACATTTAAACAGCAATTCCTATTGACCCAGTAATTCCCCATCTATGAATCTCTCTTCAGGGAAACAGGCATAAATTTGGGGAGGAAACAAAAGGTAACTTTTTAAGATGTTCCTTGCAGAATTATTTATAATAGCAAAAACTAAATATAACCTATCAAACGGTATGAAAAGCATTAATAAGATATACTACAATTTATAATGGAATACTAAGTGGTCTAAAATATTTATAAAGAATAGCTTAGCTCAGTCAGTTAAGCCTCCAACTCTTGATTTCAGCTCAGGTCATGATCTCATGGTTTGTGAGTTCGAGCCCCACATCCCTGCACTGACAGTGCAGAGCCTGCTTGGGATTCTGTCTGTCTGTCTCTCTCTCTCTGCCCCTCCCCTGCCTGCTTTCTCTCAAAATAAATAAACATTTAAAAAATTAAAAACAAAAACAATAGCTTACCCTTATACAGCACAAATTATATGATAGGCATTGAATAACTTCACATAGAGTAAGTGGCAAAGGCAGGAGTAAAACCTAGGAAGATGGACTCCAGAGTCTATGTTCTAATCACTGTGTAAATGTCATTAGAAAGTGCTTGTGATCAGAAACGACACGACTAAATGTTTTCAAAAGCAGGATACTAACTTGCATGTTCAGGATTACCTTGTGATAGAAAACATACATAAAGGAAAGACTGAACATAATTGTGTAAATGGGTACTAGCTTATTAGTAATAATCACTTTTCTGTTTCTTTGTATCTTTTCTATTTTCTCTGGTTTTTAAGTAACTCTAGTGAATATTTTTAATAATTTAAAGGTATAAATAGCCTTCTATTCTATATTATGCTAATATATGCAGATTCATATTATTTGTAACATAAATAATTATAAATATGAACCTGATACAACAAATTATCTTAGTAGACACCCAATATTGCTAGGTGCTATAGATTTGACATACCTCAAAGTCAGTGGTTTCTCAAATTTTAGATTGTTCCAATCCTATTTTATCTATAGATGTGATATTTCAAATCTCTTAAAGCAGAAATCACCTAAACTTTGTGAAACAAATGGAATTAAAATGTCAGGAACTTTAGATGCAGTACTAAAATATTAAGCACCACAATAGAAGTCCTGATAGAAAATTTAGCAAGTTCCATGTTTCTTATTGAATATGACAGAGTTAAAGGGACAGAAACAAGTGGGATGGTTTTCTTTTCAGGAGTACCTGATCTGCTGAATGACTTTAATGTGCAGAATACAACTTTGGAAATTTGGGGAAATAAAGCAGAGATGGAACAGGCAGGAGAAAAGGGAGAATCCACAGGATTAGCCTAAAAATTAAAACTGAGAGAGAATGAGATTGGAAGAAGGAAAGCTGGGGAGGAAGTCAAATGGGACACAGTAGGAAATGGCACACACTTTGGAGCTACATTCAAATCCATTATAATAAATAAATTCCAGGTTATCCTTACCTAGTGATTATCTCCATGAAAGAGGTCAAAGTGGGCAGAAATCAAAGCCCATTTTTACAACCACAGTAAACTTACTCTACTAAAGTCTATACGGTGCCAGGCACATTCATTACAATGATCGTCTGTCACAAGCAAATCTTTAAACATACTTGATAATATAAGACCTTCAAATGTTAGGTAGTAATTAACAAGATAGAGTCTCTCATTGGTTTACCCTTTTTTTCTGCATGACTTCAATTGACAGTACCCAATCGTTTTCAAATAAACATTTATTTGAAAGAGCAGAAACATCAGTTTAACCTGCCATTTTACAAAACTGACAGTAACTTGGGAAAAGAAAACTAGATTTGCGTGTGTGAACCCTAAATGCTTACTCTAAGCAGTATGCTATGTTTAGCTGATTCAGCAATACCTTTACCAACTCTTTGTCAATTTAGTCCCAGAATACATCTTTTCTTAGGCATTTTAGTTGGATGTTGCAAAAAGGTTACTGTAACAGTATTCATTTATAAATAATTAATGACACAATAAAGAAGCCTGGATAGGACAATGTAGCCAGTGAATAAATAAGAACAAAGAAAATTAGCAGCAATACAATTTGATTTTCATAACACAATGAGAGCTAGCTTTTTAGTTTGATGGCTTTACGAAAACACTTCTGTTTTTTGTGTGTTATCTAATTTAACTACTATTTTTTTGTGTTATCTAACTTAATTGCTATGTTGAAGTAGCTAAAAGGTAAACTTTTAAAGTAAGATTTTATAAACTATGAATTACTTGGTTCAGATAAGCTCACAAGTAATTCTTAAAAATTCCTACTTAGCACTGATTTTGTCTTTATGTTGTTGACTTATAAATTAGGTTTGTAACTGAGCAGAGCTTAGACAGCCAACATTCTGAGAGTAGCAAGGGTAAAATGTACAAAGAAAACCCTGAGGTCCCCTGAGATAAGCACAGTATAGGAAGCAAAGTCTTGCTTCTTGGTCTCTCATTCTCTCTCTCTCTCTCTCCCTAAGTAGACTGGCAATCATCAGTATGACAAGATCTGAGTAGCCTGAAAATATAAAAACACATGCACTTCCATAATCACAAGACTTGCCTTTCTAACTGCATGGCATCTATTTTCTTTTCCTTCCTGAGAAATGAAGTATGGATATTTGAAAGGCAACATTTTAAGGTTTGTATATTATGTGCTATAAATGTCTAATGTCATTCACTTTGATTTTTCTGTAATTTCTGGATGTACCTCCAGCATTCTCTTTACTGATTTTGCCTTTTAAAAAGCCACCATCTGAGGTTATAACAAATTCCCTAGCTCTTGCCAATGGTGTTAGTTGTCCCATCATTATATGTCAGTAGTTGAGACAAACAAACAAACAAAAATCAAAGCAATGCTAAAAATAGACAAACAACCAGACAAAATCCTGCTGAATATGTGTCCCAGCAACAAGAAAATGGTAGAACAAATTAAATGCATAAGTTCATGCAAAATGCATGGTTCAACAAGAAGGAATTTGATTTCCCTCTAAAATCTGTGAAATTGGAAATCAAGCTGCCAATCATTTCTAAGAAATGATTTAAAGTTATATGGTAGAAAGAACAAAAGAACTGAGTACAATTTTATTTTGGATTGGGCATATTTTTAGTGTTGATATATTGCAAAACATTTCATATTCAGAAGTTAGGGCACAGCTACTATGCAAGCATCCAAGGCAATCACTCCAAACACATCAGGTGCACTGTTGAATATGGGCTTATCTTTATGATGATCTCAAATTATCCAAAATTCCTGTTGAAAATTGGACTTTCTTTAGTGATTTGGATTGATGTTAATGTTTTATCTCAAGAAAGAGAATATATTATAGTCCTTACAGTCCTGCACATAGATACAAAGAATTTAGCATCAAGATTTTTTTTTAATTCTCCTTCAAGTATGAAAACAGCTTAGGTATATCTCTTTTTATCTACCTAAATTGTGAATTGTTTGTTCACTGTAAAATATCAGTGTCCTAAAGACATGCGGGATTTGCAAGATGATACTACAGCCTTTGGCATCCATATATAAGTTCGCATTAATTTTACAGCTATGTCTTTAAGAGATACTCTGCTACCTATGAAGAATTGGCTCTAACTATCCCCTCCCTGGGGTCTTGAAGAACTGGCTGTTAATGAACTAGACTGTTTCCATCCACCATTACTTTGTTGCTGAAAAGCTTTTCCTACTGTCACGTTGAAATCCACAAACTCTGTGTCTGTAAACACAGCTTGCAGACTCTACAAGTATAAGCTTGCTATTTTTAAAACGTTATTCTAGAATTTATCCATAATTTTATTAGACCATAAACTACAAAGCAGCATTCTTAGAATTCGAGCAGTGTATGTACATTTTAGTGGACATGGTTTGGAGAAACATTCCATTCTATGTACACAATATTTTCCTTTTATTTCCATGCCTAAAATCCAGATGTTTTGTTATTAACAATTACCCCCCCAAAAAAAAAGAAAGAAAGAGAGAGAGAGAGAGAGAGGGGGGGGAGGGGGAGAGAGAGAGAGAGAGAGAGAGAGAGAAGAAGTGACACTGAGACTGAAACATAGATGAGAGGTATTTTATTACATGGTGACAAATATAGCTTATAAGTTACTAAGAAATGGACTATACTTTTTCTTTTTTCTTCTTAATATTTACAGACATATCAGGAGATTCTATACAGCCATCCTGGAAAACTCACCTGGAAAATGAAAATGGCTAAATGTCTCCTACTTAGTTATAATTATAAGTTAAGCTGTTTTCTGTCATCTGAATGAAAACTACTTAGGTGGTAAAATTTAGATTTCAAACATACAAAATAATTTAAAAGTACCTCTGTGAGGAACAATTATAATTGTGAATTCCCAGTAGTGTGCCATATTCCCCTATTCTTATGTCTTTTCATATTTATCCCCAATTCATTCCTGACTCTAGGTTGTTACTAGAGATAAAATAATAAATGAAAATTCACACAATATTTTAACTTGGCCAAATATTTTAAGGCTACTTGGAAGACGAATAAGAAGGAAGCTTCCTTTTATTCTCCCGATATATCAGAACTCTAAAATAGGAAAATTATTTCTCACTTTGGTCACATAATTTGAATGTTCTATCACTTCTAATCAAATATGTCATAAAAAATACACTGACTTGATAAATCCATACAATGCAACTCTTTGGGGAGTTACAGAGGCAGAGCTAATGAAAGCACTACTAAATTCTTTATTAGAATAATGAATATATTTTGAATTAATAATGACTTGAAAAGTGTTATTCATCCTCAAGATATACACCATAAACCAGAAAATTAAAAAAAAAAAAAAACTGGCTAGGAATTACATTTCCAGACATCGTTTAATAATAAACATCAAGCAGAGTTTGGAGTTAACTTAGAATTACTGAACAGGGTCAGAAAAACCACCTTGATGGATTAAGGTACAGTGCAGTCTTACTGTTTTTATGGTGTGCATAAGACTGCCCATAGTTTGAAGTGTCTGCTTGTAAGAAATAAGTTCTACTATCCCTCCAAATTCTTTGAAAATTATATTCATTTAAATCAGCTAGTATCTTTGGCGGTTGCTGCTTTCTGATTTTAGTGCATATAAATTGACAGCTAACTCGAAGATTTAGAATTTTCTACTTCAGTGCTAGGCCAGATATGAATTTATGTATTTTCCCCACATTCTTCCCCTTGTACAATATTGTTATCCAATTCCATCCACTAGCCTTCTGATTAATACAATGCAGTTGACTTACCAAAGCATAGCCAAGGGAGAGATGGATTAATATGTCAACTAAAATTGACAATTGGATGCCTAGTACCAGTTTGGTATAATTCCATGGGGTTTTGAGACTTCTGGGTGGGTATTTTTAGTCAAGAAAAAAAATGTTTCAGTAAAGGTGCATAATTGCCTTGTATCTTGAAGATTCCTGCATATTGATACAATGCTTATGTGAAAGACTAAAAACATCGTGTGTGATTTAGATATTTTTAAAGTTACTACTATGCAGTGAATATATTATACTCCTATATTTGCTCGTTTTCTCCACTATGGAAGGAGACTGCAAAAGCCAAACACTTTGCAAAGACACAGATCAATATGAAATGCCCAACACACTGGATTATGAACTTCAGGGCTACAGGTCTTGAAGCAGGCATGAAGGGTTCTGGCTGCACTCACAATTAGCATGGTGAGGAAACAATTCAAAGCACGATACACACACACACACACCTATGTATTATATATATATATATAGTCCTCTGGACAAATACATCCTAATTAGAACTTCACATGTAATATTTTGAAATGATTTGGAGGCTGATGTTTCTATTTCTACAGTTCACTTACCTGAAGAAGGAGATTGAGAAAGTACACAAGAGAGGATTGGGAGAGAAAACTAATCTCTGGTTGGACTAAACCAGAGTAGGGCACATTATACTCAATAGAAATTGTTAGAATATACAAAATGATCAGAGAGGATATAGCTGCAAAGCTCAGTGGGTATGTAAAGAATTCTCTTATAATAGAAGCCACTATCAGTGACCAGGCAATATGTTCTAGAAAGCAAAACACGGATCACCCCATGTTACACAGGAGACTGAATTCAGGGCAGATTGTATTCCCTCGTTCCTACTTCCATTCAAGAGAGGCAAAGTACATTCAGGCTCTGGGGTAAAAGCACTGCATATCTGGTTTTAGAAAACATTTCTAGCCAGATTTTTCAAAGAGCACATTTAAAGAAATCTGCTAGGAGCAATGACAGTCAAAATTGTTCCTACAAAGAAATATAATGATTTGCAGAAGTATGGTGGAGGCAACTAGCATAAATGAAAATGAAGGGTTTAAACAGCACGGGTAGTTTGCTACCTCCATTATGTGTTCATTCTATCATCAGATGGTCAACATATTCACAGAGAACATGAATGAACAGAGTCAGTTGTGACAAAATTGTAGAGTGCCCTTTCTAGCTGCCTTCTAATTTGTCTTCTAAGAGAAAGATGAAGAAAATAACCGTAAAGAATAAGCTCTAATTATGATGAGGGGAAATTATTCAAGTTGAAGCATAAGCAGTCTCCACTTTCCAAATAAGCATTATTTTCTCTAAATATTAGTTGCCCTGTAACTTTTCTTTCAGCCACTTTTTTCCCTGGGGGGGGGGGGGGATCCTGCTTTTGTGCAAGACATTAAAAATGGCCATTGGATTTCAATGCTTCGTAACAAAAATGTTTTCCAGATCTTCCTTCTCTTCCTTATTTTTAAAACAGCTATACCCAAAAGAAGAGGCTGTTCAAGCCCTTATGAAAATTTTCAAACTTTACTTGGGAATAAGAATTCTGAGCTATGGCTATCTTTTTTTCTTTTCAAACAACACATACAATTTCAACTGAATCAATCAATATCATTAAATACATTTAAAATGTACTGACTTTATAACTCCATCTCTAATAAAGAGAAAATTTATTTATACCTACAGTAACTCTTTCACCAAAAATTGATTGAGCAATTAATTTGAGTCAGGTATTCTGCTGAGCACAGAAGGATAATAGGAAGATGTTCTTCCTACAAGTAGTTCACATTCCTTCTGGAAAGACACATATACAAATAGGCACAATAATATGTGAACACAGATGTCATCACAGCCTCCAACATGGTGGTGGGAGATGGTTAAATGGTAAAAACACAGGCTTCTGTGGTCTGAGAGATATAGAATAATGCTTCTCCACAAGATCTACCTAATAGACCACCCTAGCTCTAGAAGTTTTTCTTTCTGAAAAGTAGCACTCTTTTCTCTGCCTGAAGAGTAGCAAATAGCAGCATGAAAAGAAATTAAAAGTAGCTTCCTATCCAAAGGTACAACTGGTCAGAGACATAAATATAGCTAAAATAATATAGAGAGAATTCCTCAGAGCCCTCCAAGTAGTAATGATGACACAATCTGATGGAAAAAAAATAGACATTTCCCAACATATTAAAGAAAAGTAACTCCTATTATAAACAGAGACTGGACAGGGGTGCCTGGTTGGCTCAGTCTGTTAAGCATCTGACTTCGGTTCAGGTCATAATCTCGCCATTGATAGGTTTGAGCCCTGCGTTGGGCTCCATGCTGACAGCTCAGAGCCTGGAACCTGCTTCAGGTTCTGTCTCCCTCTCTCTCTGCCCCTCCCCCACTCATGCTCTGTCTCTGTCTCAAAATTAAATGAACATTAAAAAAATAATTAACAGAGACTGGACAATATTTAGCCCCTGAACAATAGGGACTGGACCTCAGTGATTGGAAACAATCTTTAATTAGTATTAAGAATGCAAAGACAAAAAAAAAAAAAAAGACTGAGTGTGAACAAAGTACTTCACGGGAAGAAGAAGAAGAGAGAAGAAAGAAGAAAAAAAGAAGAAAGAAAGAAAGAAGAAGAATAAGAAAGAAGAATGTTGACTGTTGAAGAAAAGATATATTCCAAATCAGATCAGCTCATAGGCAGTTTCTTTAGCCACACACTAAAGGCTTCAAAGGTTAAATATGAGGAGGAGGATTGGAAAATAATATGAGCACTCTGCTAATTAGTATTTATGGTTTGCTACTTATAATCATGCTTGAATAAGGAAGCCACATATGCAATTTGTGTTTCACAGTTTGTATTTAATCAGTCTCTCCTATTCCCTTTTCTCAATGTTTGTTTATTTATTTTGAGAGAGAGCGTGCGTGTGCAAGCAGGGGAAGGGCAGAGAGAGAGGGAGAGAGAGAATCCCAAGCAGGCACCATGATGTCAGTCCAGAGCCCTAAGCGAGGCTCAGTTTCACAAACTGTGAGACCGTGACCTGAGCTGAAATCAAAAATTGAGTGCTTAACTGAGTGAGTCACCCAGGCGTCCTTCTACTATTCCCTTTTCTATAATTTTTTCTGGATTAATTAATTAATCTGTTATTCCTATGGATAGAAGTCTGATCAAGGTGGTCCCTAGTTTTGGGTATCCTAAATGGGAAAAAAATATGTATTCTAGGAAATACACCATTGCATTGTTTACTACACTGAACAAGTGGAAACAGACTAAATACCAATAAAAACAATAAGTAAGTAACTGACAGCCACCTACAGCAACATTAAAAGTTTAAGGTATAGGGTATAAAATAAGACATAAATGTTTAAGGTCAATCTGGCTGTTTAGATGTATAAAGAGAACAAGTGAATAAAATCAAGCTGCACGTTATAAAGATAAAATTTTTCTTAAAAAAATATATCTGGCTTTCTATATATGAGAAAGTATGCAAAAAGAAAACACTGATAGAATATACATCAGGCTGTTTAAAATGTTTACTTCAGCATTTGGGAACTGATGTAATTGAATAGTTTTCTACTTTCTCTACACATTTTCCCCATAGCTTCATCACGTACAACTTTAATGCTTACATTCTTCACACAAAAACATGTTACTTCTGACATTTAAAATCTATTTTCAAAATAGAATAAATGCAGCATTCAAAATGAGCAGAATAAATGTGAAGAATCTCCAAAAGAATGTTGCTCACCCATGGTTATCCCTGTCACCTGTGCTACAGCCTACACTCCATAAAGATAGGCCAAGGTGAATGTGGGATGCAAACAAGGGAGCAGCCAACCTGACACATGTAAGCTGGTAATTGAAGTAGGACAGGGCAGAGAAGGGTCAAGAAAGTGGGAAGAGATCTCCGAGGAGAAAACTTTTTAAGAAGAGCTCACCAAACAGACAGGGTTGGAAAACACATTCAAGCCTGATTAAATAGTACTAAAAAGAGCATGGAGTGTGAAATTTCATCATGTGTTCAGAGAACAGTGAACAAGATAGCTGTATAATAGGGTGGGTGGAGAAACGGAACTAAAAACAAGACAGGGAAAGCATAGATTAAGATCAGATTGTAAATGTGTGCAGGGTCCCAGGTGCCATGTTAGAGACTTGGAACGTTTTTAAGCACGACAGGCACTATCAGACATATATTTTTGAAGGTTATGCTATTGGCAAGCAGGAAGAAGAACTAGACCAAGGGAATGTTCTTAGATTTTAAAACGTTTTTATTTCAAGATGAGAAGGCCTTTTTGGAGGAGATGTTCAGTAAAAGATGGAGGCAATATGTCCCAGGCTTGGATGAAAATGTTTTTAAACATATGTTTTATCATTAATATCAGGGAGCATATGCTCAAATCCTATATACAGCATATTCTTGGCTTATCACCAAAAATTATTTATTAAGCACCCACCTGCGTATGAAGTTATGGCAGAGTCTAAATCCCTTGCAAATGTCAAATATATGTTTTAATTTGTGTGCTGCATAATATGCATAAAGCAATATAACTTCCTTTCGACCCTCTCCAATACAGTCTTGAATCTCAAGAATACAACATACATTAAACTCCATTGTACATTAAGGCAACCTTTTATTTTTTTCAACTTTTTTTGGCGGGGGGAGGGGGACAGAGAGAGACAGAGCATGAACGGGGGAGGGGCAGAGAGGAGGGAGACACAGAATCGGAAACAGGCTCCAGGCTCTGAGCCGTCAGCCCAGAGCCCGACGCGGGGCTCGAACCCACGGACCGCGAGATCGTGACCTGGCTGAAGTCGGACGCTCAACCGACTGCGCCACCCAGGCGCCCTAAGGCAACCTTTTATTTTTAAGAATTTTCTATACAATTCAATTCGAAACAGGTTCATGTTGTAGAGGCCGGGGTGAAAAGTTCTATAGAAAATAGAGAATACATTCACTAGTTGGAGGAAAGTTGCAAGTGAGGAAGGGGGGAAAGAACATACATATGTGAAATGGTTAGTTCCTAAGGCAACATTTAGGCATGAGCATGTCCATGAATTGCAGACTAAGAAAGCCCTGAAGGGCTTCTTGGTTAGGAAAGGATCACCATGAGGTGGTTGGTGAGGAAGGAGGTGAGGTTTTTGCTTTTGTGTCTGTTTGTTTTTTTAATACTTTCACTGATAAAATATATCTAAAAGTGCTAACAATTTTAAAAAGCAGAAAACCTAGAACAGCCTTTCAATTACTACCCAGATTTGCAGCTCAATGTGGCCTTGAATTGTTAAACTTTAGTACTTGGTATAATACTTGATATAATTCAGAAATAGAAAAATGCCTTTGAACCCTATGTGACTTTTTAAAAAAATTTAATGAATTTCTTATATTTAAAACACAATAGAATTTCAAATAAGTTACTTTAGGTTCAGTTATGTTTTCTGCTTATCAACATGCCTTAAGATTAGTTTTCAAATGATCTCTCCTTACAATCATGGTGGAATGAGAGCTAGAATGGGGGCAGAGATGAAGGACACAAAATAAGGACACAAAAAACACTCCCTGTAATTGTAAGATTCTGCTTTTTGACACATCTCCTCCTTCACTTACTTTATTGAGTGTCTCTCACTTTGTTGACCTAGTATTTATGATTAATGTATAATGTCATACATATGTTTAAGAAGTACACTGTTGTGGGCCTAAAATACACCTGTGCCTACAAGGTTCCTGCAGGTTAATGTCTTCTGCTAGGCAAAATGGCCTCATTTGCATTGACTTTCAATGAGCTCCTGCAGGCAAACACCTGAAGCCAATCATCTGCAGATACCTGCCCACGGGCAAAGGTGTGTTATCAGAAAGCCTGTACACTCTTAAGTCTGTAGTGTTTAGCCTCATATGCTGTGTATCACGGAGTCTGACCCATGGAAGCAATGGACAGTGACTGTGCATCCTTGTGGAAACTGACCTGTATTTGAAATGGGTGGCAAAGGCATGGCCAGTGACAGAAATAAATTGCATGATGGAAAAAGTGCTTGGTCTCTAAAGAAAAGTAGTAACAATGAAAAGGAGTTATCTGTATGGACGAGATAAAAAACAAAATGAAAGTTGGTGACATGTCAATAATACATATAGGGAATTCATAGAAGAGCATTAAATGTTTGTTGACAGAGAAATACATTATCGTTGTCTTTCAGTAATAGATCTATGTTATTTTATATCATTTTTCCCCATAAATATATTATGAAAATTTTCTTGGCCAAGTCACAAAAAAATTTATTTAGCCATACCTTTATTATGAAAACATTTATTGAGTGTTTACTATGTGGTAAGCTTAGGAAGGGACACTCTTGGTAGAAAAATAGGAAACCTATTAGGAAGACATTAAGAATAAAATAAAATAACCACAGTATAATGTGACTGATTCCTATGTCGTAGGACCTATATATATTATAGAATATATATCCTACATATGGGATATATATAATAGAATTATTGGGCTTTTGGTAGTTCATTGGAGGAAGTGATTACTTTTTTGTCAGCTCCTTTTCTTTCCTATTTATATATGATACAGGGTCCATGAATTTAGTCCTTGAACCTCCCCCTCTTCTCTATTTACACTCTCCCTAGGTAATCTCAATCAATCTTTTGGCTTTTAAGAGTCATCAATACACTCCTGACTCCCAACCTCCCAATGCATGTATCCATCTATCTATGTGACAGTTCTACCTGTAGGCATCTCAAGGCTTTATGATGGCTAAAGCATAACTCTCTATATAGGACACCTCTACACACAGTCTGCTCCTACCCTAGTTGAATGCATTCATCGAATTGCTCAGGACAAAAATTTATCTTTTGCTCCTATCTTTTCTTTACATGCCATACCCAATATATCAGCAAGTAACATAACCTCTAACTTTTGAATTCATCCTGAATTTGATTAGTTTCCATAACTAAGTCCTCATCATCTTTCATACTTCGATAATCTCCCCACTGGTCTCCTGACTTCCATTTCTGACCCTTTAATCTATCCCCTCTTGGCAGCCAAGTGACCTTTCTAAATCTTAAAACAGATCATATCACTTCCTGTCTCAACATTTCCAATGACTTCCAGGCACATAAAGTGTAAACTCAATGCCATGATCTCAAAATGCCCTACTTCATCTGGCTTCTGCCTCACTCTCTGAGTTCCTCTCTCACTCCTGCCCTCCTCACCACTTTTGCTTTTACTACTCTTGTCTTTTTTATGGTAACTTAGAAGCTTTACATTTGCCGTGGTTCACTCTATTACCCCATTTGGAAGTTTTCTCAACTATCCCTTCCTCAAAGTGCCTCTCTGACACTTACCTAAGGTAACTCACTCATATTCTCTACCCTGTATCAGCTTTCTTCATGTAACACAGTCATGCCTTTAAAATTGTGTATATTTATTTTTATTGCTTCTTCCAAAGACAGTAAGCTTCTCATGAGGGCAAAGCTTTCTTATTTTCATTCGTTTCTCCCTAAGTTGGGAAATGTGCTTGGAACATAGTGAGCATCCAATAGACATTTTTGGAGTGCAGGAATGAAAGAATTTGATCTTGATTATGAAGGATGGCTAAAAATGTTGCCCAAGTAGAGGATATCCCAGAAACGTATGGTGAGTAAAATCTTGGAGGTGTAAACAGCATGGGACATTCACAAATGGTTAACAGTTCTCTGTGGGTAAAGCATTCCTGAAATCATAATAAAGATTCAGATAATTGTGTAAATTCCATTCACACATAGACTCTGAACCAAATAAAGACAAGCAAATAAACAGAATTAAATCTTGACTGTAACCCTTTATAATCGTCCACGTTATTCCCGCAGTCTGTAAAATAAAAACTAAAGGACAACGAAAATGATTCCATCCGACAGTTAATGAAGTACACTCTTTCTTGAGTGTTCATAATTTGTCCCTAAATGTCATTGACAGCATCACGATGCATATGTAAAGGTGGAACTAAACTCCCTGGGTGTGACAGGTAATCCTTGTGCCAACAAATACAAGCTTGGCCAGGGACACTCATATTTAAGACTCGTCACATTCTGTGGCTTAGTCTCTTCATCTCTCTGGCTGCATGGAGCCTTACCTCAAACAGAGCCACCTGATGTTGTCCTGTTAGATGCCAGGTGAATCTGTCTACTGCTGGCAAATTCAGAACTGCGGAGAGCTGCACTGCAGCATGTTAGCATTTCTTCTGTCCACCCAGTTGCAGTTTACTTTATAGCAACTCCTCTGGCCTCAAGGACTTGAAAATCTACAGGATCCATTTCTGATAATACTTTATTAGTGGCACAATAAACAAGATATGGAGTGCAGAGTTCCCAGTTGGTCACAACGTGTGGATCATTTCACCTTCCCCCTTAGTTTCATCTATGGCTCATGAAAGCATTCAGTGTAACAGTTTGGAAACAGAAGACAATGCCTATCACAAGACTTGTTGCTTGACAATTACTTGGACATGATTTCTTGGTTATATTTAGAGGAACCACCCTAAAGGGTTAACGTGATTATGTGGAGTCCTATGTACCAAGCTCATAGTTTAACAAGGTTAAAATTTATATGCCAGTCTGATTCCTAAGGAAGAAATGATTCCTAGAAGAGTCAGATATTTAGAAAAATATTTATTTTGAGAACTGTAAACTCTATCACAGAAGACAACTTACTTTTCTCATGTTCTACTCTATTTCTAGAACCTAGCCTTATCTTGAAGTTGTTAATAAAACTTCTAATTAATTAGTTAATCTCAGTTTTCCACATTAAATAGTATACTCAGGGCAGGAACTTGGCCTAAAATAAATTTTGGACAATCACTACACTATTCCGTAGAACTCTCTGCACTGACGAAAATGTTCTATAAATTCTACCATGCTGTCCCACATGGTAACCACAAGACTGTGTGACTAGTGAGAACATGAAATGCAGCTAAAGCAAATGAAGAACTAAATTTTTAATGTTTTGTGAGTTTATTTACTTGAGAGAGAGAGAGAGAGAGAGCACAGAGGTGCAGGGGAGGTACAGAGAGAAAAGGAGAGAAAGAATCCCAAGCAGCCTCTGTGCTGTCAGCACAGAATCCTACACGGGGTCAGCCTCAGGAACTGTGAGATCATGATCTGAGCCAAAATCAAGAGTTGGACTCAATGGATAGAGCTACCCAGGTGCCACTAAATTTTTAATTTTTAAGAACATTATTTTATATATAAATAGTCACATATGACTAGTGGTTAGTGTATTGGACAGCACAGATCTATAGTACTCAGAGTAATGTGAACTTTTTATCATATAATGTACAATATATGTATTTTAAGTTGCCAATAAACCCTTTTATTATTTGAAACATATACACACATAAAACAGGACTGAGACCTTTTGGAATTGACTCTGCCTGTTAATGGGCAAGACACCTGGAATAGTTTTTTTTTAATTTTCCCTAAAGTTTTGCTTGAATTTTCTGTTAACAAAATACTCCTTAGCATCCACAAGAACCTACTGAAATGGAAATTATACATTTTTAGAACAAAATAAAGTCTTTAATAAAAGAATATTTAATATCTTCTCCTTCATTGTTTATACGAAGAGGATGGACAAGGATTGTCTATAGTTTTCTTTCTTGACAAAAAGAAAATTTTCACAGACCCATGAATGATGATCCTTTCTTCTATTAACCCATTCATGTGAAGATGAAGAGAATGAGGACGGAGTGTTTTATAACCATTCTCCAACTTTAAGTTGTGAATGAAGACAATACGTTTATTAACTTGCTAGACACTTTCCCACAGTCTCTCCCGCAGCTGTACAAACTGCCCCTCACCATTGACAAGTTCATTTTAAACACAAGTTATGACCTGCTCTCCCTAAGTCCTTTGCTATAAAATCCCAGCTTACTTCCCACTTTCACCCTGGGTCACAAAGAATTTTATTGGAAACCTAAGTAAAACCTAACATCTCCATGAACTACTGTGAATGTCTGCTGCTTTGTGTAAAGAACTAACCAAGGTTTCCGGGGACCACTCTGGAAAACACTGTCGTTCCACGTCTGTTGCAAGAGTTTCCTTTGTGAATTTCACCTTTGTGGGATAAAGATGAAGAACTATGTGTAGAAGAGAGGGAACAAAGTATTAACTGGATTTGTGTTTCATCAGATATTAACTACTTGCACGACACACCTGAAGCATGTGACAGTCATCGTCACCCTGTAAAAACAAATGTTAATCAGGATTCAATTTTTGCTTCATTTCACTAGGCATGAAATATCTGCACTGACTTCCAAATACAGTTGTTTTTAAATTTTTCTTAAAAATATTTTTTCAATGTTTCATTTATACCCCTATGCAGTTCTTATGCAGTAATTATTGTGGAACAGTAATATTTGGAACAATTAAGGCATACTCCATATATCATCCTGGTTCTTTGCCAAACATCTGATTTCCACTAACACCTCAAGGTGTGTGAGTCCCAAAACTCCGGCCTTGACTTTTCCACTAAGTTCTAGTCCAACATTTCACTAGACTATGAATCCCTTGAAGAGAGAATCACCTCTATTCACTGCTCATTTTTAAGGTCCCAGTAGAATGCTTAGTACACACAATATTAGTGACTGAATTTTTAACTGCTTTCTGTAAAGTGACAATTAAAACCATCACCTTCCTGCACCAAATTGCTTCTCTTCCACTTTAATTCTTGTGAGTCCACCACTTTCTACAAGTCACCTGTGTTAGCAATCTTTTTTTTTAAACTGAGTTGAATCCTCAGCAGCTTTTTTTTTTAAGTTTAATTTTGAGACAGAGAGAGACAGAGCATGAATGGGGGAGGGGCAGAGAGAGAGGGAGACACAGAATCGGAAGCAGGCTCCAGGCTCTGAGCCATCAGCCCAGAGTCTGACGCAGGGCTCGAACTCACGGACCGCGAGATCGTGACCTGAGCTGAAGTTGGATGTTTAACTGACTGAGCCACCCAAGCGCCCCAGCAATCTTGAAGTCATCTTCAATCTGATGCCTATCTTCCTCCCTTTGCCAGACAGATGTCAGATTGTGTCAATCTTTAACAAAACCGAGTCATTGCTCCCATTTATCTTATCTCATTCCCACTGTCTATTTTCGGCCTTCATTAATGCTGTGGACTGAACTGTGTTCCTCCCGCCCCAAAGGTAGGTGTTGAAGCCCTAACCCCAATGTAACTGTATTTGGAGATAGGGTTTGTAAGGAGATAAATAAGATTAAATGGGGTCATGGGTATTGGCCCTGATCAAAGAAGAGACAGCAGAGAAGGCTGCCCCTCCCTCTCTCAGAGAAAAAAGAAGAGAAGGCTGCCCCTCCCTCTCTCAGAGAAAAAAGAAGAGGTCATGTGAGCATACAGCAAGATGACAGTCACCTGCAGGCCAGGAAAAGCATTCTCACCAGAAAGTGACCATATTAGCACTCTGATCTCAGACTTCCAGCCTCCAGAATTATGGAAAGACAAATGTGTACTGTTTAAGCCATCCGTCTCTGGTATTTTGCTATGGCAGCCAGAGCTAAAATGATCACCTTCTGCCTGGAATATTATATCACCTTTTGTACAGGGATTATAACTAGGCCTCTTCTTTATATCAACCTATTTAGGATTCTATAAGCAGATATTCCAGGAACAGCACTGACTTTGTCACTTTTCTGCTCAGATGTATCTAATATCTTCTCATGTTTATGACGTAGTCCTAGTGAATAAATCACTGTTATTACATGCCAGGCACTAAGCATTCTACCTGCATTAATGCATTTGATATTCATAACTATATAAAGTATGTGATTCTTCTAATCCTCAATTTTCAGAGACACTAAGTAATTTGCCCAATATCACCAAACTAATAATAGAAACAGGGTGTAACACAAGGCTTTCCTGACCACGGGCCACAATTTAACACTATATTATATAGGTTTCCTTGACCTGGCATGGAAGGGAAGTAAAAACTCAGAAGAAGACTATTACAATATTCCAGGTGAGACAGACATCATATGGCTAGTTGGCAGAGACAGTAGACATTAATGAACAGAATCTGAAGATGTATCACAGTTAAAATCAACTAGATCTGAGGATCCATTCCAAGTCATGGAGTATAACAGGGTCTACAACAATCTTAATGAAAATCTCAGCTTCAGGAGATGCTACAAATTAGTATTTCATTGATTCTTATCAAATGCATCACATACTATATTACCTTTCTAAAAATTATGAAACATCACATTTTATAATAGATATCCTCTTTTGGGATTCACCTTGATTGTGACATTGTTTTCCTAAATATTTATTTTCACTTTACCACTTCCTTGGTATAACTAAGCACCCATCACCTTTGGTTTCATTTAGTTAGTACTGTGATACTTAGATTTCTTTTCCTAATTGAACATTCAGAATCTTCCTCCTGTATTTCCTATTGATTTTTACTCAATGTCTGCCTTATAACCAGTGCTCAATGACTGTTAAGAACCACAGAATATAGTAAGAATCTTTAGTTTTACTCTCAGTAAAAATTTATAGCTTGAAAAATAATAAATTTGCTAATAAGTTCTTGAAAGAAATTCTTTTTTTAAATTTTTTTTAATGTTTATTTATTTTTGAGAGACAGAGCATGATCAGGGGAAGGGCAGAGAGAGGGAGACACAGAATCTGAAGCAGGCTCCAGGCTCTGAGCTGTCAGCACAGAGCCCAATGTGGGGCTCAAACTCACGAAGCACGAGACCATGACCTGAGCTAAAGTCGGACACTTAACTGTCTGAGCTACCCAGACACCCCAAAAGAAATTCTTTAATAAATATTTTTCAATCAAAATTATTAATTTGTTATTATATAAATGAAAGCCTATAAAATCTTCTTAGAGGCTTTTTTAATTTTTTTTTAATCCTAGAAGTATCCTACTCCTAACATGTTTAATGATATCCTCCTCAGTTTTTCACTTTTTTTTCATTTTTTTTAAAGTTTATTTATTTTTGAGAGAGAGAGAGACAGAGCATGAGTCGGGGAGGAGCAGAGAGAGGGAGACACAGAATCCAAAGCAGGGTCCAGGCTCTGAGATGTCAGCACAGAGCCTGACGTGGGGCTCAAACCCACGAACCATGAGATCATGACCTGAGGCGAAGTTGATGCCTAACTGACTGAGATACCTAGGCGCCCCATCCTCAGTTTTTCAAAGAAAAGCTCTTATCCAACTGCAACTAAAATGATCACAAATATTGTTATTATGGTGAAACATCATTGAAATTAAGAGGCCATAAACACAGCTTAGGGGCACCATCATTCACAATCACTATGTCTGTCAGGAATTTTGAAGTCATATAGAAAGAGAATTCAGGCCAGAGGCTTTTTTAAAATTGTGTCTAGAAATTATTTCATAAGTTTCAACATTTTTCTGTAACTAATACTTTAAGTTTTATAGTATTGTGCAACACAGATACTGCTAAATGAAATTTGTAGAATTAATTTGATCAGAAAGTCAAAATAAAAAGCTAAGTCCTTCTAGGAACACTTAGGAACAATTCTTTTCAGAGTATATGCATGCCTTACAAGAAAAATTTTTCTCCAATGAATTCTTTTATTGATAAAGCTCATAAACTGACACATTTTCAACCGGACAGGAGAAAACTAGCCACTTTTTTTTTTTTTAATGTTTATTTATTTTTGAGAGAGAGTGAGACAGAGCATGAGCAGGGGAGGGCCAGAGAGAGAGGGAGACACAGAATCGGAAGCAGGCTCCAGGCTGAGAGCTGTCAGCACAGAGCTGGATGTGGTGCTCAAACCATGAACTCTGAGATCATGACCTGAGCTGAAGTTGGACACTTAACCGACTGAGCCACCCGGGCGCTCTGCCACTTTCCTTTTTGATTGCTGTTACTTCTAGTCACTGAAACTCATAGCAGATATATGTGCCTCCTACAACCACTGAAGGATAGTCATGTATAGTTGTGTTCTAGAAAACACACATTGCTGACTATAAAACTCATCACTTACATCCAGAATATTAAGGTATTCCACATGGATAAGCTTACTGAGAAAACTTCTCAAACGTCAGAAAAAATAGTCCCTATCTCTCATTAATGCTAATAGTGTCACAGGGACTTAGAAGACTATAAACCTCATTAAACATTCTAATGCAGCTAAAAGCTTAAGACAAAGAGTAAGCCTTGCAGAGTTTTAAAACAGGAAGAAAATAAACTTGAAGAGCTAGAAAAAAAAAGAAAAAAATGAAAAACAATAGAGACCACCTGACCCATTCCTACTTAGCAGGAATAATATCTCTATTCTCATTAAGGCAGGAATTATGTTTATCCTGAATGCTACTCTATCTCCAGCTCTGGCACAGAGCCTAAAACATCATGGATATAAATATAAATATAAATATAAATATAAATGTAAATCGTATAAATATAAATATATGCTAATTGAATGAATAAGGCCAATGAGATTTTTTAGACTATTTTTTAGTACACTTTTAGGTTCACAGTACAGTTGGGAGGATGTTACAATGATATCACATATACTTTTGCCCTTACACAGGCATCAATTTTCCCATTATCAATATCCCACACCAAAGTGACACATTTGTTACAATAAACAAACTTAGGTCTTGCCAGTGTTTATCACTCGAAATACATAGTTTACTTTAGGGTTCACCCTTGGTTTTGTACATTCTATGAGTTTGGATAAGTTTATAATGGTATGTATCCACCATTATAGTATCATAGAGAATATTTTCACTACCTTGTAAGTCCCATGTTCTGCCGGTTCATCCCTCTCTTCCCACTGATCCTGGATAACTACTGATCTTTTCACTGTCTCCCTAATTAACCTTCTATAGGATGTCATATAAAGGAATCATGCAGTAGGTATATTTTCAGATTTGTTTCTTTCATTTAGTAATATGCATTTAAGTTCACCATATGTCGTTGTGACCTGATAGTTCATTTCCTCTTGGCATGAAGTAACATCCATTGTCTGAATATAACACTATTTACCCATTCACCTTATAAAGGACAATTTGGCTGCTTTCAAGTTTTAGCAATTTTGAGTAAAGGTGCTGTAAACATCCGTGTGCGGGTTTTTGTGTAGACATATGTTTTTAACTCATTTGGGTAAATACCAAAGGGTGCAGTTGCTGAATCATGTGATAAAAGCATGTCTAATTTTCTAAGGAAACACCAAACTGTCTTCTAAAGTGGCTGTACTATTTTCTGTTCATACCAGAAATGAATGAGAGTTTCTGTTGTGACACATTCTCACCAGCATTTTGATATTGTCAGTGATCTGGATTTGGGTCATTCTAATAGATGTGCAACGGTGGCTAGCTGTTGTTTTAATTTGCATTTCTCTGATGACATATGTAGAGCATCTTTTCACATGATTATTTGTCATCTGTATATCTTCTTTGTATCTGTATATGTCAGATAAGGCCTTTCGACCATTTTTTTAATTGGATTGTTTTCTTACTGAGTTTTAAGAATTCTTTGTATACTTTGGAAAATAGCCCTTTATCAGATGTCTCTTTTGCAAGTATTTTCTCCCAGCCTGTGTTTGTCTTTCCATTTTCCTGACAATGTCTTTCCCAGAAATTTTTAATTTTAATGAAATTTATAAGTTTTTTCCTTCATGGATAGTGTCCTTATATTGTATATAAAAAGCCATTTAAATATTCTATGTTAGCTTCAGGGAGCTTTACAGTTTTGTGTTTTTGCATTTAGGTGTGGTGAATTTTGAGTTAATTTGTGTAAGTTGGGTGTCTAGATTTTTTTTTTTGTTTAGAGTTTTCTTTTTCAGGGGGAAGCAAGAGGGAAAGAGAGAGAGAGAGAGAGAGAGAGAGAGAGAGAGCGCGCGTGAGTGAGCATGAGCATGAGTGCGGGAGGGGCAGAGAGAGAGAGGGAGAAAGAATCCCAAGCAGGCTCCACACTGCCAGAGCAAAGGCCAACAGGCGGCTTGATCCCATGAATGGTGAGATCCTGACGTGAACTGACATCAAGAGTCAGATGCTTAACTGACCCAGCTACTCAGGCACCCCTGGACTTTATTCTCTGTACATACAGATGCCTAGTTTTTCTAGCATTTCTTGAAGAGTTTATCTTTTCTCCATTGTAATGCCATTTTGCTCTTCTGTCAAACATGAGTTAACTATATATATAGGGTTCTATTTCTGGGCTGCCTATCCTGTTCCACTGATTTGTCTAATCTTTTGCCAATCCCATGCTGTCTCATTACTGTTGATTTATACTACATCTTGACTTCTGGTGGTATCAGTCTTTTAACTTTGTTTCTCTCCAACATTTTGTTGGTTATTCTAAGTCTTTTTTCTCCTCATACAGATTTTGGAATCAGTCTTTCAATGTCTTCAAAATAACTTGACGGGGATTACACTGAATAAATAGAAGGAGTGGGGGAAAACCAACATTTTGACAACCTGGTGCATTCCCATCTATGAACATGAAATATCTCTCCAATATTTAGTTCTTCATGACTTCATTCATTGTAGACTTTACTTCTGGAGATTACTAATATAAATATTGTCATTTTAATTCAAATGTCACTTGCTTATTACTGGTATGTAGGAAAGCAATTAACTTTTATATGTTAACTTGGTATCCTGCAACCTTTCTATAATCACTTTAGTCCCAGGAGGGGTTGCTTGTATGTTTGTACTTAAGTATGTATGTCAATTCTTCAGAGTGTCTATGTAAACAATCATGCCACATGTGAGCAAAGTTTTATTTCCTCTTTCCCAATTAGTATACTTTATTGCATTTTTTCTTATTGCTTTAAAATAGGTGCAACATTGAAAAGTAATGGCGAGTGGGGACATCCTTCCCTTGTTCCTCATCTTAGTAGAAAAGCTAGCAGTTTCCCATTAAGTATGATGTTAAAAGTTGATTTTTTTAATAAAGATATTTTTTGTCAAGTTGAGGAAATTCCCCTCTCTTCCACATTTCAGAATATTTTTATATCGTGATGTATACTGAATTTTCTCAAATGCTTTCTCTGCATCTAGTGATATGATTGTGATTTTTCTTTTTTAGCCCATTGAAGTAACGGGTTACATTGAACGAGCTTTGCAAATCGGGAATAAATCCTACTTGACTATGGTGTACAATTCTTTTTATATTTTGTTGGGTTCTCTTTACTAATATTTTGTTGGGGATATCTGAATTTACATTTATGAGAGGTAGTGGTCGTGGTTTTATTTTCTTGTAATGTCTTTGTCTGGTTTTGGTAACAAGGTGATAGTGAGCTCATAAAATGAGTTAGAAAGTATTCCCTCAGTTACAGAGATCTTAGGTAATTGGTATAAAATCTTCATTTAATGTTTGGTAGAATTTGTCAGTGATCTCATCTGGGCCTGGTGCCGTTTTGGAAGATTATTCATTTTTAATTAATAGATGTAATTCTATTCAACTTGTCTTTTTCTCCTTGTGTGTGCTTTCGCAGATAATCTTTAAAGTAATTGGTCCATTTCAAATAGCTTATCAAATCTGTGGTTATAGAGTTGTTCATATTATTCCTTTATTGTCCTTTAATGTCCATGGGATATGTAGTGATGTCCCTTTTATTTCTAATATTAGTAATTCATGTCCTCTCTCTTATTTCTTTGTCGGAACACGTCAATGTTATTGATTTTTTCAAAGAACCAGCTTTTGTCTATTGATTTCCTGTTTTCAGTTTCATTGATATACGTTCAAATCTTTATTTTTTTTCTTTTGCTCACTTGGATTTAAATTGTACTTAATACTTCAAATTTTGATTTTTGTTCTTTCTCTAGTTTCCTAAGGTTAAAACTTAGAGTTCAATGAGTTTAGGTCTTTCTTTTTTAATAAATACATTTAATGCTAAACATTTCCCCTTATGCATTGCTTTTGCTGAATCTCACAAATTTTGATAAGTTGTGTTTTCACTTTCATTTAGTTTAATATATTTACAAATTTTTTCTCAACATTTCTACTTTGATTCATGTGTCTTGAAACGCATGGTTTGGGGCGCCTGGGTGCCGCAGTTGGTTAGGCGTCCGACTTCAGCCAGGTCACGATCTCGCGGTCCGTGAGTTCGAGCCCCGTGTCGGGCTCTGGGCTGATGGCTCAGAGCCTGGAGCCTGTTTCCGATTCTGTGTCTCCCTCTCTCTCTGCCCCTCGCCCGTTCATGCTCTGTCTCTCTCTGTCCCAAAAATAATTAACGTTGGAAAAAAAAAAAAAAAAGAAACACATGGTTTAATATTTGGGGGGTTTTCCAGCTATCATTCTCTTCTTTTAATGTTCATTTATTTATTTTGAGAGAGAGAGAGAGAGTTTGCATGCTTACATGAGTGGGTGAGGGGCAGAGAGAGAGGGGGGGAGAGAGAATCCAAAGCAGGCTTGGCACTATTAGTGTGGAGCCTGACGAGGGGCTAGATCTCACAAACCAGGAGATCGTGATCCGAGCCGAAACCAAATGTCAGATGCTTAACCGACTGAGCCACTCTGGCACCCCTCCAGTTATCTTTCTGTTGTTGGTTTCTAGTTTAAATCCATGGTAATATTGGAACAGTCACTGCACAATTTCCAATTTATTACATTTGTTAAGGCCTGCTTTACAGCTTATGATGTAGTCTATTTTGGTGAATGTTCCTTGTGAGCTTCACAAGAAAGTGTGTATATTCCATATATGTTCATTGTATTTAATTGATTGATGGTGTGGTTGAGGTAAAATAGGTCATCCCTGATTTTCTGCCTGTTGGACCCATCAATATCTGATAGAGGGGTGTTGAAGCCTCCAAATGAGAGTAGATCCATCTATCTCCCCTCTCAGTTCTATCAGTTTTGGCTCATGTATTTGACGCTCTCTTATTAGACACATAAACATTCAGAATTATCATTTTTGGGGGGACTGACCCCTTTATCATTATGTAAACCCCTCTTTATCCCTGATAACATTCCTTGGTTTAGAATTGATATAGGTACTCCTGCTTTCTTTTGATTAATATATCATGGTATATCTTTCTCATCTATTTACTTTTCATCCGTATGCATTGTTCTACTTTAAAAAGAGTTTCCTGTAGACAACATACAGTTGGATCTGGTCTTTGGGTCACTTTATCTATCAACCTCTGTCTTTTAACCAGTGCACTTAGACAACTGATATTCAAGAGGACTACTGATATCGTTGCATTAATATATATAACATACTTGTTACTATTCTATTTGTTGCTTTTCCTTTGTTCCTATTTTTGTCTTGCATTCTTTTTCTTTCATGGCTGTCATTGAGCATTTTATGATTCTATTTTTCTTCTTTCTTAGCACATCAGATATAAATATCTATATCTATATAGATTTTTTTTTACCTTTTTCAATGATTGCCCTAGAGTTTGCAATACACGTTTACACTAATCCAAGTACACTTTCAAATAACACCGTGCCATTTTACAGGCAGCGTGAGTACCTTATGATAACAAAATAATCCTAATTGCTCTCTCCTGTCCCGTGTATAAATGCTTTCATTTCACTTATATATAAGCATATATAATCTAATACACTGTTACAGCCATTATTTTGAATACACGGTTATCCGTTAGATTCAAATATGAAAAAAAGTCTTTATATATGACAAATTATTTCCCTTCTCTCTAAAGAACTTCCTTTAACATTTTTTGGCAAGGCAAGTCTATCCATAACAAATTATCCCCATTTCTGTTTGTCTGAGAAGGGATTTCTTTTTCTTTTTTCAAGGAGAATTTCACAGGATAACAGTTCTAGGTTGGAATGTGCTTATTTTTTTCCTCAACACTTTAAATCCTCCTGCTATTTGCTTGCATGTTTTCTGAAAAGTCAGATGTAATTCTTATATTTATTCCTCTATAAGTGAGGTATTTTTGTCCTCTGGCTTCTTTGATATTTTTATTCTTTATCTTTCATTTTGCATTTTGAAAATGATATAGGTGTAGTTTTCGTTTGTTTGCTTGTTTTTGGCATTTATCCTGCTTTCTGTTCTCTTAGCTTCCTGTATCTGTGGTTTTGTGTCTGACATAATTTGGAAGAATTCTCAGCTGTTATTGTTTCAAATATTTTCCTTCTTCCTTTCTCTCTTTTTCTTGTGGTTCCCATTGCATGTATGTATGCTAAACTTCTTGTAGGTACCCCCACTTTCTTTGGATATTTGTTTTCAGCCTTTGTTCTCTTTGCAGTTTTGGAGGTTTCTATGAAATACACTCTAGCTCAGATATTCTTTCCTCAGCTGAGTCCAGTCCACTAAGAAGGCATTTTTCATTTTTATTACAGTATTCGTGATCTCTAGCATTTCTTCTGGATTCTTAGGATTGTCATCGACTTACAGTGCCCATTTGACCTTGTACGCTGTCCACTTTATCCATCATTCTTAGATTATTCATAGTATTTGTAAATTCCCAGCCTGATAATTGCAACATGTCTGTCATGTCTGGAACTGATGCTTACACTGTCTATTCAAAGATTGGGTTTTTGTGTTTTGTTTTGTTCTTTTTTTTTGCATTTTGGTGTGCCTTGCGATTTTTTTTTTCTAATAGCCAGATATGATGTACTTAGTGGAAGAAACTGCTCTAAATAGGGCTTTCGTAATGTGTGGTGAAGTGTGGGGACCGGAGAAGTAGTCTAAAGTTCCTATGAGTAGGGAACCTCTGCCTCTGGACTGTGAAATTCACAAATGTTTCTCTGGACCTGTCCACTTAGGTGGGATAGGATGGCCAGAGTGACCTGTAGCTGGGTATATACCTTACCTCACAGGGAAAGGCAGAGCAGGCTACAGTTGGGTATTTCTTTTTTTTTTTTTTTTTAATTTTTTTTCCAACGTTTATTTATTTTTGGGACAGAGAGAGACAGAGCATGAACGGGGGAGGGGCAGAGAAAGAGGGAGACACAGAATCGGAAACAGGCTCCAGGCTCTGAGCCATCAGCCCAGAGCCTGACGCGGGGCTCGAACTCCGGACCGCGAGATCGTGACCTGGCTGAAGTCGGACGCTTAACCGACTGCGCCACCCAGGCGCCCCTGCAGTTGGGTATTTCCTTTCCCAGAGGCCAGTTAGGCTCTACTGAAACCTAATATGTTAGACTCTGGTTAACTATCTTCTCCTAAAGGCACACCTTGTTCAGGAAAACCTAGTGCTCCTCCACATTCGAAATCTTTGCTTTTCTCCTACGTTTGCCAGATGGGTAAGGGGATTTTGTCTGCTATTTACTGCAAGAACATAGTCAAGTTCCTGCAGGCAAACCTCACAAAGGTGCCCCCCCACCCCAATGACTGGGTCCCCTTGGAGTTTTTCACTCAGACTGGTCCACATCAATCCTCCAGCAATCCATCAATTCGAGTTCAGGTTTTCCTACTCCAGCACTGATTGTCATGGAGGTTTCTCTTCCTGCAATATTTTGAACGTGTGTGTCTGCCTGTCTCCAATTTTGGAGCAGTGACTTGCCCTGTGATTTCACTTCTCTTATGAATGTAAAATGTTGATTTTTCAGGTCGTTAAACTTGTTCAGCTTTTTACTTATTGTTAGGATGGAGTAGTGACTACCATGCTTCTTTCATGCAGAAACCAGGAGAGATGCATTTAAAAGGGGGGGGAGGGGGAGAGGGAGTGAGGGAGGGAGGGAGGGACAGAGAGAGAGCGCGCGAGTACCATAATCAAATAAGTTTCACAAACTGCCTCCACTTCCAGTTGGAGATTAACAATGCTGATCGGCATGTTACAATCAATATGAGAAGTCCTAGGGTAAATAATAGCAATGATAAAGAAAGCTTTGGTTCAACGCAGCCATTCTCCTCACTGACATGAGGAAAAATGAGATGCCCATATTGTTTTTAGGCCTTGATTCATCTGGTTCCCCACGTATTCTCCCCCAAGTGATTTTCTTTAAACCCAAACTGCCAGGTCCAGGTCTTGGTTCTTCAGTTAAAACTTCCCTCTGTACACTATTATAACTGATAATTATTCTAAAATTAGGGAGATAACATTCTTTGGAGACTAGACTACCACATGAATTTGTGCTAGCACATGAATAATTGTGCACTATCATTTAGTGTTCATAAGAACTGTATGGGTAGTCTATTGTTCTCTTATAGATAGAAGCCTGAGATTCCTGGAGTCTATGGTTTACTCAGAATAACATATCTAACAATAAAAAATAAAATATGTATTGAGTGGTTATAATCTGACATTTTCTAATAATTCTAAAGATAAGATCACACTTAACCCACACATCAACCCTATGATATAGTACATCATTTTCCTATTGCTGCATAACAAATTACCACAAATTTAGCAGCTTAAAACAATATTCACTTGTTGTCTCACTGTCCTGGGACACCTGAGTGGCTCAGTCCATTAAGTGTCCAACTCTCGGTTTCGGCTGAGGTCATGATCTCACGGTTTCGTGAGTGCGAGCCCCGCATTGGGCTCTGTGCTGACAACACGGAGTGTACTTGGGATTTTCTCTCTCCCTCGCTCTCTTCCCCTCCCCCACTCATGTTGTCTCTTTCTCAAAATAAATAAATTAAAAAAAAAAAATGATTATCTCACTGTCCTGAATAGCAGGAGGGGAGGATGGTTGATGTAGATTCTCTGCTCAGTGTTTCAGAGACAAAAATCAAGGGTTGGCTCTTATCTGGAGACTCTGGAATAGGAATTCACTTCCCAGCTCCTTCAGGTTTGACAGATTTTGTTCTTGGGCTTGTAGCACTGAGGTTCCCCTTTTCTTGCTGGCTATCAGCTGTGGCCACCCTCAGCTCCTAAAGGTCAATAATCCCTGGCATATGTCTTTTTCCATCTCCAAAACCAGCAATGGTACCTCAAATCCTCCTCATGCCAAGAGTCTCTCATTTCCTCTTCTACCACAAATGGAAGAAAGCTATTAGTTTTTATAAGGGTCTCACACAATTAGATTAGGCCTACCGAGCTAATCTCCCTTTTTCCATATAATTTAACATAATCACAAATCGCATCCTATCTATCGGTTCCACCCACCCTCAAAGGAGAAGACATTTTAGAAGGATGAAAGTCTTCAGGGGTCATTCTCAGAGTTCTCCCTAACACACATAACTTCTGCTATTGTTGCCATTTTTCAGATGAGGAATCAGAGGCCCAAGGCAAAGTCAGAACTTGAGTACTTAATGTTTCATGGTTTTTCAATTACATCATGATTTGATTTACATGTTTAAGTCCTACTTCTATAAATATTGGCTTATATTCCCTGACACATACAAGCTTCCATAGGTAATTTTCAGGATTTCTGGAGCATCTGTTGGAGTGAACAGCCTGTTATCTCAGCTAAATGTGTTATTTTCCACCTTAACACCTCTCTGCTGTTCTGAACACCAAGAGATAGTATCAACTCTCAGACCATCTTGTTTGTCCAATGAGACTACAAACATTCATAACTCCCTTTCTTTTTCACTTTCGGAGTCTCTCAAGTGCTTTTAAAAGAGATATGCCCCATTACTATGCCTCTCTCCGGCTGTACCTACTTTATGCAGGACTAATTCTTTAAAAAATGAATAATTCCTTTTTCATAGCACCTATTTGGGTTTTTTGTTTTGTTTGAAAACATCTTTTATGTTTTGAATATTTAAACAAAGTTTGATAGTAAAAAGTAAAAAGAAAAAGTGAGGTAACTGTATGGTCAAAGCTAGATTGTAGAAATCACTATATATCTCAGGTTAGCACAATCTTGACCTCATAGAATTCATTTATGCCAATGCCTGATAAATATCACCCAGGCTTAATGTAGAATGCAGTTAAAACAAAAAGTAAGGCACAATCACAAGTGAGAGATATATTCTGATTGTGATACATGAACATATAACATGTACCAGTTTTGTGTTTATTCTTGACCTATATTCATGTACTATGCCTGAATTAAGAAACTTTGAATCTTGTCTAACTGGCATTTAACCTCCCGACTATAATAAAAAACAGAATAGAGATGATCTTCACAACTCTCCAATTTGTGGTCATAAGTATTATAATAAATTCCAGGCAGAGAGTTGAGAAACAAGACAGCTGAGAATATTGTAGAGAAATAATAGCAGCCCATATTTCAACTAAAACATTAGGAAAAAAAAACTATTGGAAAATATATCATTTCTTCAAGTGTATGATAAATAAGGAATAGTTATTCATGATGTCCTCTGCTGTCAAATTCATAATAAATGGTTTTCATGTAAATAAGGAGTTAAAATTTGATGACCACTCTCCTCCCCCAACTCAATTTCTGGATTGATTCCATTTCACTACCCAGGATTTTTGTTTTTTGTTTGATATTAAATTGAATTTCCTTTAGGTAAGACATGTGTTGTTAGAATTTCTATATTCCAACATGCTTAGCCTGCTCTGCTCATTTAAGTAACCTATATGATCACACTTTGTTGAGGACAGGATATGTAATCAAACTAATGAAATGCTACCCAGTTGGATATTGGCAAGGGTTTAATTCTGTGGATAGTACAAGCACTGAAAGAATTCTATAAAGAAAATGATAGCATTGTTTTCTCTGGGGTATTTCAACTACGGATGGACTCTAAACTGAATTGTTTCCAGAAGGAAGAAAATAATAATGCTTTAACACTTTTGGCTTAAGACAGAGGTGCCTGGGTGGCTCAGTTAAGCTACTGACTCTTGGTCTCGGTTCAGGTCATGACCTCATGGTTTGTGAGTTTGAGCCCCACATCGGGATCCATGCTGTCAGTGCGGAGCCTGCTTAGGATTCTCTCTCCCTCTTTCTCTGGCCTCCCCTACTTTACTTTCTCCCTCTCCCTCTCCCTCCCTCCCTCCCTCTGTAAATAAGTAAATAAACTTAAAAAAAAAAAAGATATCTGCAATAAAGAGTATGATTCATTGTTATATAAACTATTAAAATGTGCTTCATGGGTAATTTCAAACACTTCCACTTTACTTGAGTGACAATCCAACAAATGATTATGGTGGAGACTAATATTCACTAGAGATTTCAGAAGACATGTTTAAACCAGAAGTGTGCAATCCACTACAATTGTGATGTTAAGAACAAACATGATATTTGATGTAATAAAATAAGATATAAATTTATGCTCCATTTATTCAGTTTCGTGAACTGTTCTTGAAAGTATTTTCCATTATACTGTTTCTTTACTTTGAAGTGGTTTGTGACCTACATGAAATAATTATTACCATGGCAAGTATACAGATTGCTAGATATGGAAACTGAAACCTCATACATGAGAGCAGTCCCTGAACACCTTTATTATTCACGTTGAAATCAATGACATATTATTTACCTTCTGTAGTTTGTAACACCATCAGATTTGCTCTGTTTTGAACAAAGAAACTCCTTTTTTTTCCTTCCTAGTGTGTCCTTTGCTACAACAGAGTTTTTGTTAGGATCATGCCAACACATCACTTATAAATTCATCGTAAACATGGACAGAGCCTGCCAGCTAAAGGTTCAGAAGGGGGTGGGGGGTGGGGGTGCTTCAGATGGAGTGAGATTTACAGGTAGTTTGGAGAGGAAAAAGCCAGAGTAGTGAAGTGTCAGCAAAGATCGCTCATGATTCCTTTGGCTGTGAGAGAATAGGACCCATTGGAGTCTTTGCCCAAATCTTGTGAGTGATATTTTACACTGCTCAAGTTGTATTTGAAACTCAAAAAAATGAATTGCATAAAAAAGCAGCACAAAATGCTTTGGGTTTATGTTATTTCTTTAGATTTATTATAACTCTGAGTTTGAAGCCTATATATAATAAGAGAATTTTCTGTAAGCAAGATGATGTTAACACAACTCAGATCACAGTGTGGAGAAAGTAAGCGTATGAGTGAATAAGACATGTCCTTGTCCAATATACTGTGGTATAAAAAATAAGTATTTTTACTTTTAGCAAAGACACAGTAATAAAGAGTGTATTGGCAACCCAGTTACCTAATATCTACCAATGTGGATATAATTATAATCATATCTGCTAAATTGAAATGTACTAATGTATGTATCTATCTTCTGTTCTGCTTGGAAAAGCTATTTTGAACAAATAAATAACTGTCACATTAAAAGTTCTTAATTTTTATAATTTTAGAAAAAAGATATCAAATGATTTTATACAATTTTACTTAAAAAAAAACCCTCATCTCTACAAAATACCTAGGGTCTGAAAAACATCTATTTTTATGATAAGTTTTGCTTATTCATATTTTTAACACATATGTCTTAGGGTATTATTTCCTTTGATTTTTATCTTAGTTAACTACACTTCCCATGGAGTCTTAATTTGAAATCATTTGTAAGCTTATTTTAGTCCATTTACAGAACATGTTTAAAATACAATATATATGATTTTAATTTCCTAAAAAGTACTAGACTTGGAAAGTAAAATATGCTTCCTCAATGGAATACTTGTTATAAATGTATACATATAAATTTTAATCAGTACTTAAAATACTGATACCTTTAAGGCCTGAATGAAATATTAATTTTATTTCCTGTCTCAAAATAACACCACTAAAAATAGATACATGCTTCATTTATTTATTGCACATATTCTTCACTCAGCATAGGTGCTTTGAATGAATTTTGAATTTTAACATGTTATAAATATGTGGTAATAAACATGGGGTGACAAGTATTGCCAAAGCAATATTTTGATTTTTTTTACTCTACAGATTAAAAATGTTAAATTTAAAGCGATTTAAGAGATTAAAAAAGCATGAACTTTATAATCTCAATATCTCATGCAAAATTATTATAATGACAAAGTGTTGTGGGCCATAGAAAAAAGGAAGAGCTATCATTTAGTCCAGCGGTATGAGTACACAGAAAGCTATAGGGTAATTTACAATGTCCTGCTCTCCCCCAATACTGAGCACAAAGGCTACCATTAACCCTGCATGCCATGGCACATGTCAGACTAACTCATAAGCACCAAACAGGATCGTTACAGTCACACTGAGGAGTTAGTTACAAAACTAGAGGCATAACACAATTACATTTGACAAATGTGTGCTGGTATCTTAGTATTAACAAATTAAGAGAATGTGGTATTGTTGAGAACATGTTGTATACAGCTCCTCTTGGGTGGGAAATCGAGCTCTGGATGAAGGTTTGCTCCCTTTCCATGGTTTTAAACGTGATTACCTGTCCATATTTTCCAAAATTCAAAAGGTACTCTACAGTTACTTGAAATAATAGGTTTTCTTCTTTTATTGTGTTTGAGAGTCTTGTCCTAATACCTCCAAACTCTCTAGGATACACTTCCCAAAGGTAGACCACACTGGATAAACCCCACAGGCTGCTTCATTTCCAGGACCTGTCTTAGGCCTTTGCCCTTGAGAATATTAAGAAGAATCTCTAATCCAAGATAATAAAGTCCCAGTTCATAATTGGAGTCAACGCGTCAGAGTAGCTTTAAAGAGAACGGGTGGGCTAATCATTTTTGTCAAAAATTCATCCTACCTCTCTATTAAGACTTACTGCATCAATTTTGTATTTAAGCATCTTGTCTCTCAATATTCTCCCTGCTTCTGTCGAATTCTTTACAATTCCTAGAATAGACATTTTCTTCTCCAAACTTCTGTCATTTTATTTGCTCCATCTAAAATGTTCTTCTACCTCTATGCCTTCCAAAATCTAGATAGCCACATTCATGAAGGATGAATTAATTCCTATCTTTTAGGCCAAACCTTACCTTTAATGGGTGTTGGCTCTAAGCTACATTCGGTTTGTTATTAGCCCTACTTCTGAGCCTAAAACGCAGATCTCATTGTATTATTCCCCTTGACATCCTTTCTAAAGTTTGGCATTATCTTGCTTTTGTCTATTTTTGTAGTCTTAGCCTGTGCTACAACTCTAATGTGTGACAATGAGTGCAGATATAATTTTTTAAAAATCAAAGAGATCGGAAAAAACATAAAATGGAGAGAATTAACATAAAATAATACAAGGAATGAGTGGTTTCTTCACATACGGTTGTCACAGCATACCCCTGTAGTGAGTAGCCACTCAGAGGTCCTCCAGTGAGCACCACATCCTGGTCTTCATACCCTTCGTATATAAACAACCCTCCTGAAATGAGGACTGGACTTATTGATTCACATCTAATAAAGAATAAAGCAAAAGTGATGAGGTACGACCTCTCAGACTAGGTTACAAAAAGACTATAGTTCTGTCTAGGGCTCACTCTCGGGAGTGCACATGCCAAGGAAATCACGTTTCTGGCCAACAACCTGGGAGAACCTAACACCTGACAACAACCACATAAGAGAGCTTGAAGAGAGAGCTGTTCTAGTCAAACACTGAATGACTGACTACAGTCTTGGCTGGCAGTTTGATTGTAGTCATGAGAGACACTGAGACAGTCACCTAGTTAGCTGCCCCTGGATTCCTGATCCACAGAAACTAGAGGTGATCATTGTTTCTTGTTCTAAGATGCTACGTAAGATGTTTCTTCTTGCTGCTTATAGTAAAATGAAAGGTAAGAGAGATAAACGGAAGGACCGGTAAACAAAAAGAATCAGGGCTTGATGGTTTGAGAATTCTTGGCCTCTCCACACAGCAAATAATAACACAAATAAATGCATGCCTAGGGAAAGAACAAATCCAGGGTAGTGCCTGAAAAACGTGGTCTAGAAAAGGTGGTGGTGGTGTGACTATGAAATTCGGTGGTGGTGTTGTTAATAACTGTGCAAAATCAAAGATTTTGTCACAGCACCCTAGTCAGTCACAGGAGATTCAAGATGTGCCTCACAGAATCAATTAAGCAAAAGAGTCTTTAAGACATTGAAGAGTGTTGTCCAGCAGTCATTTCAGGAAGACTTGGAGGTAGGGAAGGGATGTCCAGAAGAGTTCTGCATATGTGGCTTCAGAGTAAACTCCAATGAGATTCACAGGTAGCCCACAGTTTTTGAAAGAATTAAATCAGCAAAGTACTGAAAGAAAAACAAAAAATCTGCAACCAAGAATACTCCATATAGCAAGGTTACCATTCAGCATAGGAGAGATAAAGAGTTTCCCAGACAAACAAAAGTTAAAGGAATTCATCACCACCAAACCAGTCCTATAAGAAATGGTAAAGGGGACTCTTAGAGTGGAAAGAAAAGACCATAAGCAGAAGTAAGAATAGCAGGAAGTACAAAAGCATTAAAATTAAGTACAACTATAAAAATCAGTCAAGGGATTCGCAAAATAAAAAGGATGTAAGCATGACACCATATACTTAAAACATGGTGGGGAGAGGAGTGAAAATTTAGTGCTTTTAGAATGGGTTCAAACTTAAGTGACCATCAACTTAATATAGACTGCTATATGTAGATGTTATTTATAAATCTACTGGTAACCACAAATCAAAAACCAGTAATAAATATGCAAGAAATAAAGAGAAAGGAATCCAAGTATATCACTCAAGAAAGTCAGCAAACTGTGAGAGAAGAGAGCAAGAGAAGAAAGGTACAGAGAAGAACTACAAAAACAACCATGATACAAATAACAAAATGGCAACAAGTACACCACTTACCTATCGGTAATTACTTTGATTGCAAATGGACTAAATGTTCCACTCAAAACATAGAGGGTGACAGAATGGACAAAGAACTAGACCATCTACATGCCGTCTGCAAGAGATTCATTTCAGACTTAAAAGACACATGCAGATTGAAAGTGAAGGGATGAAAAAGCATTTACCATGGAAATGAAAGTGAAAAGAAAGCTGAGGTAGTAATACTTTTATTAGACAAAATAGACTTTAAACAAAGACTATAACAAGAGACAAAGAAAGATACTACGTAATCATACTGCAAAAACAAAAATAAACAATTTACAATTGTAAATATTATCTACCCAACATTGGAGCACCCAAATACATAAAGCAGCTTATAACAAAAATAAAGTAATCAATAGTAATATAATAATAGTAAAGGACTTTAACTCTCCACTTGCAATGGATAAATCACCCAAATAGATATTTAACAGTAAAAGAATGGCTTTGAATGACACACTGGACTAGATGGATTTACAGATATATTCAGAACATTCCATCCTAAAATAGTAAAATTTACATTCCTTTCAATTGCACATGGAACATACTCCAGAACAGATCATATATTAGCCCAAGCAAGTCTCAATAAATTCAAACAGATTAAAGTCCTACGCTATATCTTGTCCAACGAAAACAATATGAAACTAGAAATCAACCACAAGAAAAAAATCTGGAAATAACATACTACAAAACAATGAATGGGTCAACCAAGAAATCAAAGAGGAAATACAACGATACATGGAGATAAAAGAAAATGGAAATGCAATAGTCCAAACTCTTTGGGACATATCAAAAGCTGTACTAAAAAGGAAGTTTATAGCAATACAGACTTACCTCAAGAAGGAAGAAATATTTCAAATAAATAACCTAACCTTACACCTAAAGGGGCTTTTTAGAAAAAGAACAAACAAAACCCAAAACCAGTACAAGGAAGCAAACAGTACAGATTAGAGCAAAAACAAATGAAATAGAAACTAAAAAATCAAAGAGATCAATGAAACCAGGAGCTGGTTCATTCTCTGAAAAAAAAAAAAATGTCAACAAAATTGAGAAACCTTTAGTCAGAGTTATAAAAAATAAGAGACAAAAAAAGGCTCAAATAAAGAAAATCAGAAATGAAATAGGATTTGCCTCTCTGTTTATTTATCTCATTTTTCCTTCCCTTCCCCTGTGTTCATCTGTTAAGTTTCTCAAATTCCACATATGAATGAAATCATATGATATATTTCTCTGACTGACTTATTTCCCTTAGCATAATACCCTCCAGTTCCATCCATGTTGTGCAAAACAGAGAGGGAGGCAAACAATAAGAGACTCTTCAATTCAGAGAATGAACTAAGGGTTGATGGGGTTGGGGGTGGGATAAATGGGTGATAGGCATTAAGGAGGGCACTTGGGATGAGCACTGGGTGTTATACGTAAATGATGAATCACTGGGTTCTACTCCTAAATTCAAAACTACACTGTATATTAACTAACTTGAGAATAAAAAATTAAAAAAAAAAAGAAACAAAAGAGAAGGTATAATAACTGATACCACAGAAATACAAAGTATTAGAAGAGAATATTATAAAAAATTATAACCTCCCAAAAGTGAAACGGGAAGAAATAGAAAATTTGAATAGAATGATTACCAGCAATGAAATTGAATCAGTAATTAAAAAAACTTCCAGCAAACAAAAGTCCAGGACCAGATGGCTTCACAGGTGAATTCTACCAAATATGTAAAGAAAGGTTAATACCTATTCTTCTCAAACTATTACAAAAGACAAAGGAAACCTTCCAAATTTATACTATGAGGCCAGTATTACCGTTATACAAAACCAGATAAGGATAATACAGAAATAAAAACAAACAAAACAAACAAACACTACAGGCCACTATCTCTGATGAACACAGACACAAAATTCCTCAACAAAAAGGGGTGCCTGGGTGGCTCAATCAGTTAAGCATCTGACTTTGGCTCAGGTCATGATCTCACAGTTCATGAGTTTGAGCCCCACATCAGGCTCCATGCTGACAGCTCAGAGCTTGGAGCCTACTTCAGATTCTATGTCTCCCTCTCTATCTGTTCCTCTCCTGCTTGCACTCTGTTTCTCTCTTTCTCTCAAAAATAAACATTAAAAAACATTAAAAAAAATTTTTTTTTCAACGTTTATTTATTTTGGGACACAGAGACAGAGACAGAGCATGAACGGGGGAGGGGCAGAGAGAGAGGGAGACACAGAATCGGAAACAGGCTCCAGGCTCTGAGCCATCAGCCCAGAGCCTGACGCGGGGCTCGAACTCACGGACCGCGAGATCGTGACCTGGCTGAAGTCGGACGCTTAACCGACTGCGCCACCCAGGCGCCCCTAAAAAACATTTTTAAATAAAAAAATTCTCAACACAATATTAGCACTGAATCCAATAATATATTTAAAAAAAAATCATTCACAGTGAACAAGTAGATCTATTCCTGTGAAGCAATGGTGGTTCAATATTCACAAATCAACATGACACATTACATCAACAAGAATAAAAGTCATATGATAATTTCAACAGATGAAGAAAAAACACTTGACAAAGTACAACATTCATTTATGATTAAAAAAAAAATCATCAAAGTAGGTTTGATGATGATACCACTACAGAGTCAAGGCATATATGAAAACCTTAGAGCTAACAGCATACTCAATGGTGAGTAATTCTAAGGTCAGAAATAAGACAAGGATATCCACTCTCATCACTTGTATTCAACATAGCCACAGCAGTCAGACAGGGTAAGGCATCCAAATTGGTAAGAAGTAAAACTTACATTATTTGCAGGTGACATGATAGTATATATAGAAAACTCTAAAGACCATCAAAAACTACTAGAACTGACAAATGAACTCAGTAAGGTCACAGAACACAAAATCAATATACAGAAATATGTTCCATTTCCATACACTAATAATGAAGTAGCAGAAAGAGAAATTAAGAAAACTGTCTCATTTACAATTATACCAAAAATAATAAAATACCTAGGAATGAATTTAACCAAGGAGGTAAAATACCAATACTTTGAAAACCATACAACACTGATAAAATAAATTGAAGATGACACAAACAAATGGAAAGACATTCCATGCTCATCTGCTGGAAGAATTAATATTGTTAAAATGTCTGTACTATGCAAAAGCAATCTACAGATTTAACACAATCCCTATCAAAATAGCAACATTTTTTACAGTACTCAAACAAATAATTCTAAAATTTGTATGGAACCACAAAAGACCCCAAATAGCCAAAGAAACCTTGAAATAGAAAAACAAACTGGAGGTATCAAAATCCCAGATTTCAAGATATACTTCAAAACTGTAATTATCAAAACAGTATGGTACTGGCACAAAAATATATACATAGACCAACAGAACAGAATAGAAAACCCAGAAATGAACTCACAATTATATGATCAATTAATCTTTGTCAAAAAAGGCAAGACTATGCAATGAGAAAAAAGACAGTCTCTTCAACAAATGGTGTTGAGAATGCAAAAGAATAAAAATGGACCACTTTCTTATACCGTACACAAAAATAAACTCAAAATGAATTAAAGACCTAAACATGAGACCTGAAACCATAAAAATCCTAGAAGAGAGCACAGATAGAAATTTCTCTGACATCAACTGTAGCAACATTTTTCCAGATATGTCTCCTGAGGCAAGAGAAACAAAAGCAAACATAAACTATTGGGACAACATCAAAATAAGATCTGCATATACAAGGAAAACAAAAGGCAACCTAGTGAGTGAGAGAATATATTTGCAAATGACATATCTGATAAATGGTTAGTTTCAAAGATAAAGAGCTTATGCAACTCAAAAGAGTCCAAATAATCCAATTAAAAATGGGCAGAAGACATGAACAGACATTTCTCCAATGACATACAGATGGCCAAAAGACACATGAAAAGATACTCCACATCACTTATCATCAGGCAAATGCAAATCAAAACCACAATGAGATATCACCTCACACTTGTCAGAACGGCTAAAATAAAAAACACAAGAAACAACAAGTGTCAGCAAGGACATTGAGAAAATGGAATCAGATGCACTGTTGACAGGAATGTAAATGGTGCAGCTACTGTGGAAAACAGTATGGAACTTCTTCAAAATGTTAAAAATAGAATTACCATATGATCCAGTAATTCTGCTACTTGGTATTTATTCAAAGAATACAAAAACACTAATTTGAAAAGATGTGCACACCCATATGTTTCTTGTAGCATTATTTACAATAACCAAAATATGGATGCTACCCAAGTGTCCATCAATAGATGAATGGATAAAAAAAGATGTGGTATGCATATACTTGGAATATTACTGAGTCATAAAAAAGAATGAACTCTTGCCATTTGCAGCAACATGGATGGCTCTAGATAATGCTAAGTGAAATGTCAGAGAAAGACAAATACCATATGATTTCACTTATATGTAGAATTTAAGAAACACATGAACAAATAAAAAAGAGACAAACCAAAAAAACAGACTCTTAATTATAGACAACAAACAGATGGTTACCAGAGGGGAGGTAGATGGGGGGATGGGTGAGATAGGTGAAGGGGATTAAGAGTACACTTATCATGATGAACACTGGGTAATGTATAGTATTCTTGAATCACTATATTGTACACCTGAAACTAATAAAACAGTATGTTACAGTATGTTAATTACTCTGGAATTAATTTTTTAAAGATGAAACCTTCCCTCCCCATACACAAAAGAATTAAGTCAGCAGAAATACTATTAGTGGAGTGAAGGAGACAGAGAAAGATACAATATAAAGAGGCAAATCTACTAGCAGGAGGTAGGCTGAGAAACCGACTAAACTGCAAAAAAAACCCATTTCTACCTTTTATGAAAAAGAACACATACTCAGATGGTAGAACCAGGAGCTCAGACTGTGGTGCTGAGAAGCTAAATAATTATTTTCTGTCTGAAAATTAATCAAAGAACTTTCACCATTTACCTGACTGGATTCCAGAAACACTATGGACCAGTGACTTGAGCCTCATTTTGAAAATGAATATCTATAACAGATATCCTGTTTTTGTCCCACTATTATATTGTATTGTATGTTATTGTGTTGTATTGTATGTGTGTGTGTGTGTGTGCGCGCGCGCACACAGAGAGAGTATATACTATCCCTTTAGTTTCATGGTTCCACAGATCAAGAGGTACCAAACTCAAATAGTTATTCTTAGGGACTTTCATCCACAACTACCCAGGTTTAAATGATGGGATTTTGGATTTTTGATCTCTTGCTGTGATATTTTTGGAACCCTTGGGATGGGGTATATTTTGTATGTGGGTGAGATATGAATCCTTGAGGGCCTTAAAACAGAATGATGTAGGCAGCTTCGAAGTGGCCCAAAACGAACATCATTTTCCAGTGTTCCACTCTTCTATAAAACCTTCTGCTTGTTTGTGGGGTAGACTTATTGACTAGATTCTAATGACTAGAATACAGAAGAAGAAATAAGATGTCATTTCTCCAAAATTAAGTTAAAAAAAAGATGGCTTCCTTCTTGGGCTGGAAGAGAAGATCTCCCTCTCCGTTGACTCACTCTGATGGAAACCAGCTGCCATGTTTTAAAAAGCCCTGTGAAGCAGCCCATGTAATGAAAAAACTAATGTCTCTTGCCAGTATCTAATGAGTACCTGAAGCCTGCCAATAGCCACATGAGAGAGTGGAAGTGAATCCTCCCCTAGTAAGGCTTTGAATTGAATTGTAGCCCTGGGTGATCCTTTGTGAGAGACCCCAAGCCAGAGGCACTCAACTAAGCCACCCTGAGCCATTTCTGACCCATAGAAAATGTGATATAATAAGCGTTTGTTTTAAGTGACTAAGTTATTATATAAATTGTTACACAGCAACATTTAAATAGTGCAATTTACCTAAGGAGAAAATGTTTAAGGTGGGATATATGTGAAGGAGACATCAACAGCCTTCTAGATAAAGCATATAACTAACATAAAGATCCTAGAGGAATTGCAAATACATCGGATTCAGAACGAGAAAGAAGGTTTTTATAGTTCATACACTGAAAGAAAGTCAAAATGGTATGAAGTGAGGTTGAATAGATAAGAAGAGGTCAATTTATTTAAAGCTATAAAGATCATGGCTATGAGTTTGGGTTTATTCCAAGTTTGGTAGAAAAATCACTGGTAGATTTTCAGCAGAGGAAGATTTTAGCTTGAAAAATTTACCCATCCTCTTTTCAGAGGCTGGATTAGGTGGAGGAGGGGTGCAACAAAGAGGGAGTCGGTTGACATAGATATCTTTTAGAAAGCTTTGGCATTATTCCTGGAGAGAATGATGGAAACTTAGAGTGGAGTGTTTGCAAAGATATGAAAAGATTGAAATAGATTTTGGAGGTCATGCCAAGAGCACTTCCTAATAGAATGAATGAAAGACATAAGTATATAAGATAATTGACTAGAGCTGGTAGACGGAAGACTCATTTTATCTTATACACCCAACTAAATTGCAAGCACTTTATGCTCACAAACCTCACATTAAATGTCTTTCAGATTCACACAATTTCTAATATAGAGCATTTTGTTGAATATACAATACTTGTACATGGATTAAATAAGTATCATTGATTCTGATATTCATGGGTTATTGTCAATACCTTGCATGAACACCTATAAGTTATTTCTGCCAAAAATGAAAAGTACTAGTTAAAAACAGACCAATTACTGAATACTTTCTGTAATTGAAGGAACTTAAACACACATAGGGATATATAAGGATAATGAAGGCAACTAAAAAAAACAAAAAACAAAAAACAATCATATGTACACTGATTCCCTTAGTGAGAGATTGGTTATGACCAAGTCTGTTAACCTTCCTTGATCTCCCCAACAGGATGTATTCACCCACATATTCTGACTGGTTCTATGTTGTTAGGACTGCAGTTTCACAAAAATGCCAGGTGTTATACATGAACCTGGATAAAATTAAATTAATAAGGTCCCCCCAAAGAGCTATTGATTTTGTCTTAACAATCTCCATACAGGGTGATTTCTCCCCCTGTGCTTCTCTTCAACTACTTTCAATGAAATACAGGATCTGTATTTTATATCCTTTAGAAATTTCCAGTTAAATCCATATGTGACATTTGCCCCTAACACTAATTAACGTGAAGATTTCAACGTGGATTGTATGAGAGGAAAACATTTGCTACTGTGCTGTTTGAGCACTTAATCATAAGCTTTCAAAGACTCCAGTAGAATTTACATATGCCACCATTTTATGGTGTGAGCTTGAGTACTTTCAGATGTCTCCATTTCATTTGGTGTCATCTCTTCACAGTAATCATCACTCAGCTGCTGCCCATCAGTCTAAGATTGTAGGTTAGAGAAATGATGGAGCCTTATTCCTTCCCTTGGATTTTGCAGCTTTGAAAAAATCAGGAGAAAACTTTTTGTTTTCTGTCCTTTATTTAAAATAGTACTCCAAGATTCTAATGTTTGTTTCTCAACACTGTTATTTGAATCATATAATCTCTCTTTCCTAGCATAAGACCACATTATGATTTCCAACTCCCTTAGAAAAGTAATCTATTTATTAACCAGGGAGGACTTTTTCTTCCTACTGCAATTTAATGATAAACTTTACATACCTCAATTAGACCTTAAAATGTACAATATGTGTCCACAGAGGAATTCCTTTTATTTTTGCTTCAAAATGGCATTTAGTGTACTTTTCAGCATTTTATTAACTCACTGTATGACCTGTTCCTTAATATATGGAACTGAATTTTTTCTGTTATTCTCTAATCACAATAGTTTTAAACTTTCAAGTATTGTAGAAAATTAGTGCTAGTATCAATGGCAATAAAATTATTGGGAAGCATTAAATGTAAAGTTCAAATTAGCATTATGATTACATACTCAGTAGGGTTTGCCAGAAGGTAAAGTTGGGATATTTATACTAATTTTTAAACACTGCAACCTCATATCAATGTAGTATTCACCAAAGAAGAATTTAGAATTAGCTGAGTTCTTGGAGCCATTGAAAGGGAATCTAATTATTGCAGCCATTCTTTTCTAATTCATTAATTTATTCATTCAATAGGCATTTTGGAACATCTATGATATTTAAATCATTTTGCAATAAAATGAGAGAGATAAATATGCATGAGCTTTTAAAAAGCTTATAATTTATAAGTAAAGGTAACACATAAAAATATAAGAAGACAGGTTAAAGCATAATAAATTCTCAACAAAAGAAATGTGAAATTGTGATGAACTGTAAAAGATGGGGAGAAGTTACTCTGGACTAGTAGTTAGGGACCGAGTGGTAAGTCAGGAGAGCTGGATTCAGATCTCAGGTTTCTTTTCTGTTTGTACATCTTGTTTTTTTTCTAAGTCTCCGTTAACTTATCTCCAAAATTAGTTTTAAAACATAGACTATTGGGCGCCTGGGTGGCGCAGTCGGTTAAGCATCCGACTTCAGCCAGGTCACGATCTCGCGGTCCGTGAGTTCGAGCCCCGCGTCAGGCTCTGGGCTGATGGCTCAGAGCCTGGAGCCTGTTTCCGATTCTGTGTCTCCCTCTCTCTCTGCCCCTGCCCCGTTCATGCTCTGTCTCTCTCTGTCCCAAAAATAAATAAACGTTGAAAAAAAAAATTAAAAAAAAAAAACATAGACTATCAATAAACAGTACTATTAGTCACCAGAACTTCACCTACTATATATTTAATTCTTCCAATAACCCTATGAAAAGTATACACTACCCACATTTTGTATATGAAGAAGTAGTAGCTCACAGTGATAATGTATCCTTCTAAAATAAGTATGAGTAAGTGAATACAGTCAAACCATCTTTGACAAAGCAGGAAAGAATATCCAATGGGAAAAAAGACAATCTCTTCAACAATGGTGCTGGGAAGACTCACCAGTAACGTGCCAAAGAATGAAACTAGATGACTTTCTTACACCATACACAAATTCAAAAGGGATGAAAGACCTAAATGTGAGAAAGGAAACCATTAAAATCCTAGAGGAGAATACAGGCAGCAACCTCTTTAACATGGGGGGAGCAAACTTCTTACTAGGTATTTCTCCGGAGGCAAGGGAAACAGAAGCAGAAATGAACTACTGGGACTTCATAAGGATAAAATCTTCTGCACAACAAAGGAGACAGTCAACAAAACTAAAAGGTAACATTCAGAGAGAGAAGATATTTGCAAATGACATGCCTGATAAAGGGTTAGTATTCAAAACCTATAAAGAACTCATCAGGATCCCCTGGTGGCTCAGTCAGTTAACATCCTCCTTTTTATTTCAGCTCAGGTCATGATTTTACGGTTCCTGAAATGGAGCCCCATATCCACCTCTGTGCTGGTGACATGGAGCCTGTTTGATATTCTCTCTCTCTCCCTCTCTTTCTGTTCCTCCATCATTTGTGCTTTCTCTCTCTCCCAAAATAAACTTTAAAAAAATAACTCATGAAACTCAACACCCCAAAACACCCCAAATAATCCAGTCAAGAAATGGACAGAAGATATGAATAGGTATTTTTCCAAAGAATACCTAAAGATGGCTAATAGACACATGAAAAAATGCTTATCATCACTCTTTATCAGAGAAATTAAAATCAAACCATAATGAGATACCACCTCACACCTGTCAGAATGGCTAAAATTAACAACACAAGATGTTGGCAGAGATGTGGAGAAAGGGGACTCCCCTTAACACTGTTGGTGGGAATGCAAACTGGTATAGCCACTCTGGAAAACAGTACCAGCAATTATACCAGTAGGTATTTACCCAAAGGATACAAAAATACTGATTCTAAGGGACACATGCACAATGGTTATAGCAGTGCTATCAACAATAGGCAGATTATGGAAAGAGCTCATATGCCCATCAACTGATGAATGGATAAAGAAAATGTGTTATCTGTATGTTTATGTGGGTGTATACACACACACACACACACACACACACACACACACACACACACACAATTGAATATTACCCAGCCAAGAAAAAGAATGAAATCTTGCCATTTACAATGATGTGAATGGAGCCAGAGTATATTGTGCTAAGCAAAACAAGTCAGTCAGAGAAAGACAAATACCATATGACATCACTCATATGTGGAATTTAAGAAACTAAACAGATGAACATGGGGAAAGAAATAGAGATAGACAAACCATAAACTCTTAACTATAGAGAACAAACTGAGGAGGTAGGTAGAAGATGGGCTAGATGGGTGATGGATATTAAGGAGGGCATTTGTGAAGAACACTGGGTATTGTATGTAGGGGATGAATCACTGAATTCTCCTGAAATTAATATCATACTGTAAGGTAATTGACTGGAATTTAAATAGAAAGCTAAAAAAGAAAAATAAATAAAAATAAAATGACTATAAGTGAATAAAGCAGGATTAGAAATCAAATCTGTATGATGCTAAAACTGTGTGTTCATTGCCCTGTACTGCAAAACACACATTAAAGGTGACCACTGCTATTTTTGTTCCTCTTTACCATAATTCTTCCCCTATCTGCTTCACCAAATGTTCCACTGTTAAACTGACCATTTAAAACTTGGGTTGGTTGCATTGTTTATAAGATTAATGAACACCCTCACTTGTGCAGACCCCTAAAAATTTTTAAAGTAGCACCTGACATAGAAAGATTTCATTTCTTTTGAATGTATTATATATATGTATATGTACATATATATATACATATATAAACATTAAAATTTTTTAAAAACTTTAAAAAAAGGAAATGTGTTTTGCTTAAGAAACCATTCTCAAAATAATTTGAAAATGGATCACCGTTTTTAATACTGTAGCAGGCCAATATGGGAAATGCCGAACAAACAAGCCATCAGACAGAAGGCACTGAGAACCTAGATCCCTCATTTCCTGCCTGAATGCCATATGAACTAGGGAGAGCTTATTTTTAGAGAAATTATTTTAAAGAATATTATGTTTTTAGCAGAAAATGTGTAGTTTTAAATACTCTATAATGTTGTGATATAAAGGCCTGTGCTAAACAGTAACTAAAGTTAAATAATAAAATCTCTAAGGTATTTAGAGAAATAATGTTAGAGATTTAAGATTTGGCTAGTAATCCTTTCTAAGCTAGCAAATCTTCTGCCAATTGTCCCTAAGCTTTATAAGGTGAACTATGTCACAAATCTTTCTCCTTAACTGCTAGGATGGCGTTTTTCTATTTGCCACGTGCTTGGTCCAGTTCTGAAAGGATTCTTTTCCAGGGTATATGAAACTGAAGGTGTCACAAAGTAGGGGACTACAGACGAGTTAAAGAAACCGTGTGAAGTGCCAAACTGACAAACCTCTCATTTAGGAAGAGTGTGTAATAGCCATAACTGCTACCATTTGTTCAGTGTTAACCATGTGCCAGTGTTTCCACCAGGTCCTGATCAAGGAGAAAGTGGGAAACTTCCATTTGGGCTGATATTGATAAAGTGCCAGACTGTGTTTGCTTCATGCCATCTCCACCATGGCTCTTACTTGTAACTAGTGCCCCAGAATGATCATCTGACCTCAGATGAAATTATAGCTACTGTGTAACTCAGCACCTGTCACTGCGTGAAGATATGATGGGGGAAGGGAGAAAGTAGTGATAAAAAAAATTCTTTTTGTGTTAAGAATTTTTAAACAGATTTCTTTTCCATATTAGACAATTCTTCCATCGACTTCAAACAATGTACACGTACCTTTGACACATTGCATTTCGTTGTAATACAGATACATTAGCCAGTGTCACAAAAGAATCATGGAAATTAACGGGTATTCGTGCCTTTTCCTCCCTGCCAAGAACCCAATTTGAAGCCTGCATTCCTTGAACTAATAAGTCAAAGAAGCTTCTTCCAGGGCTTCTCATTACCCCTTCCATCTTCGCCCATTTGTATCTCTAATCTTTGGTTTGTAATTGTCCAATGCTACCAGGATTCCCTTCAGGAAATTTTCCTGAAATAGAGTTGCTCCAAAATACTATAATTTTTTATTAGTATCATGGTGATATTAAAACTATTTGAAACTTTACCACATAAGGGGCTTATGTTTTTAGTAATATGGGGTTAACATCTTTTTTTTTTTCCTGGAAAACCTATAAATGAATCCACAGATTTAATGTTCTAAGAGAAGAATTCTCCCTTTCTGCTAAAATAATGTGTTAAATATTATCAAATTTCACTTAGATGATATTTTTAATGAGATGGAGAGAAACAAACATGGATTTATAAGTGTACAAACTATCATTTGAACGCTTTAACTAGAGCATGTGCTAATTAAGAAGTGCATGATATAGTCCTAAAACCAGACCAAGACTGAACATAATCAGAGTTATGACCTCACCTTGCCACTTTTTAATGGGGTGGCTGTGGTAAGGTCATTTGTCCTCTGCCAGTTTCAGCTTTGCCATTTGTAAAATAAGGCTATGAGTTGCCATGTATGTCTAGGAGTTAAAGTGAAGGTTGATTTGATGGGCCTTTGTGAACTCTGAGTGATCTGTAAACTCAGAAGAAGTATACACCCGAAGGTATCGGTTAGTGTTAATAATTATTTCTGTAAGTAATTCATCACTTTGGTCAGAACATTTTTACTTCATGTTGATCAGAACATTTATTTTTTTAAGCTTATTTATTTGGGGGGCTAGGAGGAGAGGGAGAAAGGGGGAGAGGGAGAGGGAGAGGGAGAGGGAGAGAGAGAGAGAGAGAGAGAGAGAGAGAGAGAGAGAGAGAGAATCCTAAGCAGGCTCCACCCTGAGCCTGACAGGGGACTGGATCTCACGACCCTGAGATCATGACTTGAACCGAAATCAAGAGTTGGGTGTTTAACCAACTGAGCCACCCAGGCGCCCCTTGACCCGAACATTTAAAAGGGACTCTGCACATATTTCCTAATTTATAAAAGTTTTCAAAAGGGCCACTTTCCTATTCAAAAACTGAACATTTTATATAAAACTAGCAAATATATTGTTTCCCTTGTTCCTTCTATTTTTTTCTGCATTCCTTTTGCTCCCTAGTATACAGTAAATATTACCAGGCAATTTATAAACACTTTTTGAAATTGAAATTTCAAAAAGTGTTTCAAACAGCTACTTTGAAAATTTCACAGTCTCTGTGGGAATGAACAAGACTATAGAGAAGAAAAGGTTAATGAGATAAATGGATACATTTTAACTTCCACTTCGCTTTTCATCTTATTTATTCCATCTCCTCATCACACCTGCTATGGCCTGACAATTTTCAAACCTGGTTTTGATGGAGAAAAGGTTGGAAAGGTATTTCCATATACCTTCTTTATATGGAAATAAAACATATTTTTACCTGACATCATGATTTTCAAGAAGTCACTGAAAATGTGAATAAAAACGCACATCTTTTTCTGACCCACATATCAATTACATATCTTTTTTAATGTTTATTTATTAGTTTTGAGAGAAAGAGATAGTGGGTGAGGGGCAGAGAGAAAGGGAGACAGAGAATCTCAAGCAGGCTCCATGCTGTCAGCACAGAACCCGAAACAGGGATCAAACTCATGAACTATGAGATCACGACCTGAGCCAAAACCAAGAGTTGGATGCTTAACCGACTGAGCCACCCTATGTTTTAAAATATATATATATATTTTAATGTGCATACTGAATTTGTCTGCAGGTACAATTTTGCTTACCCAGTTACAGATGTTGTCAAAATTAAAGGCCATGAATGACTCATTATCCTTTGGAATAAGATAAGTGGATAATGTTTCCCAAGAAACATTTCTCACCATATTTCTCATAACGGTATGTTTACTTTAAAGCAGAGCAGAAGAAAAACTCTCGAGAAGATACCAATCCAAGGGCACAGCCAATTCAGCACGTTAGCTAAAAAGCCTGCCAGGTCTGTACACAGATCCAGAGAGGGAGTGTCTAAAAACACCTGAAGGGTGCACACAAATGATCTATTCACAGCTGATTGCAGGCAGTGCCTCCAACCGCATATTTACCTGCAATGCATGAATGTCACCATGCACTGCTGTGGACACCTGAAGAAAGTAGGGAATGAGCAAAGTCTCTGATTTCTGTTAGTAGTGACAGTTCCGTTAGTTTCCAATTTCACTGAATTTAAACCAAGATTTATACACTCAATATTTACCAAATGTCTCCTATATGCTAGGTGTTAAGATATGCATTTATTTTCATTTTTTATACTATGATTATTTACTTTTTTTTTTTACTTTTTAAATTTATTTTTGAGAGAGAGAGAGAGAGAGAGAGAGAGAGAATGGGGGAGGGACAGAGAGAGAAGGAGACCCAGAATCTGAAGCAGGTTCCAGGCTCTGAGCTATCAGCACAGAGCCCATCGCAGGGCTCAAACCCACAAACTATGAAATCACGACATGAGCTGAAGTGGATGCTTAACCAACTGAGCCACCCCGGCACCCTTATTTTTTAATTTTATTTAAATCCAAGCTGGTTAATACATAGTGTAATAATGGTTTCAATAGTAGAATCTCGTGATTCATCACTCATGTGTAACACCCAGTACTCACCCCAACAAGTGCCTTCCTTAATGCCCATCAGCCATTTAGCCCATCCCCTCCAGCAACCCTGAGTTTGTTCTCTGATGCATTTTTTTTAGAATGCATATGTTCTATTTCAGATGTTTTTCTCTAAATTCTACTATTGTGAGTTTTTATTGAATTACATTACCACAGGAGCTCTTGGGTGGCTCCGTCAGTTAAGCTTTTGACTTCGGTTCAGGTCATAAACTCGCCATTCAGGAGTTCCAGCCTCAAGTGGAGCTCTGTGCTGACAGCTCAGAGCCTGGAGCCTGCTTCCGATTCTGGGTCTCCCTCTCTCTCTACCCCTCCCCCATCACACTCTGTCTCTCTCTCTCAGAAATGAACATTAAAAAAAATTTTTTTTTGAAAATTAGATGATCACAGTCAAACCATTTTGAGGGGGGAAAAAAAGGCTTCCCTACAAATGTCTCTTAATTTTTCAGAGACAAATTTATATAACAGAATTTAAATTGTTATGTAATGACAACTCAGGATAACTAACTGTGCCTGCTTCCCCCAAAAGATGTAGTGGACTAAGAGTTACACTCATAGCTACACATAGGAACAGACCAGATTAGGAGTTTAACAGAAACAGGGACAGTTCAGCCAGTAAGTGTCTTAAAGTGTTTATGAGGATTTCTCTGGAGTCCTTAATTGCTCAATTTTAAACTGCCTTCAGCATTCAGCTGGGGCACTTAAAACTGGGAGTAGGCCTTGAAAAACAGTTTTGCTCTAGGCTTAGAAATACCTAGGAACAGGCACAGCTGGGAAACGTGTGTTGAATCTATATTGGCGTTTCTGGGATGTTGTTTCTTGTAAACATAGTCTCATTCTCTCCATTCTGCTAACCCTCTATTGCTGAATGTACTGAATCCACCATTGCGTCAAAGCTTTGCATTAGAACTCCTTTACAGAGAAAGCAGAACTCGTGAGACCTGCTTTCACCATTTTTATTGCATGGCTGTCCTTGCCCCTACCACCATCATACCAGGACCCCGAGAACCCCTGAGACCAGGAATCTCAATTGTCCCTGCCTTCCAGCAGCTATACCTCCCAATGCCATGCTTCCCCTCTTTTTCTTCTGCCTAGTATTGCCACTTCGATTTAACAAGTATTATTGAGAACCTACTAAATGGCAGGTACTGTTTTTATATCTTAGAATACAAATATGAATAAAATAGAGTCAGCAGTCTCAGGGAAGAGAAAGCTTTATAGACTGGCGGTTATAATGTTACATGTGTAGGACAGTGATCATGATGTACACAACAATAAAACAGAAGTGCCAAGGAGGAGTAGCAAGACTAACCTGAAGAATCAGGGAGGGCTATATAGAAAGGGCTACACTTGAATATATTCTGAATAATAACCATTTCCCAAGGGAAAAAAAGGCGGGGGAGGGAAGTTCAGGGGATATTACATGAATAGGCACAGATATCACATGGCAGGGCATTCAGCATGCCAGGCACTTACAAAAGTGCAAAAAGGAGGTGGTGGGAGCCAAAACTTGAAGTTTCTGACATAATTTTTTTAGATTTATTAATTGATCCATTGATTGAGAGGGAGGGAGGGAGGGAGGGAAGGAGGGAGGGAGGGAGACAGAGAGAGGGAGGGAGAGAACATGAACCAGAGAGGGGCAGAGAGGGAGGAAGTATCCCAAGCAGGCTCTGTGCTGTTGGCAGAGTCTGATGTGGGGATCTGATCCCACGAACCATAAGATCACGACCTGAGCCAAAATCAAGAGTTGGATGCATAACCACTGGAGCCACCCAGGATCCCCATACCTTTTGTTCTAAATGTTTATTTTTGAGAGAGAGAGAGAGAGAGACAGAGAGAGAGACAGAGAGAGACAGAGAGAGAGAATGAATACGCATGCTCATACTTGAGCAAGGACAAATGCACGCATGCTTGAACAGGGGACATGTAGAGAGAGGGCATGGACAGAGGGTCTGAAGTGGGCTCCTGATGGACAGCAGAGAGCCCAACACAGGGCTCGAACTCACAAACCATGAGATCATGACCTGAGCCCAAGTTGGATACTTAACCAACTGAGCCACCCAGGCATCCCTGACATCACTTTTCTCTCTCCTCTGATGTTCTGCTAAGGTTCCTGATTGATCAATCCCAATCAGTAACCAAAGGTCATGGAAGCCCAGTCCATATGGGTGAGACTTCCAGGTTAAACACTAAGTGAGGAGGGGGTGCATAATGGACAGAAAAGTTAAAATTGAAGACAAATAACAAAATCTACCTCTTTGTCCCTCAGACCCTACCCTTCTCTTTCTTCCTCATGTCCCACAAATAAAGAATGCACTGTCTTATCTGGTTGGCATGACAGGTTATCAATTTAGTCACACTAACACCTGAAACCTAAGGCATTAGCTATTATTTTTATTCTTTCTTCTTTAAGACAGCAAGGAAAAAGATGAAAAGAAATAATTAAATAACATATTTAATTTAGTCCTGGCATTAGTAGTTGGCCATTAAGCAAACCCAAGTAGGTATCATTGATGCTTTTGTCCCCCTCGAATTCTATATCCATTTTGCTCTCTGCCGACACCTCACTTTCAAGGGTTCTTTACCTGGTGAGATGACCCAACTTTTGATTCATGAAGAATCCAAGTATTTATGTGGTCATAACTATTTTTCTTCTTTTCCCCACAGACTTGATCATAGAAAATGTACTAAGAACCACCCCAGGGTATCCTTTGGGTTCAGTACTCTCCTGGCTCGCATCTTGTAGAATCAACCCCATTTTCAACTATCCTTAGAATGAACCTTTTCTCTGCCTGTTGTTCAGAAGACTGTGGCATTCAAAATGGTAAAAGGGAAGTTTCAGCTTCCCTAAGGACTGTGTTCTAACATAAGCACTAATACTTCTAAGTGCACATAGCCTAAGATTATGGATGGGAGCAAAATATCCCGGTATTAATTTGCTTGGGCTACTGCCAACAAAATACCAGACTGGGTGTCTTAACAGAAATTTATTTTCTCGGTTATGAAGGCTGGAAATCTGAGATCATGGTGCTAGCATAATCAGTTTCCAGTGAGGACTCTCTTCCTGCTGTGCAGATGGCTGCCTTCTAGCTGAGGACACACATGACCTTGAAACATGCACATAGTAAGAGAGGGAAAGTGAGCGAGATGAAAGGGAGGGACAAGAGACCCTTCCTCCTCTCAGAAGGCCACCAATCCTATCAGATTAGAATCCCACCATTATGATTTAATTTCACTTTAATTATCTCCTAAAAGTCCTCTCTCCAAATATAATCATTCAGGGGTTGGGTTTCAATGTGTTAACTTGGGGAAGGGACACAATTCAGTACATAGCACTCCTTGATCCAGTTACTAGGTATAATAGGAAGGTAAGTCCCATTTTACCTCTACCCATTGATTCCTAGACGAGTGACTGCCGACTGTGAAGAAGGCAGCCCCATCTCCTGGCCTCTGGTTTCATACATATGATACATCCTATGGAAAAGCTCCATAGCTTTGCAGAACACTCTTTCAACTGGTACCTTAACTGACCTTTCAGCAGACCATTCCAGTGTTGTATACACTAAATGCTAATTGTCTTAGGACCTGTGGTAGAATCTATAAATTTGCAGGCACGAGCTACTGCTGTACTTAGTGTGTTAGAAAATGAGGTGTGTTTTTGTTTTGTTTTGTTAGAAGCAATGATGTGTAAAAACCATGGCAATAGCAAAATCATTCTCTAGGGTCACATAAGGTGGCATAGACAAATATTCTGTTAAGGGACAGCATATCACATGTGAAAATATATCTGTTTCTATAATGAGAAATTACTGTCTCCTCCATGATACAAAGCCTCCACACTTCCACCAGGTAGCTGGCTGACATGCCAGAGAAAATATGTTGTATCAGAGGCTCAGCATCAGCCTGTGCTGTTGGCAGACTGGGCAATAGAATTGGTTACCAGCCATTGTAAGAAGAAGTCTATACTGTTTATATTGTTGAAATAGTGTATAATATCAATATTTGTCACTTTGAATATGGACCTAGTGAACAAGTAAGGGGAATGGGAAGAGAAAGCTGATTGGCATCTAGAGGAAGAGTCATACTATCAAATTATTGAGAAGTTGCCCCACAGTTGACACTCAATGAGGAGATTTCCATGGGAATATCCTCACACTCTGCCCATTTTGGAAAGTTTCATTCACATGTTCATCATCAGACCTTTTTGTCATTATGCTTCCAGTCTTGTTCTTTCTAGCTGACCCATGGGCCCCTGCACGTAACTCAGTGTACTTTGGACTTGTCTCCTCCAGTTTGTTTTGGATAACCAGATATTCTGTCCCTTCTCAAGGGGCAGAATTTTTTTTACCATTGACTTTTAGGTCACCCCTGAGTAAGGCTATCGCACTTGCTAGAAGCACAGATCATGGGAGTCTGAGCCATTGGTTATGCAATTATACTTTCAGACATGCTTGAAACAGCATGGGATGCTGTGGTGCAGATTAGCTTTATGGATTCTTTTCACTAAATTTTCATAATGAAACTTTCAAGTCACTTAAGTATTTGGTGCCCCATGTTCAAGTGTTTAAAGACTATCAGGGCCTAGTAGAAATCTAAAATCTCCTTTTCTAATGGAGAACAGTTGCAATAGAATCTTCCATTGAAGCTTGCCAGGAGCTCTACCCAGTATTTCTCTCTGCCACAGACACTGTTTTTATACTTGGATTTTCTGGGTATGAGGTGTATGTATAGGGCTGCATACACTACAGCCTTGAGGTGGTTCAGATCCTTTGTTTCTTTGCTCCCAATTTAAACCTACCTTCTGAATTACTTAGCAAATGAGTTGGAGCTGCACATCTGGATGTGATGTGTGTGGTCTTCAACATCCACAGTTTCATCAAGCATCGCTTTCCTTGTGAGCTCTAAATGGCTCAGCAATTTATCTGCCTCCTCACAGAGGCTTTTTTTTTTTTGAGTATCAATTGGTGCCTTATTTTTTCATTTTATTTTTTCCCCAGTTTTATTGAGATATAATGGACCCTGGATTCCGCCGGTGGCTTGGGGGGGGGGGGTTGTGTTCCATCCTCATGTATCTTAGTAAGACAATTAAGGTTCTTGCTACTTCCTGCCTGGTATGTTCAGTTATCACATATTATATCATTAATATAATAGCCAAAGGTGTTGGCATGTAGGATAGTCAGAAAATCAAAGTATCTCTGGTCTCTAATGATAAGAGAGCAAGAGATCAGAAATAATCTTCAGATAAGACAGTGAAAGTGTGTTTTCACGCAAAGGCAAATGACTTGTGATTACATTTACTGGTAGAAATTAGAAGGAGGGGGAAGAAAAGTTGTATCTAAGGTTACATGCTAGGGCCAGCTACTGGATACAACATCTGAACTGCAGCTCTTTTTGGCAAGACTCCTTCTTAAATTTGCAAAATCCAGTCATGTTTTAATACCTATCTATCTGGTTTTTGCACCAGTCAAAAACAAGAGGTCAATGAGAATGTAATAGGAAATGTTACTTCTGCTTTTTTCAACTTTTATAGTGGCACTAATCTCCGAAAATTTCCTAGGAACACAGTATTGTGTTAAGTATGTTATGAGGAGGTGGGATGTCCCAGTAGCTTCTGATAAGCAGTTTCTACCATGATAGTACACATTTCACCAATGAAGGAACACGGGTATTTTGTTATGTATTAAACATACCTATTTCTCACTATTTATTTTGGGCCCAGGAAAACAATCAGCATGAGTTGGACTTGGACTAAGACTCTACTTGTTTTATAATCTCTATAGGTTCCAAAGCTGTCTACTGTATTTCAAGTCACCGAGGGTTAACATGGATCTAGAGCCAGTATCCACAAAACCCAAGGGTTGGGTTTTACTCTTTCCCTGTACATACTTTCATAAATTGCTCTGTGTCTCTCTGGGAGAAACTGTGGAGAAACATTTGCTTGTGGCTGCACTGAAGAATGTTTCCTCCAAGAGACATGGCTTCCTCCATAAACAAGTAGCTTGAATTCTGCAAGATGGCTTAGATCTAGAACTTAGGAAACCATAGATTCCCTACAGCAGTTTGAAACTGGCTTCTACTTTTCTAATCTAGGATTTTCCCACTTATGACAGCATCTTAATAGTCCCCCCATTTATTTTATTCCTAAAGGTCCTGTGATCAATTAGCTACATATTTCTGCATGGACAGCACTCTGTCCCTGTCTTTCTGCTATAAGGTAAGCCTCTGTTACTCCAGGATGTCAGGACTTCCTGAGTCCCCTGGATACTGGAGAGCCTGATACCATTACATCACCTCTCACCACCATCTTCAGTCACCAGAGTTTCTAAGGTGTGGAGAAAAGCATGTCCCCACTTTTCAACCCTAGGCCCTCCTAGGGTTGAAGCTAGAAATTGGTTATGAGGATTACACATGCACTCTTTGAGCCTTTGGGCACCTTTTCTGTTGAGTGTGCCCTGCTAATTCTGGCATCTCAAGTTCACTGATTATAGGCCTGCCTCTAATTCATCATCCTAGCCTACTAGTAATGTTTACTTCCATTCTTAAACCAACACAAATCGTGAACGCTAAGTACATTCATTTGAAAATATTCAACCCATACTAGTCTTGCATTTCATGCTACTTGGTCTCACAACCTAGAATGTATTTCACTCATGCTCATCGGACTCCTTATGATATAAATTGGCACGATCCTACAACTCTTTCAGTGAACAGGCTACTTCCTTTCAGATTAGCACTTGTACTTCTCCATTTCAATTATGTTGGCACCTAGTTCCTCCTACACCTGCAGGCCACGAGAGGACTGGGAATTAGAGCTGACATAACCAGCATTCCATTGAGAGGCAATTGCTCCAGGTTATGTAGAGAGGTACTGCTTCCATTGTAGGGATGTTTGGGAATTCAAACTTCTCAGCTTTTTAAAAAATTTGCATCTGAACACTGTGATTGGCATCCGAGGCCATCAGCTTTTCATTTTCTCTTGGTTGGGTCTCTGGGACCTTCAGAGGAGTTACCCCATGTTATAATCTTTGTAACACCTATTTTCACCATAGTTAAGTGGCACAGACACTTGATCATCAAGCATCACTGTCCATTGGTACTTTCTTCCCATTTCTTTGCTCATGATCATTTTTTGGAAATGAGATGCCAATACCTGCCCATTATCATCCCCACTCTATAAGAAGAGTATACATGTGCTTCTAAAATATGTAAACAACCAAATCTCAGAATCTTAACTTTAAGGCTTCCTTCCTGGGGCTACTCCTGGGACGAGTTATTTTTTTAGTCAGAAAACAGATGACATCCCCTACTGGGGTAAATGGTACTGGGAGAACTGGACAGCAACATGCAGAAGAATGAAACTAGACCACTTTCTTACACCATTCACAAAAATAAACTCAAAATGGATAAAGGACCTGAATGTGAGACAGGAAACCATCAAAACCCTGGAGGAGAAAGCAGGGAAAAACCTCTCTGACCTCAGCCACAGCAATTTCTTACTGGACACATCTCCAAAGGCAAGGGAATTAAAAGCAAAAATGAACTATTGGTACCTCATGAAGCTTCTTCTCTTTGCACTGCAAAGGAAACAATCAACAAAACTAAAAGGCAACCAACGGAATGGGAAAAGATATTTGCAAATGACATATCAGACAAAGGGCTAGTATCCAAAATCTATAAAGAACTCACCAAACTCCACACCAAAAAACAAAGAATCCAGTGAAGAAATGGGCAGAAGACATGAATAGACACTTCTCTAAAGAAGACATCCAGATGGCCAAAAGACACATGAAAAGATGCTCAACGTCACTCTTCACCAGGGAAATACAAATCAAAACCATACTGAGATATCACCTCACGCCAGTCAGCGTGGCTAAAATGAACAAATCAGGAGACTATAGATGCTGGCGAGGATGTGGAGAAACGGGAACCCTCTTGCACTGTTGGTGGGAATGCAAACCGGTGCAGCCACTCTGGAAAAGTGTGGAGGTTTCTCAAAAAATTAAAAATAGATCTACCCTATGACCCAGCAATAGCACTGCTAGGAAGATACCCAAGGGATACAGGAGTGCTGATGCATAGGGGCACTTGTACCCCAATGTTTATAGCAACACTTTCAACAATAGCCAAATTATGGAAAGAGCCTAAATGTCCATCAACTGATGAATGGATAAAGAAGTTGTGGTTTATATATACAATGGAATACTACTTGTCAATATGAAAGAATAAAATATGGCCTTTTGTAGCAACGTATATGGAACTAGAGTGTTATGCTAAGTGAAATAAGTCATACAGAGAAAGACAGATACCATAGGTCTTCACTCTTATGTGGATCCTGAGAAACTTAACAGAAGACCATGGGGGAGGGGAAGAGGAAAAAAAAGTTACAGAGAGGGAAGGAGGCAAACCCTAAGAGACTCTTAAATACTAAGAACAAATTGAAGGTTTGTGGGGGGTGGGAGGGAGGGGAAAGTGGGTGATGGGCACTGAGGAGGGCACCTGTTGGGTTGAGCACTAGGTGTTGTATGGAAACCAATTTGACAATAAATTTCATATTTAAAAAAAAAGAAAAAATGTAGAGACTTTTTTTTTTTTTTTTTGCTTTAAGTAAATCAACAGGGAATTATGAAGCACTCCAGAGCTAGCAGGCAGTAGTAAGTTACCACCAACTTTAGGCTGGAAGTGGTAAGATAAAGAAGCAATTACTGAATTCTGGGGAGACCTGTATCTATAGGAAAGGCTTCCCAATGGGAGCATGATCTCTGTCAACCTTCAGCCCGGCAGCAGGAAGCAGGGGGACTAAAATTTCTGACCTCTCTATCTTCTACCAGTGACTTGATTGATCTTCCATTGATTTTCTACCAGTGACTCTCATGGGCTGAGACCAAGCACATTACAAGAACATAGTCTCTATCAGGGGCACCTGGGTGGTTCAGTTGGTTGGGCATCCAACTTCAGCTCAGTTCATGATCTCACAGTTCGTGAGCCCGTGTTGGGCTCTGTGCTGACAGCTCAGAGCCTGGAGCCTGCTTTGGATGCTGTGTTTCCCTCTCTCTCTCTCTGCCCCTTCCACTCTCATGCTGTGTCTCTCTCAGTCTCTCAAAAATGAATAAACATTGGGGCGCCTGGGTGGCGCAGTCGGTTAACCGTCCGACTTCAGCCAGGTCACGATCTCGCGGTCCGGGAGTTTGAGCCCCGCATCAGGCTCTGGGCTGATGGCTCGGAGCCTGGAGCCTGTTTCCGATTCTGTGTCTCCCTCTCTCTCTGCCCCTCCCCCGTTCATGCTCTGTCTCTCTCTGTCCCAAAAATAAATAAACGTTGAAAAAAAAAAATTAAAAAAATAAAAATAAAAAAAAAATGAATAAACATAAAAAAATTTAAAAAAAAAGAACACAGTCTATATCTTTTCTCACTGTTCTTGAGGATTCTTTTGTAACCTTCTCTCCTCGTACTCCACACACATTCTCTCCCTTTTCCTTTCAGCTGATGGCCTTTGATCTTACCAAGAAAACCACAGCAATCATAAGAGAATGTTCACAGATTGCCAACACTATTTGCAGCACTTGTACCTATAGCATATGCCCCCATTTCTGTTACCCATATATCAATTTCCATTTTTCCATATAAACCAGTCTTTCCCCAAATCCTGCATTTATGCAATTCACCTGCTCAAGCATTTCTCTCTAGCTCTTCTCTACCATTTCTTCCAAATCATCAATGTTTCCTTTTTTATTGTACTGCTGCTCTCAACACATTAATATACTATTATTTTCCCTGTCATAAAATGTTCTTTTTTTGGCTCTCCCTTCCCCTTCTAGCTACTACCACAGTTATTTTTTTAGTGTTTGTTTATTTATTTAGAGAGACAGAGAGAGAGAGAGAGAGACAGACAGACAGCAGGGAAGGGAAGAGAGGCGGAGAGAGAGAATCCCAAACAGACTTTACACTGTCAGTGCAGAGCCCAATGCAGGGCTGGAAACTCACAAAGTCTGAGATCATACCCTGAACCAAAATCAAGACCCAGACAACTAAACCCACTGAGCCACCCAGGCACCTCATTTTTTTCTTGTTATATAAAAACACCATGTGATTCTAATACTCTTTCCAGAAACTCTCCTACTATTAACCCTGAAACCCACTGAAGTGGCTTTTACCCTGAAGCTCCTCTTGTTATGGCCAATCATGACCCGCATTGTTAAATCCAGTGGTTACATTTTAGTCATTTAATTGACCCATCAGCAATAGTTGACATAGTTTGTTGCTCACTTCTTTTTGTTATTTATTTTGAGAGAGAGAGAGCGTGAGCGCACGCAAGCAGGAGAGGGGCAGAGAGAGGGCGAGAGAGAGAGAGAGAGAGAGAGAGAGAGAGAGAGAGAGAGAGACAGACAGACAGACAGACAGACAGAATCCCAAGCGGCTTGGCACTGTCAGCGTCGAGACCAATGCGGGGATTGATCCCACGACTGTGAGATTATGACCTGAGCTGAAAGCAAGAGTCAGTTGCTTAACCAACTGAGTCACTCAGGTGCCCCCATTACTCACCTTCTTAAATAATTTACTTTAATACCAGGATACTGTCCATTGTTGATTTCCAACTTCCTCTAAGGTCACTCTTTCTCAACATCCTTTACTGCTTTCTCATTTTCTCCCCAACCTCTTAATATTGAACTGACCCAAGTTCAGTATTTTGTCCTCTTCTGTCTATGCTCCCTCCCTCAGTGACTGTACTATTTAGCTTAATGGCTTTAAATAATATTTATGTTAATTACTTCCAAAATAATACCACCAATTAGACCCTTCTAAATTCCAAACTTATATATTCAACTGCCCTTCGTGATACCTCTGCTGATATGTTTAATGTCTTGATAATCTTTTCTCAAAATCTGCTCTACCAGTAGCCATCCTCATCTGAGTTAATGGCAACTTTCCAGTTGTTTGGGTGTGGGGAGGGGGGCGGCAAAAAGTCATCCTTGACCCCTCTTTTTGTGCCACATTCATAACACAAATACTTCCGGGTCTCCTTTCAAAATGTATCCAGACTCTCTTTCTTCAGCAGTTATCATAACCATTTGTTCTAGGCTACCATCTCTTCTCTCTTAACTGGGTTACTGCAGTGTTCTCCTTGACTTTATCCTTACTTTTCTAAAGTCTTCTGAACAGGATAGCCAGAATGTTGCATTTAAGAAACAAACACTGAAAAAACCAACAACAAACAAACAAAAACAAAAAAGAAAAAACCAAACCAAACCAAACAAAAAAAGCCTCCCTTCAATGGGTCCACCTTACACTGAAAGTAAAGGCAAGATTCCTTACAATAGCCTAGAAGGCCCTAGAAAATACCAAGTATGCTTCTGCTTTAGGACATTTGCTTTAGTTGCTCCCTCTTCCCGGAATATTCTTTCTCCGGACACTGTTTTTGCTCATTCCCTTACCTCACTCAAGTCCTGGATCATATCTCATCTTTTCAAAAAGACCACTTATTTAACACTCCTAACCTTCCTCGCACCCTTCCCTCCTAACACTTTCAAGTCACCTTACTCTGTTCTTTTTTCTTCGTGTTCCATTACTATCTTTCATCACACTAAGTTATCATTTTTTAATATGTCTGTATTTCCTTATAATGCCTCTTGTTTATCATACGTTTCCCTCTCTTGATCATTGAAGTCAGCGAGGACTGAGGTGTTTGTCTGATTTGTTCACTGATAAAGCATCTGGCATATAGTAAGCACTAAGTACTGAAAGAACAAATGACTACTTTATAAGACGTAGGACTCAAGAATTCAGAAAATACCAGTGTGAATATCAGTAGATATCAGCACTAGACACAGATTCTTTTCTCCCACCTCTTCCCATCTGTCTGGCAGACCGCATCTGCTTAAAGGAAGCACCTAATAAGGCCAAAGAACGTTCTCTCCATTCAAAATCCTCTTAAACCTCTTATTTTACTCAAAGATGCTGTGATTCAATCTGCAGCCGTTAATTCTTGTTTGACTTAGCCATGAGCTCTTAGAGAGGAAAACCAACAAACGAGACAAAAAAACAGAGTGGTAGATGTGTTTACAAACTGGCCTTGAAGGTAAAACCAAACTTCAGGTGAACAGATCATTTTTTTATCTGTTTTTTGACCACGTATATTAGTGTGAAACATTTTTAGTTTTAGTTTTTTAATTTCATATTTATTTATTTTTGAAGGAGAGAGACAGAGCACGAGCAGGGGAGGGGCAGAGAGAGAAGGAGACACAGAATCTGAAGCAGATTCGAGGATCTGAACTGTCAGCACAGAACACGACGCGGGGCTCACACTCAGGAGCCGTGAGATCATGACCTGCGCCGAAGTCGGATGCTTAACTGACTGACCACCCAGGCACCCCAGTGTGAACCATTTAGAAATGATAGAGTAAGGTACAGTGATTCTCTTAAAACTCAACCTACAAAAATCTGCATTAAATAGCAAATTCCAGTGGAGCAGACTCAACCATTGACTAACGTAAAAAACTTTCTTTTCCTAAAGGTATCAGTAGATTGTGTTAGAAATCTGGAACATAGATTAATATTTTTTCCCCATCATTTCCCTTCCCAAATCCTTCAAGAACTACTCATAGCTGTTGGGGTAAAGTTTAGGTTTGTTGATATGTCTCAGAAACCCTTGTCCACCTTTCCAAGTCTCATCTCATCTCATCCTTCCTTCTCCCTTGTTTCTTTTGTTTCTGCCAAAATGACCATCTAAAATAACATGTTTTTGTTTTTGTTTTTTGCCTTCACAGGCTTCAAGTGCTTGTATCTATGCTGGGGATGCTCCCACCACCATTCTTTAGTTAGTTAATTCATACACATTCTTCTGATATTAACTCAAAAGACCCTTTCTTAGAAAAGTCTTTTCTGACCCACATTAGATAAGGTACTCTGTTACTTACACTCAACTAAGGCAGATTTCATATTTCTTTTACAATATTTTATACATTTTGAACGTATACATCTATTTGTTTAATTTTTTGCCTCAGTTTTCCCTCCCTCAAAAGACTGGACTCTAAATTTATGACCACAAGAACTGTATTTGTTTTTTTTTTTTTATTACTGTTTTCATTTTGCCCAGCATATGCTAAACCCATAATGTAGATTAGAAAAAAGAATGAATAAAGTTTATTAACTAGATAGCTGATTCCTAAACCCCACCTCCTGTGTTAGGCTTCTGGGTTATGATTTCCCTTATTACTCTATTTTCCTATTAATTGGCATTGTACTTTATGGCAATTGCCTATATATATGTATATGTGTGTATGTGTGTGTGTGTGTGTGTGTGTGTGTGTGTGTGTATATATAAAGAATGACATGAAAAAAACAACATATCTGATTTCCTATGTGAGTGGCAAATCTTGTCATTTTGCCTGCCATTCTGTATATAACACACCCAGAGCAGGTAGTTATTAAATGAAAGTTTTTGTTTGTTTCAACACTTCTCCATTAGGCCAGCAAATATTTCTCACTATACACCTGTTTCAGCAAAGTCTGTGGACAGGTTATACTTTATAGTTGTTACAGCTCTGAAGCCTAGAATTAGTATGTAAATCCTGCCCAAAGGACTTTTATTAAAAAATGAATAAAGTTGACATAATGGAAAGAGCTCCAGTCTAAAACTTTATACCCCAAATATCTTCAATATAATCTAATCCATGAAGAAAAGACCTAGTTTGGGTAAGGATATATTAACTACTTAAAATCTAATGTAGCTTCTTTCTGTAAGATCTGCCATAGCACTTCCTACTACATCACATAGTATTTCTAAAATACAATGTACAACAAGATCCAGGGACAAAAGCCTGTGTACTATTCTTGGGCCTTGCCCTAAATTAGTGCTTCTTCTTCTTTTGTGGCTTTTTGTTATTCCTTAAATCAAATAATGTACTGAAGCCAATTCATAGGACTTGAAGGAGCCAACTTTTAAATTTTTAGGAATTTTGTGAGCAAGCTGTTAAACCATTGGCATCTTTTAGCTGACTATGAAATGAGTATTTACACTATGGTAATTAGTAGATGCTACATATTTGGGTTTTTGTCTCCAGGAAACCAATTGTTAAATATTTACTAGTACAACATTGCTTGACTCCTTTGTGACAACTCCTTGATAACATGATGAAATTACCTTATGATGCCTATGCCACAAAGTAACCTCCAGATAAACAATTCCCTGGGGTGCTTTATCTTTGTGTTTGTGTCTACCATCACAGTTTTTATGGACCTAACATACATCAGCAAATATTTTCTATTAAAGAATAAATACTCATCTTTTGGTTACACCATAATCTAATCCATGGATCATACCACAACAACCAAAAACTACTGCACTTTTTCTAATGAATGTACGGAATCACAATTTTGGATTAATTACCCTGAGAAGAGAAACAAAAATCTCAAGATAGTAATACATGCCTTAACAGTTTCAATGGTGATATGTATCAAAGTAAGTTTATAAATATAATTATGGGATTTAGAGAATGATCTCACATCATAATAGACACCGACCATTTAAAGTATGGCATCTCTGTATAGCATATTGAACTTCTTGATTGTAATTTTTAACAACAATTATAGATGCTGCTTCATCAAAAGTGAAGTGTTTTGGATATGGGGAAGTCACAGAATCAAGTCTTCTTTGTTACCTGCTTTCACACTCAATGCTGCAGTTCTGAGAGGATGTCAATGACCACTCAGAATTCTGCTCCTCGTTGAATACTTTTTCTGCTTTCCAGTTTTCTTTAAACCTTCCTATTCTCTAGACAGGCAGGATAAAAACTAGTGAAATAAGCCCTTATCATCCCTTTGTCCATTTTCTCCTGATCTACTTTCTTCTTTTCACCTTTGAACTAGTGGACGCACTCAACATTTAAATGTCTCCTGATTAAATAAAAATAGGTAGCAAAAGAAAGGGAGGTTACAGAAAGTAGAACTGCAGTCATCACACTCAATTCCTGTAAACTCCCTAGACTTGGGTATGAGACAAAGATGCAAGTATCCTCGCTTCTATTCAACGTTTTATTTATTCTGTAACCAACCAGAACAATATGGTTGTTCTGGAGAAAAGTGGACAAAGAAATGGCATTTTTAGATAAAAGAAATGAAACTGGCATCATCTGAAGACAATTGTTTATACTGAAAATTCAGAAGAATCGACACATTTTTAGAATAAATGATTTTAGCAAGAAGGCTGTGTAGAGAGCACACAAATAAACTGTATTTCTATAGGTTATCAACATAGATAAAATTGAAATTTAAAATGTTAATAACCTTAGCAACAAAATGTATCCAGTGTTTAAATTAACCTAACAAAAACTGTAAATGAAATAGCTCTACACTAGAAACTCCAAAGAGCATAAAAGAAATTAAAGAAAATATAAGTGAATAGGTATACAGGTCTATGGGTTGGGAATTCAAATTTATAAACATGTCTACCCTGCCCAAATTAATCTATAGATTTCATGCATTTACAATTAAAATACCAGCAAGGATGGGTGTATATACATGTGTGCAAATGGACAACTAGATTCCAAGAGCCAGATAGAAATAAAAATTGCTAAGCATAAGACAAGGCAATCTTGAAGAAGTCAGACATAACTAACAAACTTACTCCATTCATCAATAGCTAAGACAAAGTTGTCTTGTTTGTTTGTTTGTTTTTTCCCCCAAGCCAAACTGTCTCCAGCTTTATTAAAGATACTTTTCATAAACAGTCATGGTATTTCAGGCAGGACATGGGGAGACAATCATTAACAGTATACAACAACTTTCAAACTCCCTTCTTCAATGGACTACCAAGATCAGAAAGCCACTATAAAACCCAATGAAGTTTTCATTTGATGCTCTGAACAGGGTAAGTTTAGAGTGAGGGTTGACATTTCACATTTAGTATGTTGTTTAACAACTTTTCACAAGCCGATCCTGACTTTCGGGAAATGAAATGAAAATGGGAGAATTATCAATCTAAAGCTCCACAAGCTAAAAAAAAGGAATTCTTTTGAGGGATGCCATCTCCATGGTGACACTGTAAAGTCCAATGCAATACTGATGCAACATTAGACATGTCTACCATTTGAATAGAACAGAGAGTTAAAAAATAGACCCACACATAAATACTCAACTAGCTATGACAAAGGTAACCCCAGTGCTTGAAGATAGGAAGGGTCATTTCAATAAATGGTGCTAGTTCCTTTATATGAAAAAAAAGTACCTGGATTTCTACCCTACAATTAACCAAAAATCAGCTACAGATCAATAGCACATCTAAATGTGAAAGTAAATCAATAAAACCATTAGGAAAATAAATAGAAACAAATATATGAGGTAGGCAAATAGTCTCAAAAGGGGCACAAAAAGTGCTAATTATAAAAGAAAAAAATATTAGATGATCTTAAACTTAAGAACTTCTGTTTATCAGAATTCACCCCTTCTAGTATGGAAAGAAGTTCACAGTATGAGAGAGGATATTTGTTATACACAACTGAAAAAGGAATAGTTTCTGGAATATATCAAGTTCTCTAATAAATCAGTAACAAAATTTACAGCTTATCCAATAGATGGGCAAAAGATTTAAGAGGACATTTAACGAGAGGATATCTAAATTACCAATAAATATATGTCAAGATATTTATCTTCACTGTGTATCAGGAAAATGTAAATTGAAATCAGAGCTTGATATCAGAGCAAAAACATGCCTGCCTGATAAGTCAATAATTATACTCCTAGGTTTCTACCTAATACATTGTACATGTTTGCCAAATATACGTATTATAATACTCATAGCCACATTCATAATCTCCCCAAACTTGTGATGACCCAAATTCTTATTGTTGATTAAAGTATGCTATATTCCCAAAATGAAATGCCATACTACAAGGAGAATGGATGATTTTCAACTACACAGAAGACTCTGGATACATCTGATACGTAACGTCGAGCAAAAGAATTCAGAAGGAATACATACACCAAGATTCCATTCATGTGAAGTACAAAAGCATACAAAGCTAATTTATGCAGAACACAGGGTAACAGTTACTCTCACAGAGATAGAGGCTGCAAGGAAGAGAAAGAAGCATCTGTAGTGTTGGTAATGATCTGGGGTATATGTTTGTTTACTTTGTCTTTGGATTTTATCTCAGAGCTGTTTAGACTAGGCCATTTAGCTGTGAAAATTCATCAAGCTGTACACTCATGATAGATGATCCTTTCTAAATGTTGATTGCACTTCAATAGTAAGTTTTTTAAAAGAGTGGAGAAAAAAAGGTTTTATTCTTTTTATCACAGCGTCCATATATTCATTGTATAATATAGCTCTCTTTTATGCTATTGCATATATTTTCTCTTTGAATAATGAGGTTGTGTTTTTATTAATAGACAAAAATTCCAATCCAAGCTGTGTCCCATTATATACATCTTGTATTATATAACAGAGGGAGGGAGTACAAGCTATTTAATTCTGATATTTCCATTTCTGGTATAAAAACCAGAAGGTTCAGATTTAAATATTTTTTATTAGAACCACCCATGTCAAGAAAGCAGGCCCAACACGTGTGCCTCAAATCATTCCTGTCATCAGTCTTTTCAACATAATCAGAACATATAATCTTTCATTATTATGATAGAAATGCATTAATTTTTCCAGTCTTGCAGCCTTTAAAAATATTGTTAAATATTTAAAGCAAAGACCCATCTTGGTAAATGTTATGCATATTCTCTAATGGAAATTTTATACTGAATTTCTCGGAACCACCAAGTGGACCTTCTTTTGTAAAAATTATGGGGAAAAACATAATAGTCCACACACAGAAACCATCTCAACATATCAGTATATGGTGCATTATGGTTATCAAGATTAGGATTTCCATAGTGATTTTCACTTAAAATTTCCCAAAAGCTCATGTTCCCATCAACTACAAATGTTTACTGTTCAATACGCTGAAATCCCCTGTTTTTGTATTTTAAGGAAATTGTTGTCCTGGTATGTAAACTGGAGCGTTGTGGGCCAGATGAAAGGTAATTTGGTTGCCTCTCTTTTATAATAAAAAGATATCATTATTTTCTGATTTCCTAAGTCCAAATACTTCCTACATTTAAACATGGATACTCATGTACTTATTCGCATGTACCCACAGAAACACACATAACACACAATAACAACCCAAAATAAAATAACTAATTACATTCACCTAATTCTTTCAATTGTCTTGACATATTTATGTTACTTCACTCATATTTCTAACTTAGATATTACTCATAGTTACAAAATGCATTCAATTGTCACTACTGGCTTTGGCTTGATTGTAGAAAGCTGGAAAAGGCATCACTTCTCCCGCAATATTAACCCAGAAATGTTGGGGAGCCTGGGTGGCGCAGTCGGTTAAGCGTCCGACTTCAGCCAGGTCACGATCTCGCGGTCCGGGAGTTCGAGCCCCGCGTCAGGCTCTGGGCTGATGGCTCAGAGCCTGGAGCCTGTTTCCGATTCTGTGTCTCCCTCTCTCTCTGCCCCTCCCCCGTTCATGCTCTGTCTCTCTCTGTCCCAAAAAAAATAAATAAACGTTAAAAAAAAATTAAAAAAAAAAAAAAAGAAATGCTAGTTAAGTTTTAAAGACTATGTCTTTTATTGGATTCACCAGATACGTGAGGCTACATGAGACTCAGCCCAAAACTTGAAGGACAGGAATCCCTAAGGAAAAACTGGATGGGAGCACTTGCTTACCTGTGGCAGATGTCAAACACCATACTGCCATAGGTGCCAATAATAAGAATTCAGCTGAAACTTTAAGACTCAGCTAAAGGCTGGGTGTGATAATTTACAAGAAAGTGTAGAAACTTGGGATGCAACAGATACAAGAGGAATTCACACCCACTTGAAGGTTCTTTTCCACAGACTTCACTATATGCTCACAAGAAAAACTGGTTAGTGGACAAGAATAGAGAAAACCTCATTTCCAATGCAAGCCTGGAGGAGGGGAAAAATAGCTATTGCAAATTCCCACTGGGACCCTTCTCTCTTATATCTCCCATAGACCAAAAGCCTAAAGCTTCTAAGGGAGCCATAAGAAAACACTATCACCCTCAGGATATATGTGAAAATCCAGTACAGCTAAGGAAAGAGGAATAAAAAATAAAATTTAAAAATTAAAAAAAATATCTAGGGGCGCCTGGGTGGCGCAGTCGGTTAAGCATCCGACTTCAGCCAGGTCACGATCTCGCGGTCCGTGAGTTCGAGCCCCGCGTCGGGCTCTGGGCTGATGGCTCAGAGCCTGGAGCCTGTTTCCGATTCTGTGTCTCCCTCTCTCTCTGCCCCTCGCCCGTTCATGCTCTGTCTCTCTCTGTCCCAAAAATAAATAAACGTTGAAAAAAAATTAAAAAAAAAAATATCTAACAACCTCTACTCCTGAAGTAGGGACAGAAATACACCATGAACCCAGACCATGAATCTTCCTACCTGGAAGAGGAGTAGGATCATTGAAAAGTCTTCCTTCCTAAAAAGCAGGGACATTGCACTTCTTTAAGATTGGGGTTGGACCAGAATGGTAGAGATTCCCTCCACTACTTACCTCTACCAGCCTAGTAAATGTTATATAAGAAGTAATGGCAGTCTAATTCTGCTTAAAGTCATCCAGAAAGAGAAACCTTCCCTGAAGTTAGGTGCAATGTTCAGACCTAAAGATAAGGGTAGGAAAAACAAAATGGGAAAACTCTCTGGGAGATCAGTCTCCAGCCTAAACACAAGATAACTAAGAGGCATTTGTAGCCTGTGGTGCACTGAGGGAAGCCACAGCAATAACAAATCAAACCTAGCCCAACTCCTGACTAGAATGATTCGGCCTCTGACACGAACAATTCAGAAAAAAGAGGATGTGTGCTTTCGCAAGCATCACTATTATTTACCTAAATTTTTACCATGCTATAGAAGATACTGGATTTCATCCTCAAATTACAAGATACAATAGGAAGGAAGACAAATAATATGTGGTCAAGAGACAAAGCAATCAATAAAACCAGATTCAGACATGGAATTTTAAATATAGTTAATAAGTTGAAGGTTACAGTGGAAACAGTGGACAACATGCATGATCATATGGCATTCTATAAAAAAAATAAAAATAAAAATGCTAGAGATGAAATTCACAGTACAGAGGTGAAGAATGTTTCCGATGGTCTCATTGTAGGTGATATAGATGAGGGAAGAATCAGTGAACTGAAGATACATCAAGTGAAATTACCTAAACTGATATGCCAATGAATAATAATAGTAATAATAAGAACAGAGTAGACAGCAGCTAAGGACAGTGGGAAAATATAAATCTAACATACACGCAAATAAATCCATATAAAAAGGAGAGTGAAACAATGGGGCAGAAAAAATATTCAAAGATGATAATGTAGAAGAAGTTTAAAATAAAAACACTGTCTCTAGAAGCTCAGAGAACAACAAGCAGGATGATTTTTAAAAATCACATATATTATTCAAACAGTTAAAAATCTAAGATAAAGAGAAAATCTTGAAGGCAACCAGAAAACATAACAAATTATACAGAGGAAACAAAAGTAAAATTTGCATCAGAATTCCTGTCACTGACAAGACAATAAAGTGACATCTGGATAATGCTTTAAAAAAAAAAACCTTAACCCATAATTCTATACTCAGTGAAGATACTTTCAAAAATAAAGGAGAAATACTTTTTTTTCAGACACAGAAAAGCAGAGAGTACTTTACTTAAAGACCTAAATACAACAAATTGTAAAGAAAGCTTTTCATCTATAAAAAATACCAGGCAAAAACTGGTATCTACACAAGTTCAAGAATGTTGAAAATAAAGATAAATATATAATTTGTCATGTAATTGCTTAGCAGATAATTGACTACTTAAAACAAAAATAGTTGTACTACATGTTTATAGCATACATAAAAGTAAAATGTGTGACAAAGTAGCACAATGGATGGCTGAGAGAAACTGTCATATGATATGCTGAATATATAGGAAGTGGTACAATATTATCTTAAGGCAAATTGTGATTAAAGAGGCATATGGTGGGGGTGCCTGCCTGGCTCTGTCAGAAGAACATGTTAGTCTTGATCTCAAGGTCGAGAGTTTGAGCCCAAATTGGGTGTAGAGATTACTAAGGGAAAAACAAACAAACAAACAAACAAAAAGACACAAATGGTGAAGTCTGGGACAATAATCATTTTTTTTTTTTAATATCGGGTATACATAATGAATCAAGAGTGGAAATAAAATGGATTTGTAAAAAATACATAATCCAAAATTATTCACTTAATGGCAAGAAAAGTTTTAAAAAGAAGCAAAAATATATGGAACAATTAGAAATAAACAAGATATAGGCTTTAATCATATCAGCATCAATAAATGTAAGTGGTCTAAATACACATTTTAAAAGACAGATGGTCCAAGTGCAAAACAAAGCAAGGCCCACCCATAAGCTGTCCTAAAAGCCAAAACAATGCAAAACATGCAAAAGAGAAAAACATTGATAGTTTAGAGGAAAGAAGAGGAAAAAGGTATTATTTCCAAAATTAAGCTCAAGTGGCTATAATGTAGACTTCAGGGGTACCTGGGTGGCTCGTGGGTTAACCATCTGACTCTTGATTTCAGCTCAAGTCATGATCTCAGGGTTGGGAGATTGAGCCCCGCTTTGGGCTCCTTGCTAAGTATGGAGACTGCTAGGGATTCTCTTTCACTCTGCGGGGGGGGGGGGGGGGGGGGGGGGGGGGGGGGGGGGGGG
>NW_024412388.1:68252034-68336652 GCF_014898765.1 Herpailurus yagouaroundi
CCCCCCCCGTCCACTCCCGGGTTTTTTTGCGCCTGGTTTCCCCCCCCCCCCCCCCCGCTCAATAAATACACATTAAAAAAGACAGAAGAAAATGTAGACTTCAGAATCAGGAATATTGCAAATGATACATAGGGAAACTGAATAATGACAAAGGCATCAGTTCACAAGGACTTGATAACAATCCTAAAGAAGTATGTACCTACCAACAGAACTTCCAATTAGATGAATGAACATTGCTAGAGCTAAAAGAGGAAACAGGCAAATCTATAATTACAGTTGGAGAATTTTTCATGCTTATTTCAGTAAATGATAAAACTGTGGATAGAAATCACTGTGGACCTGAAAATAATATAATTTGACCTAATTGTGATTTATGAAACATTCCACCAAACTACAAAACAATTTTTCAATCATGCATGTAACTTTTACCAAAATAGGGCATATTTGGAACATAAAACAAACTTTAATAAATTTGAAAGAATTATACCCTATGTGTTCTTAGCCCATGACAAAATAAACTAGATATCAATATGAAAAAGGTATCTGCAGAGTCTCCACATTCTTGGAAATTAAACAACACATTTCTGAACAACCCATGGTTGGAGAGAAAATTAAAAGTGAAATCAGAGAATATGTTTAACTGAATAAATATATATGAAAAATTGGGGGCTCCTGCTAAAGCAGTATTAAGAAGGAAATTTATAGGATTATATGCTTATATTAAAAAAGAAGATAGATTGAAAGTGAATTATCTAAGCTTATAGAATTAGGAAAAAGAGAGTAAGTTAAACCCAAAGAAAACAGAAAGAAAAAACAACCAAAAATTAGTAAAATTAAGATTAACAGAAAAATATTCAGTAAAATTAAAAAAATGAAAAGCTGGCTTTTGGTGAAGATTAATACAGTTGATAAGCTTCTAGCCAGACTTATCAAAAAGATAAAAAGTGTGCATGTGTGTTTGGGTATGTGAGAGAGGAGAAACAGCGAGAGAAAGGAAAGAGAGAAAGAGAGGCTCCCAATTTTAGAAAGAGCAGATATCACTCTAGTACAGACCCTACAAACATAAAAAAGATAGCAGTAAAATTCCACACTAGTTGTATACTCATAAAGTTGATAGATGAATAGGCAAATTCCTTGAAAGACAGAAGCTGGTAAAGCTCACTTTAGAAGAAATATAAAATCTGAGTATTTCTATATGTATTAAAGAAATTGTATTTACAATTAAAAACATTACAAAAAATAAAAACCCAGGGGCATGTAACTTTGCAGGTGAATTCTATCAGACATTTCAGGATGAAATAATTTGATTTCATACCAATTCTTCCAGATTATTAAAGAAAACGTAATACTTTCTAAGTCATTGCATGGGTCAGCACTATTGATACAAAAACCAAGGACATTAAGGATTAAATACATTAAAAACAAACAAACAAACAAACAAACAAACAAAACCCTAAGGTCCTATATCCCTCATAAACTTAGGAAGGTATATTCTCAACAAAATACTAGCAAAATGAATTCAACAATACATAAAAAGGATAATATATCCTTACAAAATACAGTTTACTCTAGGAATGCAAGATTCATTTAATATAGTAAAGCAATCAGTATAATTCACCATATTGACAAAAGAATAAAGTAAATTATACATTCATTTCAATATATGCAATAATAAAAAAAGCACTTCACAAATCTCAGCATCCACTCATGATAAAAAGTCTTAGTAGTAAACTAGGAAGAGAAGGAAACATTCCAAGTCAATGAAATTGATCTACAAAATACCTACAGTTGGCATCATACTTACTGCTGAATGATATAAGATCAGAAATAAAGCAAGGAGTTTCACTTTACCATTCTTATTCAACATTTTATCAGAGGCTGCATTTAGTTCAAGAAAGCAACAAGAAATAGGATGTACACAGATTGGAAAGCAAGACTGTCTATGTACAAAATCCTAAGGAATCTACAAAAAAAAAAAAAACAATAGGAATATAGTAGAATAGTAAGTGTAGCAGGGTCACATCATACAAGGTCAATATATAAAAATAAATTATATATCAATATAAAAGAAAATTATGAATTCAAAATTTTAAAGGATTATTTATAATAGAAACAAAATACAAGACATACTTGTAGATAAATCTCATAAAATATATGTAAGACCTATCTGCTGGAAACTATAAAATATGGATTAAACAAATAAAAAGGACCTCAACTAATGGAAAAATTTACTATGCTCATGGATTGGAAGATTCCATATTATTGTCAATTCTTTGTAAACCGTTCTATAGACTCAATAAAATTCTGATGCAAATTCAAACAGGTTTTTGTGTGTAGAAATTAATAAGCTGATTCTAAAATGTATATGAACATGCAAAGGATCTAGAATAACCAAAACGGAAGAGCAGAGTTGAAAGACTCACACTGCCTAAATTCAGGCCTTATTATAAAACTGTGGGAATCAAGACCGTATGTTTTTGAACCAATGATGGACACACAAATCATGGAACAAAACTGGGAATCTATAAATAAACCCACACAAAAATGGTCAACTGATGTTTTACAAAGGTACAATGGCAATTCAATGAGGAAGGAACGGTCTTTTCAATAAATGATGATAGAACAAGTATATGTCCACAGGTACAAGAGTGAATTGTTATTCTTATCTCACCACGCAAAAGAATTAATTCAGAATCCATCACAGACCTAAATGCAATACGTAAAATATAAAACACCTGGAAGAAAACACAAGAGAAAATCATTGTGAGCCTGGGTTGGATGAAATTTATTGGGCACCACACCAAAGGATGAATTGTAAAAGAAAAAGAAAAGTAATAACTTGGACTTCATCAATATTAAGGACATATTTGCTCTTTGAAAGACACAGTTAAGAAAATTAAAAGTGACAGACTGGGAGAAAATATATTCGAAATACATAACATAAAGCATGTATATCCAGAGTATATATACATACATATACATATATATACATACATATACATATGTGTGTGTGTATATATATATAAAGTCTAAAATTCAATAAGAAAACTAACAACCAAAACAGAAAAAGGAAGAAGGAAAAAAGATAAAAGATGTAAGCACATTCCACAAAAGCATGACAAATCATCATATGAAAAGATGTCCAACACCATTAGCCATCAGGGAATTATAAATTAAAACTACAGCCAGACACCACAACAGACCTATCTGACAATACCAAGAACTGGCAAAGAGCAGAGCAACTGGAACTTTCACACATCACTTGTATAAAATGACAGACTGCACAGCCACTTTGCAAACAGCTTGGCTGTCTCTTAAATTAAACATACACTTACCATATGACCCTACAACCTTTCTCCCATGTATATAAATAGAAAAATTCAAACCTATGTTCCCACAAAGACCTCTATTTGAATATTTAGAGCAGCTTTATTCATAACTGTCCCTACTGGGAAACAACCTAACAGTCCCTCCACTGGGGAATGGTTGAACAAACATCCATAAAATGGAATGCTACTCAGCAATAAAGAGTAATGAACTACTGGTACACACAACAGCGATGATAATAAAAAAATGCACGATGCATTATGAAAGAAGTAAGACTCCAAATGCTATATAATAGCATAGTAAATCCATTTATTTTTCTATTTTTTTAAGTGTTCATTTTTATTTTTGAGAAGAGAGGCAAAGTGTGAGCAGGGAAAGGGCAGACAGAGAGAGAGAGAGGGAGACACAGAATCTGAAGCAGGCTCCAGTCTCTGAGCTGTCAGCACAGAGCCTGACGCGGGGCTCCAACTCATGAAGAACTGTGAGATCATGACCTGAGCCGAAGTCGGATGGTTTACCGAGTGGGCCACCCAGGCGCCCCGATAATTCCATTTATAATGCCAGCTAGAAAAACTAAACTGACAGATCCCAAATTAGTGTCTCTTGGGGCTGAGAGTAAGAGTAGTGGGTAAGTACAAAGTGACTTGAGGAAAATTTGTGGTGTAATGAAAGTGTTCCAGATCTGTCATCTTAACGATGTTACACACCCATACGCATTTGCTGAAACTTGCATAACTGTACAATAAAAAGTTTACCACTACCACTTACATAAATCATACTTTAACTTTTAAAAAATTAAAAATTAATTTTTAAAGATGGGGGAAAACCCTTGTATTCAGTAAGGCCTTCCCTTAGAGACTGACATTTAACTTAGTCCCTTCTAAATAACAGCCCAATTAAATTAAAAGTTCAATAACTTGGCTGTATTGAATCAAATCTAGAACATTCTTCACTTATCTCTATGACAGTGCAAGGCAATTAATTTCCAGGTAAAAAGTTCCAAGTTCCAAGTTCGTGGGGTTTTTTTGCCCTCATTGAATATGTTCAATGAAGTCAATATGAGCAAAAATAAAGGAATGTTTATTATAGAGTAAAAATCAATACTATATTATCATTGGAATATTTTGTACATGTCCAGATATGCTTCCTCACCACATTTTTTTTTTTTTATTTATGTAACTCTTTTCATGAGTTACAGCAAAGCTATTATTTGTAACTTGCTAATTTTGGCTACGTTTTCAGCAATGCTAGGACAATTAAAAATGCATTAACATCCCATGACTATAGCCTTTTGAAAAACTGCAAACTGAAAATTTGCATAGCTGTGTGCATTTATCTGACCATAATTTGGATCAGATGCTACCATTACACATAATATAGAAACATGAGGAGAAAACACCTCATTTTTTCTCTAAGAACCATTTTTACAAATGGAATTGGTTACGTTTCAATTATAGAACAAATTGTAGATTATAACCATGGCTATAGAAGATGAGAAAAAAGAGATAAAAGTGTTTAATAAGATACAACTGAGAACTTTTAAGCCATGAATATTTCCAAACACCTCAAAGAGGTATAGAAAAGATAGAAGCCTTTAAATATAAGCTTTCATTATTAAAAACCACTGGGAGCCATTGGAAGAAGACACACATCTTACTTAATAGCCTTTGGGAACTAACATACTTATATTAAGATTGCATATATCTTTTTTTGGGGGGGGGGCCTCTACCTGATTCATCAGTACACAGCCTGCTGTACTGTCGCTACCTTTCTCATCAGCTATTCAAAAACACTCTGGTTGTCAGAGATTCACCAGATAATTGGTCTTTCTGCCTTAATTGATTTGAAATACATGTCATTTCAAAATTAAAGGACAATGGACTCAATTTTCTAATGACAAGCAAGTATGGTTTTCAGAGGTTGAGTTGATGGGGTTTTGACTAGACAAATGAGCTATTAAGGTCCTTTAAGCAATCCATTAGTTGCTAAAAGTTTTAGGGACATTTGTTGGTGACACTGAAGATGATCAATTTTAGGTGCAACTTTACTGTTGGGAAATTCAAGCATCAAATCACTCAGAAATTTAAATGAAGTTAAATGTTTGCATGTCTACCTTCTTTAGAGAACATAGCTTCTCATTTTTGTTTGTCAGCCCCTATCCCAGAAAAACAAAGTGTTGAGAAGAAGATTTTTAATCTTTTATTTAAAAAAATTTTTTTTACATTTATTTATTTTTGAGAGACAGAGAGAAACAGAGCACAAGTGAGGAAGGGGCAGAGAGAGAATGAGACACAGAATCCGAAGCAGTTTCCAGGCTCTGAGCTGTCAGCAAAGAGCTGGATGCAGGGATCAAACCCACAAACTGGGAGATCATGACCTGAGCCAAAGTCGGATGCCCAACCGACTGAGCCACCCAGGCACCCCTAATCTTTTATTTTAAATTAAACCTTTGAATTTGTGAATTTTAATACAAAAGAAAATTCATTTTGCAATACTTTGCCGCAAATTTAGAGACATGTAAAAGTTAACTTTTATAATTTAAAACTACAGTAAAGGGGAAAATATAGAAACTTCATCCTGCCAAATTTAACCAGATATGTAAAAATAATGCACGCCTTGATTTTCTGTAAATATTAATTTTGACTCTGAACATACATCCCACAGTGCTGGAGAAATCAGCACTGTGGGATGTAAAAAAAAAAAAAAAAAAAAAAAAAATAAAATTTAATGTTTACTTTTGAGAGACAGAGCACAGATGGAATCTGAAGAGGCTGTCAACACAGAGCCCGACGTGGGGCTCAAACCAACAAACTGTGAGATCATGACCTGAGCCAAAGTCAGACACTTAATTGACTGAGCCACCAGGCACCCTGTCAGCCTTAGCCACTTTTAATGTGCCTATCCTCCAGTGAAGGCAGGCACTTGGACCATATCCAACGCCAACATGTTGGGGAAGCCCCTCTTTTTCAGGCATAAAAGCGGTATTTGAAGTATGGAGAGAAAGAACAGTTTTTCTCATTTTTGTTGTTTTTGAGGCTGTGAGGGTAGTGAGCATCCCATAAAACAAATCTCAGAAGGACTAAAAGGAATTGGCAAAGTAGGTAATGAGTGGTCGCAAACGTAGAAGAACATAGGAAATAAAAGAGTTAAGGATAGATTTGATCAAGTGTCAAATTCATCCTAGGTATCATACAGGCTAAATATAAAAAAAATAAAAAATACCAATCTCTGGATATTGGTTGAGTTACTTAGAGATCAGAGAATCCTTTTCCTTCAGCATTGTTAGCTCCAGGCTGATTGAGCCCCTACTATGTCAGGCTCATAATAATATAGTAATAATAATGAGATGATAGTAATGGCTTAACTGCTCCTCAAGGTCCTCGGAGATAATATTTTTCAAGATAAGAGTAATGGAAGGAGTTCAAGGGCTTCCTTCACTTTCAGAAATTCACATCTCTTAGCCTGTATTTAATGGGAATGCTTCTAAGAAGTCATCCCATTAGAAAGAGCAGTGGTACTATCACCACAGAAAGAGGCAGTTTGAATTTGACAGAACTTTTCATGTCCCAGTATCCACCACACAAGGAAGAAGTTTCCATTACAACTACATCTTCCCTCCTTCATGGGCTGCTTTTCTTGAAGCTACCCCAGGATACCCACTCATTTCCTGAAAGGAGTCCTCACCAGAAAGCAAGACAATGCTTTCAAGTTTTTTTCTATACTTGGTAGATTACAGGACCACTCAGCAGGCTCCTTGGAGAAGATATTATGGAAATTAAAATGCCCTTTTAAAAATCGGATAAATCCCTACTAAAGCTATATTCCATCCTCTGTGCCATCTTGCTTCTCTATGAAAAAAAAAAAAATTGCTTATGGATAATGTTCGTTGCACTGGGAATATCCAAGGCAATGAATGGCTTTTAGAGTTGATTAAATGCTAAAGTGAAGCTTTTTGATAACCATGAGAGCTGACTATTGTAAGTGTACTCCAGTGTCATGAATATTACTGCTAATACATGATAAGATTTTCAAAAGGACATAATAAAGTGTAATAAAGAATAGATCACTTCCTTCCCTTTTGAGGCTTGGAAAGAGCAATCTTCTTTTCCTTTGGTCTTTACAATGATGGTAAAAGGGAAGTCCTTTTAAAGTGAGTGACTTGGCCAGGGAGGTTATATAATGAGATTAATAGCTTAAAGGAATGGACTGGGCAATAGACCTTGATGAGATTAAAGATATTTTAATATCAAAAAGGGCTTTGTGGCTTGCTGGAGAGAATACAATTTAACATTTGAGGGCTGAGATTGACAGAAATTTTGTTGATTAATAATGGTGGGTGCATCCTTCTGAACATTGATTAGCTTGGGAGATTGTGAGAACAGTATAATACGGACAATGTATTAAAATAAAAATGCAATCACTAGGAGAAGGAGTTACTATAGTGAAATGAACTATTGCACTTTGAGCCAATGTTTCAAATTATATTTCAGATCTTTGGCTCTTTAAAAACAAATGGATTGTTAAAAACTGAATTCTACATATTTGAACAAATGTGTATTGGAAGGATAGCAGATTCACAATGCTCATGAGATCTGTTTTGGTTTTTTTGGTGTTTTTTTGTTTTTTTTTTTTAATGTTGGGGCTAGGCGGTTATATGATCTAAAACAAATTACATATATTTCACTTTCCTTAGATTGAGGAGCTAAACAGCTGGTCTTACATTCATGTTAATGATAACATTGATAATCATTATCTATGTTTATGGAACACCTTCCAAACACTGTACTAGTATTTTACTGGTGTGATTTCACTAAAATCTTGCAATAATACAACAATGTTTATTAGTAAGAATCAAAAGAAGAAGACTCAAACCCATCTCTTTCAAAATTCAAAGTCCAGGATTTATATGTAATATATATAAATGTCATATGTGTGCTATATATATAACATATTGTATATATTTAAATATATAGTTACATATGTATGTGTTTATATATATGTAAATTTCCAAAGGACTGATCGTTTATTTGGGGAGAAGGCACTTATCTGTAAAAAGCTGCAATAGTACTTAGTTTTAGTAATCTAATTCCTCCCTCTTCAATAACACTCTCCTAGTAGCAATTACTTACCCTTTGTCTATACTGTTGAAAGCGACCAAAGGAGTCATAACTCTCTGTCCTACACCCCAGAGGAACTCAGCCAAGAAGTACTCTCTTCCAGAATTTTAGAGGTTGACCTAACTGAAATAGGACAAGCAAATACCCTTGAAGTACTCATTCGGCACGAGAGCAGCGGTTAAGACAGAGGCTCAATTTGCTTCAGGATAGTTACTGAGCTTCCTATCCAAGTCTTCTTCCCACTAGAGCCACCTTGAGTTTTTCTATCCCTGAGACCAGTCTCCCAAGCTGCTGTCAATTCTTTAAAAGCCCTAAATATTCTGTCATTAAATTACTTCTTGCTAAGGTGAGCTAACCAAAATAATCTCCCACCAAGGTAAATACAAACACATGATTACTTCCTTCTAAGTGAAGCTCTTAATATCATTCACGTTTTATTTGCCCTATTTTGAAAAAAATGGGCAGATAAATCTGTTTTGGCAGTAACAATATTGAATATAGTAATCTGCGTATATCAATGGCTCATTTAAAATATCAATTTCTTAGGAATCCTAAGACACCCATAGTAATTGTATTACGTTTTTAGAAATGGAGAAACAGTGATAGAAAATTTACTGTTGGGTTTAGATTCCAGAAAAGGGACCCATCACCAAGGACTGAAGCTTTCAGGGACCCAAAAGCCTTCCCAGACAAGGAAGAAGCAAACAGTGGGGATGAATAGGCAAGGCAGAGAGTATTCATTAAATAATAAAAGAACCAGTCTTCTGGGATCACAAGTCACATAGAGCAGTTGGATATGTACTGGAGGGTCAGAGGGAGAAGCAGACCTAATGATGACTAAGGAAGTTAGATCATTATAGTGTAGATATATAGGTCTGGCCTCTTTGTAAAGACCACCACAAAGAAATGACTTAGAGAACACTAATGACAACAATAACCACAAAGTTGCTGGACAAGTAACTACAGCTTTTACAGAATCAGTACATCAGGAGTCCCAAATCTTTAAATCAAGGTCTGATGTCTCCATTCCTAGAGCCTCCAATTACTACATAGATATGTTAGATGTAATCTGTCCAAGAGAGGTTTCCTGTATATTCCACTGTGCCCTCCACCAAGTCCTCTCTTCCCCAGTTCTCCCCAGTCAAGAACATCAATCCTCCATCTGGTTGTTTGAAAACACACTTAAAGTTACTCTTTCTCTACGTCAGCAAACTCTACTGACTTTGCTGTCTAAACCGTATCTAGATCCTTCCACCTCTCCTCATACTTCATTGATTTGAACTGCTGTCTTTGAACCGAACTTATCTGCTTCTATTCTTGCCTTATCTGACCCATTCCCACATAGCAGCATGAGAGATCTTCTTAAGACGTGAATCAGGTCATGTCAGTCTCCTCTTTAAAACCCTCCAATAACTTCCTATTGTACCTAGAATAAAACACAACCTTCTCACCACATTCAAGAATCCCTCTTGGATCTGGCCTCTTTATACTTTGCCACTTTCATCACATACTACTCTTCTTCCACTCTGCCCCTGACACATTGGCTATCCTCTGGTTTCCAGAATGTGCCAAGCCCATTTGCTTTTTAGGGCTTCTCCCACAATGCCTTTAAAACAAAACAAAACAAAACAAAACAAAACAAAACAAAACAAAACAAATGGATAGCATACTTGCAAGATTGATAGTTTAGCTTCAAAATCTTATCTTCAGACAAGTCTACCCTGAAACTTCTAGTAGAGTAGCTAAACACTAGCATACCAACGTAATAGCACATATCATCATGTGATATTTTGACTGCCTATATTTTATTCTTCTTTGAATCTTCTGTCAAGACGTAAGTGTCATCAAAACAATCACCCGGTTCAACCTGGTTAGCACTGATCTCAGCACCTAATATATCTCCTTACATATTACTGGTGCTCAGTACATATTTGTAAAGCTAATCAACACATAAAGGGAACAGAAGGAGAAATGAAACCCCTAATATTTATTAGTAGCAATGTCTAAGTAGCTAAATAACTCCAGGTGACAAAAGTACAAGGAAATCTCTATACTCATATTCTTTATTATCATTATTATTATTATTATTATTTATTTTTGAGACAGGATGAGAGTATGGGGGAGGGGCAAAAAGAGAGGAAGACAGAGGATTCGAAAAGGGGTTTGCACTGACATTGTAAAACCCGATGTGGGGCTGGAAGTCACAAACTGAGAGATAATGACCTGAGCTGAAGTTGGACGCTTAACAGACTAAGCCACCCAGGCCCCCTCTATACCTACACTCTTATCAGAGATTATCTGAGATACACATGGGCTCTTAGTAAATATTGCATTATCAATTATCATTTAGAATCTTTGCCCAAAAGTTTACGACTATTTCCTGATATTCAAAAGGGCACTTCTTTTTCCAGAGGTAAACAAACCCTATGTAGTACTAAGTAGAGTATGTTACCCATTTAGCAGAGTAAAGTACTATTCTCCCATTTTTCTCAACAAAGGCAGGTAGGGATTGGGGCCATTTTGCACAGAAAGCAAAATGAGTTTGTCAAGTAAGCACGCTGCTTGCTGGGGAAGGGCACATGTGGTGTTGTTTCAGGGAGTTAAAAAACTGTGGCCAAACAATGTTTAGTTTTGTCCTCATCCCTAGTCAACTAGTTGACTAGTTGAGAGCAGTGTGAGGGAAAATACAAAGAGCCAGGAATTTTTCTTGTGTACCCCATGACCCTGAAGACATATTTGTACAGATTCCACATACTGGATCAAAAACGGAGCTTCAGCTGGTAGCAAGGCCCTGTTGCTGCTTCATAGAAATGTTAGGTGTTAGACTTAGTATCAGCATTTTCTTAGCTTTCACTTCTTCCTCCTTAAGCTTTGTTCTCTTTTGGATTCAATTGTATTTTATATTCCCTTTTATTATTTTAGTTCCTTTTCTTCTTATGTCCTTTTAATTCCTCAGTAATTCTGCTTTGGGGTTTTTTGTGTAGTTTTTGTTTTGCTTTTTACTTATTTGATTGTTTTATCTGTTTCATTGTATCAAAAAAATTCTTTGCTTAGTTTGTCTTTTCTTGGTAATATCTTCCTGTTGTCTTTTCTTTCTTTATTCTTAGATTCATACATAACTTTATTTATTTTGAGAAAGAGAAAGAGATGCAGAGAGAGAATCCCAAGCAGGCTCTGCACTATGAGCACAGAGCCCAGTGTGGAGCTCCATCTCACAAACCGCAAAATCATGCCCTGCACCGAAATCGAGAGTCAGAAGCTTAACCGACTGAGCCACCAGGTGCCCCCGATTCACACATAACTTTTATCAGTTATCTTCCTAAAAATTTTTACCAGTTTAAGTCTTATGGTGTTTAGTTTTATTTTTACTTGATTTAGATCCTCTCTGAACTATTTTATCTTTTATTAAAATTTATACTATTTGCCTTTACTTTTTTTTTAACATTTATGTTTAAAATATGTCAAATTTCCTTACCTTGTGTTTATATATTTTCGTTTCTTTTAATTACTTTCAAATATATTTCAACAGCAGAGGTTAGACATATGCTGTTAAGAAGACTACTTGCTTTGAGAAAACAGTCTTTTTTTTCCCTTTTCATTCAAACTTTAATGGGCACTCCTGGCCCCATGAAACCGAATCTCCATTAACAAAACCAAATATCTGCTTCTGAAGCATTAAGTGGGATAATCATAAGCCAGACTTTTGCAAAGCCCATTGCCAGTATTAACAATGATAATTTGGAATAAAGTAATGTATTCACATTCTAAACAAATTTTTTCCCCTCAGAATTACCCGGGGGTTGAGTACAGTGAGGTTGATTGTTAATAATGCTATCTCCCGGGCCTCATCCCATAATACTTGGAATGTAGAACATTTGCCACATAGACCTGGAGATTTCCTTTCATGAGCTACCTGAGTGATTTGTAAGCACGCTCAACATTGACAACCACTGTCCTAAATTATTCAACCCCTTTATGTAAAAATATTGATGTGAAAGCAATCACTTCTATCCAAAACCACTGGATGCCGAACAAATCATTTAAACAAGAAGAAAAATGTATTTGGAAGGTAGCTCTCCAGATTGAATTATATTATTAAACAATTCTACAGTCCTTTCAAGTGGACACTGTGCCTGAAAAGCAAGCGGGAAAGAGGAGGGTCTTGAGATACTGTTAAGGAGACTGCCTAATACCAATGTGTGGCCAAAGTCACTGGTACCCAACTCCTTCCCTTCAGTTCCAGGAATTATCAGGTTCTCCAGTCATCTGCCTGCAGATCTGCAGTTATGCTTAAAGTTATCAGTAGCACCAGAGCTAAGCTAAACTTGCATCACAATGTACTTGTTGGCACATGGTCTCCTAACATAAACTGTGGGCTGCTCCAGGGGAAGATTTGAGTCTTTGTTCTTACAGCTTGTAGTAACAGGGCCCGGCATAGAGTAGTAGAGTAGATGCTCAAAGAAAACCTTTTGAATGAATAAATAATATTTTTTTACTTAACTGGAGGGAAATTTATTTCTGCAGATTTTAATTTGAAGCTGTACTATGATGAATATAGCGTGTTATTGTTTTACTTTTTTTTCTCCAATTGTAAAACGTCTTTAAAGATGTAACAGCAAACTGATACCCTTCTTACCTTCATATAACCATGAGGTAGGTAGAATAATTCTAAAGAACAGCGGAATCAGAAACGGCAATGTGGAAAATCCATTTAAAGGCAACCTAAATGGAAAGGATTGCTTTGTGGATAATTTCTTCGACAGCTTACATTATTGTTCAAAACAATATCCACACTCCCATGTAGGTCGGATATATTTCTCTATCCTAGTGATGCTGGATTCGACTATATAACTGGCTTTTCTCAGTGTGATTTTAGTGGACATAACACATATAAAAGCTTTAAATATGCACATGTGTTCTCTTCATGCTTGTGTTACAACACTTGACTTTGCAAATAGTATGCCTGAGGTAGCTTGTTCCAGACCAAGCAAAATGGAAGAAAACTGAACCGAACCACAGCCTAGATGCAAGTATAGCCAATATACAGCCCAAAGCAGGCATTCGCAGCCAAGCCTCATCGAGATCAGCTGAAACACTGTCACCCAATAGGCTTGTGCCTATATATATGAGAATATATTCTTGTTGCCAGAACTGAATTTGGGGGCAACGTGTAGCAGTATGGTGTGGCGATAGGTTTTGATATGATTCTGCTAGGGGAAATTAAATAAATTCATCAACATGTTTCTTTTCATATTTACTCAGAGTCATCATGATACAATGTTGAAAGACATCAATCTGTTTTCGAATTTAAGTACAAGGTATTTTCAACCATGGGTAATAATCCAGACTTCTCCAAAAACCTTCACCTTTTTTTAATCTGTTCATTACCCTTGTGTTTATTAGAGGAATTATTAATTGGGTAGTGGGGGGTAAAAAAAGAGGTTGAAAGTCACCAACCAATGTTACTTAGATTTTAGCTTTTCCTCTTCAATATTAATCCAGATTCCTATATTCAGCAAAATTTATTTCTTCTGCACAAAGGCTTCCCACAAGGAAATTTCCTTCATTAAAATTACAATAGCACCTTTAGAAAGTACTTCATGTTTAGTAGTTAATCATATGTCCTCTTATCTTCCAGTGACACCATGGGTAAACATTATTCCTTTAACTATATTGTCAACTTTTGAGGTCATCTTCCAATTTCATTATGTCTTTCCTAGTACCTAAAACAATCCTAAGCACAAAATAGACATTTCACAATTGGAGTTAAGTATATACCACAATTTTCCCAGCACATTCCCTTTTATGTTTCTTGTTTCAGAATACTATTAATTTACCTATTACTTTTTTAAAATTCATTATTTAGTGTGTGTGGGGGGGGGAGGGAGGGAGGGAGGGAGGGAGGGAGGGAGAGGGAGAGGGAGAGAGAGAGAGAGAGAGAGAGAGAGAGAGAGAGAGAGAGAGAGAACGCGCTCGCACAAGTAGGGAAGGAGCAGAGAAAGAGAAACACAGAAAATCCCAAGCAGGCTCTGTGCTGTGAGCGCAGAGCCCAATTTGGGGCTATAACCCATGAACTGTGAGATCATGATCTGAGCCGAACCCGATGCAGACACTTAACTGACTGAGCCACCCAGGCAAACCAAGGTATCCCAGCTCAAACAATGAATTTTCTGACCAAGCTATTAATAAATAATTGCTAAATGACAAAACTGCCTCTTTATGTGTATACTCCCTACCATCAAAATAAAATTAAATTTGTATACATAAACCAACAAGAGTTAATGAAAATGTACCATCTTACCATGACTTCTTATATTTGGGCTAATGACTAAAGTGTGGCTAAACCAATTTGCCTTCAGCCTTTCAAAGGAGAGTGTCTGATCTGATATTTGTGTCTGTTTTTCCCCTGTAACATACTATGCTGATGTTCTAAATCTTTGTTTGTATAGTAGGAACTCATGGCATATTTTGATTCTATTTATACTTTATTCATATTTCAAAGGCATCAGCCCAAAGTGGAATCAGCTCGGCAAAGTATACAAAATAAAATGCTTGTGGTTAGGCACTTATCAATGCCTTTGGAGTCAAACAAGTCAATGAAAGATACTTTAAGCAATGATGTCTTAAAATCAAAAGAAACCATATAACAAAACCAAAATTTCTGATTTTCTTTTCCTAGAATTTATTTTACTTATGCTTTTTCATTGACATAAGAGTATGGTTTCAGTGAACTATAGAATCGACTTTGGACTCATAAAGACTTGAGGAAAAAAAGCCACTTTTGCTATTTACTAACTAGGTGACCTTGAAAATCTCTGGCAAAGTCGTTTTTTAATTTGTAAAGTGGAGTAGGTCGTGTCCTCTTTATTAGACTACTGTGAGTACTTAATGAAAAAAATGCACAATACCAAACACAGTGCTTGACAGAAATGATTGTTCAAAAATATATTATTGGTATGAATCAACACGTTTTTCAGTGACTAAATCTCATCCCCCATTTGTAAGAATTATTGAAAGGATGTAGAGTTAATTTAAGGGTTTCTCTGGTGGAGATTTCACACCAGACTTCCCCTTTCCAACGGGCTGTTCTACTGATGATGTACCTTTTTATTTATTTTTCCTTTTTTTTTTTTAGCTTTGCATTCACATTTTTATTTTCATTAGGAAAACAAAAATCATTGATCTAAGCGGTTCAATGGTTTTAAAAGTCTGTATGGATAAATGGGAAGCACAAAAAGGGAGGGAGCAAAGATCCTCTGTTATGGCTAGCTCTTGACCAGAATGCACATCATATCTTGATTTTATGTGCTGCTCTTGCTATACTGTTGCTAGAGGGGAAGGATGTAACTGTAGATCAGGATAGTCTATGACAGACCGTCTGAGGGGAATTGAGTGCTGAGCTCATAGTTATATAACCTAATGCATTTAGTGAAACCTAGAAAAATCCCAGCAAGCCTGCTGCATACATGGCAGGCAGAAATAGACATGCCCCATTGTCCTAGACCAGGAACAGCACTTCTTTAGGGTGTTTTGACAAATGAAATACAGGTCAGTTGTACATTTACTCTCCTAATTCAAAATGAAAGCAAATGACCAAGATCTTTACAATTTTGAAAAACAGATGGCCATGCCTTTGTTTCTTCTTCCTTAGTCCAACAGGAAATATGACATATAAGCAATCTTGTCATAATGTTTAAGCAGGAGTATGTTTTTTCTGTGATCCTTGCTAAGTGTTTAAAAAAAAAAAACAATTGGAGAAGTGTTCCTAAAAATAATGAAAAAGTAGTAAGAAATCTAGGAATTGAACCAGCCCACAGATAAATTTTTGTCAAAATGATTTTGATGTGAAGTCATTCTAGCCTAAGTACATCTATCTAGAGTTTCCAAAATATCTAGCTAATTCAATATGTAACTTAATCTTTCTCTGGCTTTGGGTGGTTCACTCTGGAGTGGTAGCAATGGTGAGATTCAAGGACATCCAGTATTAATTTGAGTGTGCTGAAAAAGTGAGGTTTAAAAATATAAAAGAAAATCCAGCAATAGGTTAAAACTAAAAACTTGTTACGAAGTCTTACGGAAAAAAAGGAAATTCGATGTAGAGGACATCTTTCATTACAAAATAGCTAAAGGAAAGGAAATAATTTTCAAATTAAGTCAAATGTTCTTGTAGGTCAAATGAAATACATGTTGGATAGTATTTTTTTTCCTTATACAAGGCAGAGCTTTATGATCAGATCTGAAATATCCTTAAGAAGTACAACTTACTCTTATGCAGTTATTAAATACTTAAATTTCTCTATAAATCTTAAGGACATCACTTGTCAGGATGTCTGTGCTCTATGGGTTTCCAGTTTTTGTTCCCTTTAATAGCTCAGAAAAGAAGATATGAACTATGAGAATTGTTAAGGCAACAAAAAAGTCTCTCTGTGTTTTCTTTTGAGGGGAAAGGTAATTTGTTAAGAAACCTCCTTGACAGGATGATGGAACATACTTCTTTTGTTTTTTTCCCACCGCGTAGAGCCATGAGAATCAAAGGAAGCTAGGCTTACTGTAACACATTGACTGACAATTAGATTTTAAAACCCCAGGAAATAGGATCTCATAATGGTACCTAATGGGATTCTGAAATAAAGTCTACTGCTCTCAGGTATCATCAGGTAGTGAAATTAAAAGAAAAGCACAGAAACTCAATTATTGCTGGAATCGGCTCGTTAAGTCAGTTGCTGTCACAACTGGAAGATTCTTTAACTCCATGGCAATATTGCATATTTTCGGTTTCCTGTACCATTAGATATTATTATGCCATATAAAATTAATAAATGTGAATCAAATTTTGGCATCCTTTACACATGAAAGTCTTCTGAGACTTATTTTCTATAAATCTTTCTCACAAAACAAGGTAATTTTATTAAGATATCTAGCCAATGGAACTTGATACAGAAGTAAATATCTTGAGTGTGAGGACTTAATAATTGTACTGCTACTATTAAAACTTCATATTTTTAAAGTATTCATATAACATCCTATTTTTATATATCATACCAAGAGCACTGAATGAAATAATACTCAGATATTGATGAAATAGCACTGAAAGCAGTCACTGTAAATAAAATTTAGGCAGTCAAGAATAATAATAATCTAAATGCAAATAAGGAAAACCATGGCTTATTTCATCATTAAATTTAATGTTATGACAGCAATAGATATTAATGCTTGACTTCTGTTGTTTGATTAAAATTTTGCCCATAGCATTTCATTCTTGGATTTTCCCATAGTCTATTAATAACAACCCCAAAATTAGTAAGAATAAAAAAAGGTATTGTTTGGAATATGAATCAATCACTGGAGATACAAAAGTTTCAATTAGGAGCTCATTATTCAAAAATTGTTTTTTTCCAAATGAATTTTTAAGTGAAAGTAATTTCATTAATTACAATGTCCTAATAATTTATACACATTGTTTTGCTTTGGGAGCTGGCAAAACTCAATGCCAAAAGAAAAGAGGATTCTTCTTACAAAAAACAAAACCAAACAAAAAAAAATGAGCAAGTCTATTTTTTTAATGCTTATTTTTGAGAGAGAAAGAGAGTGAGAGAGACAGAGTGTGAGCAGCAGAGGGGCAGAGAGAAAGAGAGGGAGACACAGAGTCTGAAGCAGGCTCCAGGCTCTGAGCTGTCAACACAGAGCCCAAAGCGGGGCTTGAACTCACAAACAGAGAGATCATGACCTGAGCCAAAGTTAGCTGCTTAACCGACTGAGCCACCCAGGTGCCCCAAAGAAAGACTGACTATTGACAAACATAAAACAGATGTGTGCCTTGAGATTCCCAAGGTAGAGTTTCAGCTCTTCTATCTATCTAGGCTTGGTTTGTTCCTCAGAAGTTGAATTCTCCTTAGCTACAGAAGGAGCTACTGTGAGCAAACTCTCTCAAAAGATGTCCTTATTCTCTTTCACAGAAGCAAGTGGATGAAAAAAAGAGAAGGAAAAACTCAGTGGATTTAGGAGAACCAAGTTGCACCCATGACACATGCCCTAACTTTAAAATATAGATCATTTGAGTCTATTTAATTTCCAAGTTATTATTAATTTCTTATTCAAGAGACCAAAAAATTAATGAGCTTTTGCTGAAATCTGGGAAGCAGAGAATTCAAAAAGATATGTTGCTCTAGACAGGAGAATAAAAAATCAGAAGAATTAATTGAGTCAATTTGGTTTGATTATAAAAAGTCGGGAATGCTTTGCACAGAAAAAGATCAGCAAAATACACTATACAACTAAGAATATCCAAATGTATACATGTGATAATTTTTTTTCTTCTTTTCAAAATACTAGGTGGTTATAGCACATCAAAAGGAACTCTGGAAGATTGTAAACCTGTTAAATTTCAGAATCGGCCAACGTTTTCCTCCTAGTGGAATAAAGGCATAAGAAAGCAAACAGCACAATACAAAGGGATTAACACTGAAGTTAAACTCTGGCATTTAGTTTCTAACATCATCACGTTGATAACAAGAAGCAGAACTACTTTATGAGTGTGAATCAATTGAAGAGAAGTGTGGGAGTACGAGAAAGGGGAGGGGAACAAAGGTCATGAAAAAGCTTCACCATCTTTTTCCTTTCTGCTTGGATGATGACAGTAGCAGAGGCAACAGTGTGATGGTTAATGTGTGTGGTTTTGGTCTCGGATCTTAGTTTAGGTCCTGCCTTTGCTATTTACACTCTAAATGGTCTTTCTAAACCTCATTTTCTTCCTTTGCAAAATGAGGTTAAAAATACTTCTTTCACACAGTCGTTTCAAGGATAAAATTAGATAGTTCATTTAAAGTAGCACAGTACCAGGCACACGGCATATTTTAAATAGAAACTATTCTTATTAATAGTGAGTCACAGGCACACATAAAATCAAAGACTACATGGGGCACCTGGGTGGCTCAGTTGGTTGAGCATCTGACTTCGGCTCAGGTCATGATCTCATGGTTCGTGGGTTTGAGCCCCGCATTGGGCTCTGTGCTGACAGCTCATAGCCTGGAGCCTGCCTTGGATTCTGTGTCTTCCTCTCTCTGCCCCTCCACCACTCACACTCTGTGTTTCTCTCTCAAAAATAAAGAAAAATAAATAAATAAATAAATAAATAAATAAATAAATAAATAAATAAATCAAAGAGTACATGGCTGCTGCTTGAGACCGTGGGGTTTGTGTGATCTTCCCTAAGATGTTCTACTGGGGGATTGCCTAAGTTCTGAAAGCACCCAGTTCCACTCACAAATCTTGGGCCCTGGAGCAGGGTTCAACTCCTGCACAGAGGCATTCTCAGCTCTCCAAACTAGTGGGCTGCATATGCATAGATCAGTAGCATTTTTTTAAATCTTTTTAATGTTTGTTTATTTTTGAAGGAGAGAAAGAGAATGCGAGCAGGGGAGGGACAGAGAGAGGAGACAGAGAATCTGAAGTCGGCTCTGTGCTGACAGCAGAGAGCCCAGTGAGGGGCTTGAACTCACAAACCATGAGATCATGACCTGAGCCGAAGTCAGATGCCTAACTAACTGAGCCACCCAGATGTCCCGATGAGTGGCATTTTTAAAATTCACTCAGGATTTAATATTGCCTCAGTTCTGTCTACATTATCATTCTCATCCATAGAAGTACAGCAATGCTTCTTAGCCTTATATACACTCTGCATCTTAGGTCAAAGGAGTCACCCCATTTCTGGTTTATGAATTACCACTGGTGTCTGTGTACTGCTTTTATTTCCTAGAGCAACACAGCTGAGACTTTAGTTTCCCCTTACATCATTTGTTTTTGTGTTTATCAAGCCAGCATTTACCTGATCACCTTACTCTGCAATTAGTTTTTAATGTCTCTATCTTTTCTTCATGCTTCATGGTTAAAATAAAATGTGGGTATTCATGGAACAGGGACAAAGTGATCAGGACATGATCACATGACTTCAGGAAGTTTGGAATTTTGATGCAATGAACTGTTTAATTCCAAAGCCAGTGATGGTTTATTATTTTTGTGAAGAAAAGCAAAAGGTCTGATATTTTACCCTACTTGCAAGTTACAAAGTTGACCTGTTACGGTTTCAAGGATGCTGGTGAAAGACACAAGATTCCTAGGTCAGAGACAAAAAACCTTTGGTTATTCACAGCAATAGCAGTAAAACTATTGACAGCATTTTTGTGTTGTTTATCTGAGCTCCAGTTCTCATGGGGAGATACCAGGAGGGACACATGTTACCTGCACATGTAGTGGGTTTCATTACAGGAGAAGAACACTAAGTGCAGGGAACCCAAATGTTTTGTACTGGACAGAAAGAATTCCTTTCCATCATTTGCTCCAGAAGAAGATACTATCTCTATTATCTAAGAGGGCAATCATTTCATCTTCCTGCAAGGTATACAGAAATAAGAGAGATCAATGGAGAATTACCTTCCAATGAAGTGGAAATTGGAAGACTCCTCCAAAGGAAATACCACTTTTATCCATTAGATGTAGATATTATTTTTATAAATGTGAGTAAAATGTGGTTCTAATAAGGAACTGGCAACCTTTCTGAAAATAAATCCAAAGTGTCATATATTTTTGCAACGAATGGTATTCAAGGAAATTGTTCTCAAGAAGTAAAGAACCTGAATTTTTAAGCAAACTCAACTCTTCCCCCACCCCTTCATCCTCTGTCCCCTTTATATAGATAATAAAAAACACTTTGCATGTAACTTTTGGCACAGGGATCATGGGCAGATTACTCTTGGCTATTCTTCTTTAAAAGAATCACTTTTAAAATATGCCAATTTTAATACAGCTAGAGTGATTGCCTTTAAAAACTAATAGTAAGAAGATTATGTTTTGAAATGAAGAGAAAAAAGTAATTTTCAGTTAATCTCTATAGAGAAAAGAGGACAAGCGAAAATATATAAATGAGATAATTATAGCTAAAGAAGTTAATTAAAATTAAATGGTTTTTTACAAATATATGAACTGAAAGACAAGAAAGCAAAAAAATAGATTCTCTAATAATAAGTAGAGGAATAAAATTAAGGATGTTGTAATGCAATTGAGTTATTGAACTTCTTCCTTTTATCAGACTTCAACAGAAAGAATAAATGAACAAAAGAAAATGTAAACAGTTAAGAGATAATGAAGAATGTAAAAAATGCCATCACTCTTTTCCTTACCAGGCAGGTATTGGAATATTTGAAAATAATTTATAAGAAGCAGACTTGCAATACTCGAGTCCATGAGCACCAAGCAATGATAAGCATGCTTAATGAAACACTGTCTTTTACATAATCATAAAGAAGTTAATAGGCATCAAATCGCCAGGAAGAATAAATTTATGCAGTAGAAAATATTCAAAGGGGAGGTGAATAATTAAAAAGACAAGTGGAACATTCCTTTAGTGTAGAACTGACCAAAAAGAAATGCTCGATGACAGAGAAGGAAAGTGGCCACTCAACAAGAGTTAGAAATAGCCCCAAATAGTATTTTTCAATAAAAATTATAAATCAATAGTGGAACGGGCAGAATATACCTTAAACTTTTGACAAATACATTTCAAATTATAAAATGCTTAGGCATGATCTCACAACCAATGACTTAAAAGGAGGGAAGAAGGTTATTAATAGTTCATCCATAAATAAACCTATGGAAAGATAGTCTCCTTAAATAATCCAACTCATATGGGTGAAAATAAAAGTGCATGTTCAAAAGATTGAAGGAAAATACCCATAGACAAATACCATACCCAAAGACAAATCTTAAAAATCCCATAAACTAGTAATGATAGCATGAAGAAAGCTAACCCCACAAGGAACAAAACTTTTAACATAGGAAAAAGGCAACTACAACCTTATTCACTTAGCTCAACAAACTGGATTGAGAATCTGTTAGTGAAGAGTTGGAACCGGTTAGGGCTACTGGGGGACGGCTAACTGTTAAATATCAGATCATTTGAAAGATGGATGCAAAAATGCTGATAGTTAAGATCAGCCACGGTGGGAACATTTATGACATGGAAATTGGCAAGTGATACAAATCAGGTTGATTTTTCCCCTGCAATGTTTCTCTTTCTCACTAGCTACCAGGGCCACTAGTACAAGACAAGCCCTATTGTGCTGTGAGCAGATTCTGCTGTATTAACAAATAACAACGGTAAGTCTAAATTTATCAAATCTCTCTCTTCCTACCTCCTCTACTCAAAATTAAGATTTTAAATTGCAAAACATAAAATTACTTTGGTAAACAGAAAATCAGTCTAAAATAATAAACCTTGGGGCACCTGGGTGGCTCAGTCAGTTGAGCTTCCGACTTCGGCTCAGGTAATGATATCAGGGTTTGTGAGTTCCAGCCCCCTGTCAGGCTCTGTGCTGACAGCTCGGAGCCTAAAGCCTGCTTCGGATTCTGTGTCTCCCTCTCCCTCTGCCCCTCCCCCACTCACACTCTGTCTCTCTCTCCTTCAAAAATAAACAAACATTTAAAAAAATTAAAATAATAAAGCTTGATCTGAGTTTTTTAAATGTTTCCCTTGATTCTATCCACAAATTCTCATTGTTATGAAACACACAAAAAAAAAAACTTAAAAATTTAAGAACATTAATATTCCTATAGCCAAGGGATAACCATTGCTATTTCAATGTATTATATTCAAGTCTTAAAAATAGATGCATATTTATGTATATTGTTTGGCAACTTGCTTTTTGTATACGTGACATTTTAGCCACATGGTATTTTATTGTGATCATTCCCTTATTTTAAGCATGGTAACCATTTCTCAACTGCTGGTTCTTTAGACTATTTCTTATATTTAGCTGTAATCATAAATGAAACTCCAATGAATGTCTCCGAACATTGATCACTGCATTCCTGTTTATTTCCATAAGATAGATTTGTCAGAAGAGGAATTCCTTACACTAAGAGAATGAACATTGTTCTTAAGGCCCATATATTTCAATAGTACTTCCCAGAAAGGTGTTTTGAATCTTTACTTGTTTCATCAGTGTGCATGAATGCTCATCTCCCTACACCTGCCCAGCATGCATTATTATCATTTTTAAGAAATGGGGTCAAAGAGTCAACATCTGTCAAGGTTTCCTCAGTCTGAGGCCAGGAATAATCTACCACTGAAGGTTGTCTGTCCCCAGGAATAATACATCATGTACCCAGGTTCCAAATTGTCCATCTGAAGTCCATTAGAAGCTAAGTTTGAAATTTCCCCCAGATGCTTCTAGTGATAGAGAATTTATTTCTCTTCAATAGCATGTTACTTTCAGTCCAGATGGTCTCTAGATGAGGCAGGCTTTCCAACCTTTGTAGCGCAGTTCCTCTCAAGCTTACCATATACTAACAAATCTTGGGCAGTACTTTAGCAATAACGAAGGAAAGCAAGCAAGCCAGGGTTGGTATGTGCCTTTTCTAAGTAACTTAAGGGGGTTATATGTACTGGTCAGCAGACACTTCCCATGTCCCCACTTAATACTCTCATTCAAAGGTTAAGATTTAACCAGAACCCAGTACTTGGCTGAACTCACGCAGCTGACAAAACTGGTACACTGTTTCAGTTTGCAAATCTTACTACTAAAAGTAAGGTTAAGTATATTAAATAAATGTAATTAGTAGCCAGTTGCATTTCCTCCTCTAGCAGTTGCCCATTGACATCTTTTCTTGTTTTCCCTCCTGGGGGGTGGGGGGGTTGGGTGGGGAGAGAACAATCAAGTGTAACCCTTATTTGAAATCTAGTTAGTCCCCAAGTTCTATGGATTTTGCCTTTTTCTTACTGTCAGATCTGTCTGTCTTCTCATGCCCATTCCCAGTGTTCCTTCCTCCACATCTCTCTGACTGCAGGCTGGTCTCACCTCTTGGGTGCTTGCTGCCAAGTGCTGCACGAGCAATTGATCTAAGATAATTTAGAACTGATCATGTTTTTCTTTTATTTTAAACACATTGTTGGCTCCCTCTGACTTTCTTACTCTGCTCTGGCTTCTAGTGTCTAGCCACATTTTCCCCACAGAGCCATCCGTGCATCTTATGCTACAAAATTCTGAAACCCTATTCAGTTCTGTAGGAGCCTAGAGTTTTTCTCCCTTAGGGGTCTTTATTTCTTTCTTTGTAAAGTACACACAACCAAACACAATACTACAGTGAAGATAATCTGAAGAAACCTAACTTCCATTTGATTATTGATTCCTCTGGATTCACAATGACTTCTGTTGATCTCATTATAAGCCAAACTCTTACATATTTTTACTGAAGCTGCAATGATAGGTCTTTCATCCTGTAGTTATATAATTGGCTTTAGGGTTCCTGTGCAGGATGTTTGATTCACACTTGGTAAATTTCATCTTATAAAATACAGGCTGAAAAAAAAAAAAAAGGCCTTGCTACCATATACAGTAATCAAAATCTATTAACTAATAACCTGCTAAGACCTACAGGGTGTTATATTACTCATGGAAAATACAAATAGTAATATAATTCCCTAAAATAATGCTGGTCCATGGACTATGTATTATTTGATCACAACAAAATGAATACAAAAAGAGAGTATTTAGATATTTTTATGAAAATTTAACATTTATAGTATGTCTAATATAACTTGTGAGTTGAACATATAACAAAAAGATGGGGCTTGCAAAAAATAATAGAGCCTACTATGATTTGTTTTTAGATCCTGGTTATAACATCCCTTTGATATCTGTGTCAATTATAAACTTGGTGAGAATGCCCTCTGAATATTCATCAACTACATTAATGAAAAATAGTGACCCAGACAAGCCAAATAATACCCATGGTAAATTACTAGAAACTTCCTACAGTGATGTCAATTCATTATTTGTATCTTAGAGATATTCTGTTTAGATAGTTACTAGGTCTGATTGCAGCCTGTCCTCCCCTAGTTCTTCACCAGTACATCATGCAAAGTCAAATACTGTGCTGAAATTACATTTCCACATGTGCCAGGTCTTCCAAATTTCCTGGTATTGTCATCCAGTGATTTCTTACATAATATACTGACACCCAGTTTGATATGAGACTTTCTTTAATATTTTTCTGAATATTCACATGTTATTCTGTGAATAACTTATTCCTCACAGTTTGTAAACTCTGGTTTCTTCAAATTCTTGTTGTGTTTATGATAGGCCCATTCACTTTAAGATTCACCATAAATGAATAGGTTTTAGCTACGTGTGTGTGCGCGTGTGTGTGTGTGCGTTTCCTGCTCACCCATTCTAACCTCCATTGGGACTATGCCTTTGTAGATTCTCAACTAAATATTTCTAGACAAAACTAAAAAGTTCTAGACTCAGAATAGATAGTAAATGCCTATTTCCTGTTTCATTGAATGTTTTTATGATAATAAAACATTTATCTTTCCTATTGGACTATCAGAAGATGGGATTATCTATTGCCTCATGGTATATTTCTAAGCACTACATAGTCACAATCTCACTGAGGAACCTGTACCATTAACAGTCCTGGTAACTGCCCTCGTGGCTGCATATCCACTTTCTCAAGAAGTAACACTTATTTTTAGTATACATGAGAAAGAAAAGGGAGGAGAGAAGGCAAACCAAGGAATCATTTCCATACTGATGGAGAGGAAGATGTGATATAAAAGAACACTTAAAACTATATGGAGTTTTCACATAAAATACATGCCCAGCACTGAATGAAAGAGGGAGAAAAGCCAAGTGGATTGTAATTTTCCAAAACTTTTACAGGTAAAACCATTGCACTGGCTTCATGACAACAAACAATTTATTTAATAATTTAGTACTCCATTTTGAGTAAATTAGTGAAGTTTCTTCTGGAATTTTGAAAGCATTACATCTTTAGAATCGAGTGTAGAACAATCTTGCACCTGATAAATATTATACAAATTTAACATTCAGACATCAGGTTTGTATTCAGACATTAAATGCCTACAGTTGATATTTTTAACAAAGCAGGCAGCATCTGAACCACAATAGCAGTTCCTGGGATATAATGTATTATTGCAGGATTACAGTGTAACATATTAATTAGGGGATCTTGAATTTGCTGAAGAAAATGAAATGTTTATAGATCTTTATTACCTTAAAATATTGTGTTTATCAAAATTTGACCCTAGGTAGTCTGGAAAACTGACTAGCCCTGGGCTTGTTATGATATTAATAATACCTAGAATTATTACTCCAATACAGAAGAAGAATTGGTTTAATTTCTAGAGAGAAATTAAATATTGTTATGCTATGAATACACTCCAAGCTACCATTAATGAAGCATAACATGATTTAAGAAGGTTTTATATGATGGTTGCTTAAAATGTTTTAGATGTTTTAATAAAGGGCATGATTTAAAAAAAAAAAGTCTACCTGCAAATACTTACAAGCTGACTCATAAATATTTTAAAAGGATGATTGACACTCTTCACTTACATGTTTTAATATGTTTGCATTCTAGTACTTTTTACATTACAATACTTGAAATCATTTTTAGTTGTTTTTCCATGAAATACTGACAGTTATTCTCATTTCAGCTCCCTCGCATTATCCACTCCTTATTCCTGTTTGCTTCATTGATGGCAGAGGAACCTTTCTGAATTGAAAATTTGATCATCTAACTTTTTTCTTCAAAAGCTTTCTACAACAACCCATGAACTACGCGACCAAGTCCAATCCATTAGCATTCACAGCTTTCCTAGGTGGCTCTACCATTTTTTTTTTTTTTTTTTTGTCCTGAGCTAAGGTTACTTCTCCCCGATGCCATCTATTCAACCAAAACACAATGCACTAAACTAGGGCCTTTTAGTGTGCTTGGAACTCGTGTGTCCACAGGCAGGCATTCGTATATGTTATCTCTGTCCTGAATCACATTTCCCATCCCCACCTTGCAACAAAGTCCAATTCTTTCTTCAAATTTCAAGTCTCAACCTCAAAAGTGAAGCCTCCCTTGACATTTTCTCTCACTTCAAAGTGTAATTAATAACTTATTTCTCATGACTCTGAGCTACCACAAAACTCATTCACATACACTCTTTCTGGTTGTATATGCCATCACTTAATAATCAGAGCAATACAGAAACAATAAGTCTTACAGGGTCTTCAATTATTCATTTAAAAGCAATTAATTTCCTTCCCTCCAAATTTATTGTGTATAGATTTTAGTAGTTGAACACTGACGGGAAATTATTTTCCTAAGTTTCAACTAGATTTAGGCAAAAGGACAGCCTGTCTGTCCCCACTGATATACTACCTAAGATTTCTGCTAGGTTAGAAAATTATTGTGGGTACAGTTTATAACCTCTTCCCCTTGAATACCCCATCATTCCTAACAGAGTTCTGCTTATTAGCCTTCTAGGGTTCCCTGAGAACTTAATGGCCTTATTAGCCTCCTAGAATTAGATTAGAGATCTTAATTAGCCTTCTAGAGTTCACTTAAATCTCACATGTGGACCTTTTACCTCCTATAATTTTTCTGAATCCCTAGTATCCTTTCAACCTATTCATTTTTGTTCATGTTAAACAGAGTCCATTTTTGTTGTCAACTACCCGGATTTAAAATTGTTATGCAGGCTTAAGAAAAATGGTGAGGCTTTTGTTAGAATCCATATTGACTTGCTCCAGAAATTATTAAAATCTGAGACAGTTGGCCACTGTCTTTCCCATAAGTATAGTAATATCCAAGGGAGGTTGGCCAAGGTGTAGAGGTAGGGCCTCCCACCCTTTAAATTCTCAAAAGAGGGAAAAAACTGTATTGATATTTCAAATAATTGAAAATAATGGCTTCACTTTGGCATTATTTTTAATTATTTGAATATATTTGAAATTATATCTGTGTTATGTATCCACCCATTCAATTTTGCCAGAGCGTAGTGGTTTCAGCCATTCTCTCATAACCCATTTCTGTCTTTTTCTCTTCTTCAAATTCTCTAAGTTAAGATGATATTTTTGCACTGGCAAAACATTGCTCAGTCATCTACATCGCTTTGTCTCTGGTTCAGACTCCTGTCCTTATTAGCAGAATGTGTTTCTCTCTGTAGTTATAGCACTTTTCAGAAGGGGGCAGTAGGGAACAGCATAATTAGAGGACATAGCATTTTCTGGAAGAAATTTAGAATATGAATCCAAATATATCAGACAGCAAGCAGTGAGTGACTTCTGTACATCAAACACTTCTGGGCAGTAAGGACTGACAATGTAATGAGATAGACACAGTCCTATCTAAATGGGGATCTCTTAGGTGGGAATAAATCCATGCGATCCCAAAATTATTATCCATTCAACAAATACTATGATAAAATTATACACAAGGTGCTAGTGGAGTAGATATTGGGTCAATTAACTAATGAGTTGGGAAAATTTTGAAAAATTAACATGAGCTGGGTTGAAGTTACTTAGCGAGGTAAAGAAGAGCTTTGCAGAGAGAACAGAAGAGAAATGAGAGCTTGAGCTTTTATGGCTGCAGCACAGTGAGACACACACACATGCGGTTGGTGGTGGCAGGAAAGACAACATACGCTGAAGCAATAAAAACAGACTAGAGTCTGACCATGAAGACACTCTGGGTAGGGAGAAGGAATTTACCTTACATTTTTGGAGAACCATTGACAATTTTAATTAAGTATTATTTTAATTCAGGTAACAGGAAAAGAAGTAGGTTTGGGCTGAAAAATTATGAGTTTAATTTTAGGTCTGGTGGTTCGAAAGTGCCAGTGACAATTTCTGTGGAAGCTTATAAACAAGCAGCTTGGATATATGAATCCGGGGCTCAGGAGTGGGACTGGAGCTCCAGGTAATGGTTGGAAGATTATTTACTTGTAAGTAGTAGTGGAAGGCACTAGTTTAGATGAAGTCAGCCAAGGAGATTGTTTATAACACGCAATACAAAGGGAAATAAAGATATCAATCTTTAAAGGAATTTTTTCAAAGATTTATACCCTTTTATGAGAAAATCTATACATAGAAATTTATTTAAAGGAAATAATCCTAAATCCAGAAAAAAGCTCGATGCCCAAAAATGTTCATCACACGCTCAGAGACAGTTATTGGGATATCTGCACAGCCCTTTTCTTACTATTTGTCCAGGTTCACAAGAGTGGGGGAGTCTTTCCCTAGCTGCCATGTTTGTGTATTGCTGATTAGAGTTGCAGACAACGGACCCAATTCAAGTGCATCAGATTTTTTTTCTTTTCTTCTTGCAATTTGAACTGAAGAACACAGAGGTTGAGAGCTGGGAGATTTTATGTCAAAAGCTGAATGGAGGAAGAGAAAACATAAAACCTTTTCCTATGAAGAGCCTCAGACGTGTCGCAGTCTCAAACCTAACTGAAAACTTTTCTCACCTTTTGCTTGAATAGTAAAGGGCATCTCTACCTATTCAGTTTCTTTTTTTTTTAAGTGTGCATTAGCTAAGTCAATTTGGTTTCTGTTATGTGCAACCAAAGGACCTTAATTAAAAATACACTGTTCCATTACAGAGAAAAAGAAAAAAAATGCCTAGTGACCTTAGAATAGAATACTTATACATATTATAGTGCACTTTCCAATCAAAATATTTTAAGGTTATTAAACATCATGACTCTGAGGAATATATAACCCGCAGAAAACCTTATAATGGATAGGCATGTGAAAACTAGCAGCCTAAAAATACTTCTATATGGTGATAATTATTTTACAGCCTACATAGAACAAAAATCAAGGAATTTTCAAAAATGATAGAAATTATTTGGGAGAAGATAAAAAAAGTTAAGGTAAAAAAACGCTAATTTGTAATAACACTTTAAACACTGATTTATATTTAAATATCTATTTTATATTATTTCTTAATATGAAAATAATACACACCTTTTTAACCATAAAATGGGAATATGCAACTGAAAAGTGAGTTTCACACTCATTCAACCAAGAGTGATTTTACTATGAACACATATCATACTTAAGACCCTTAATTCCTTTTGCAAAAAGAGAGCTTATGGTAAAAAAAGAAAAGGAAAAAAAAAAGAAACACTAAAAGAAAGTACTCTTTCTGTAACAAAATATTCTGGAGAAAAGTATTATAATGTATTTTCCCCCAGTTAAATCCATCCTAAGGTCATATTCTCCTCAGCCCTGAAAACATGCAGAAAATGGAGGCCTGGAGGCCCTCATCATTATTCTCACATTCTGTCACTTTCCTTCCTGAGCTTTGCAGAAGGCCATCCTGCGCAGCCACCTGCCAGTACAAATACGTGTTACTCATGGATGGACATTTGTCCTCTCTCTAGGCTTAGCCATGTAACTTAGATATTAGGTGGGGATCTCTCTGCCCTTAATATCAGAGAAGTGCTGTAGACTGTACAAAGCTATACTCCAGAACCCTGTGAGTTCCCTTGGTTATCGGTAAATTTCTTTCTGATTCTATTCACTTTTTCCCTCAACTATGGCTCCTTCTACTAGTTCTTTATTTCACAACTTACGTCACCCCAAACACCATACAAAGCTATTGTGTGTAGAGTCAACTTCATAGAAGTTTGAGACGGGATTGTGGAGAAGGTGTCATATTATCACAGAACTGATTCTACCTACAGTTAAATACTCAACACTCACTCTTTAGACACAGCCATGTTTCCGAACAGTCCTTTGTTTCTCTTGCCTTTTAGGTATCTCGTATGCCTAAATACCCAATTGTTTTCAATTCAGAACAACGTATCTCTCTGATGTCTTTCCTCTGCTAATTCAAGACATTAAAATCTTACCCAATCTCAATTACCTTACTGAAAGAATTTCCAAAATACATCTATTTATCTATTTATACATCCAGATACAGATATTTCATTTTTTAACTCAAATTATATTGGCATTGTGTTATGCTTTACAAGTGTTAGATCCTTTAAACATGGATTATAGTTATTTTAAAGTTTCTAAGCCAACATTTCTAAGCCAACAAAGTCTTGACCATGGACAGCTTAATCTCCTGACAATGTGTCGTTTCCTTTTATGTTGCATGTCTTCATTTTCTCAATGCTAGACATTTGGTAGAATAGCAGAGACTGAGGTAAGTAGCATTTATGCCTGAAGATGGGCAACCCTCTCTGTCAGGCTGTGTGTGGGTATGTGTAGTAGGGGATGAACACAGTGTAAACAGTCTATTTATTCATACATTGATGGGCTGCTGCCCACTTGTGCTTGGTGTGGGACTTAATGTGCTGGACCATTTTCTCACTGACTCTGCTCTGCTGTTTTAGAAGGCCCTGAACACCCACACCCCAGAGCAGGGTCTCTCTCCATGGGGAAACATTTATACAGTGGAGCTCTGTTGCAGGATTCTCCACATGAGGCTTCAAGTAGAGGATGGGTGGGAGGTCCTTGGTCATCTTGGGTCAATAGCAGTCTTGGGCAGGTTCTGTGAACCTGGGATTCAAGTTTAGGACTATCCTAGCACTCTTGTTTCTCTCTCAAACTTAGCAGCCTAACTTTGCCTTGTATCTGTCGATGGTCTTGGGTGGTAGAGAATTTCTTGCCCCTTAGTAGCAACAGACATGTACTTTCTATCAGTTTGAAATCCTGTACTCAAGTGGGTTTCCAAGTGGAAGCTTTGTCTTCCACTCCTCCTGGCAGAACAGAGTATCTTTTACTCAGGGCCAGCAGCAGAGGGTTTCCTGCCCTTTTGCAGTAGACTATTGTCTTTGTTACTTGGTGTTACAGCCTGAATGTTTGTGCTCTTCTTGCCCCAAATACATATGCTGAAGCCTTAACCACCCAGTGTGATGGCATTAGGAAGAGGAAACGTTGGAAGGTATAGATTTAGAGGAGGTCATGAAAGTGCGACCCCTATGATGGTATTAGTGCCCTTACAAAGAAGAGGAAGAGAGATCAGAGCTTCTTCTCTGCACCATGTGAGGAAAGAACAAAGAAAGCAGTCACGAGAAGGTCAGGAAAGGCCCTTACCTAGAACTCTGACACTGCTGGCACCTTGACCTCAGACTTCCCACCCTGTACAACTGTGAGAAATACATGTTTCTCAAGCCACTTAGTCAGTGGTATTTTGTCTACAGCAGGTCAAGCTGAGATACTTGACAGAATGGTTGTGGTGGGGACAGGGGATTTCCCTTCCCCTCCCTGGGAGGCAAACAGCCTTGTATGATCTAAGGAAGGGTCTGGAGAAGTGAGAAGGGTTTTACTCCTGTCCGCCCTTGAGAAAGAGGGACTTTCTCGACTCCCTTGCTCTTTCCCCAGTCTTTATCATAATTACTGGATGGAGGCCCATGCAAAAGAGCTTTGGAGTGAGAGCAGACTTCTCTGTGTCTGAGGCTCCTAGAGATTCCAAGTTTTCATGTTTACCTTCACCTGGCCTTTAAAAATGTATGTTAACATCCTAAGCATTTTCTTCTTTCCCAGTTTTATTGTGCTTGCCTCTCCCTCTCATGTTCTACCAATGTAAAAGAAACTATGTATTCTTCTCCTCAGAGGGGTTTGGAATTCAGTTTGCCTGATTGCCCTGTGAACTCAGCATTCTGAGAAAGATAAATAAAAGCTATGATTTTATGGGTTATCTAGAGTTTGTGTCATTAGGGTGAGAGCAATCTACTGCTAAGGTTTTCCATATCCTAAATGGAAGCAAAAGTCCATAACCTACACAGAATATTGCCACTTACTATATTTGACTCTCAAATATATAATGAGAAGTTTTATAGCTAGTATAACTAGATTTACTACCATGTAGATTTACTACATTCTTTTTAATGACTGCATAGTAGTTCATAAATCACACAAGCTACCATTTCTATACTAGCAGATTCACCTAGTTTAAAAAAAATGAATTAAAGTTGTTACTTAATAACATTTAAAAATGTGACATTAAAGTTAACTTTAAACCATTAGAAAAGGTGAAGAGCAAGGTTGGTTTCTTTTAAAAATTCAGTTACTGAAAGAAAAAAACTAGAATTAGAACTGCAGAATCAAAAGTATCTCCAGGTAAAGAGCTTTATGATGACTCAGGTAGGAGTGACAAAGAGGTCATGGGAAACACTCATGTTTCTGCCACTTGTTACAGTAGGATAAACATAGGATACTATAAGTAAAACATTTGGAAACAATATCAAATTTGATGATTATGTTTATTATGCTAATCTCTTTGCTAAGACATGGGAGTGTAACTATTTTCAATCATCGTGTCTACACCTCGAGCTTGTGCAAAATGTCCATACACATTGAGGAGTGGGTTGAACAAGGCTTTATTGAGGCATAGTATTTGAGTTTGGTGGTAAAGAAGGCATTGGTCATGTAGAAAAGAAGAAACTATGGGCTGAAGGAACAGTCAGTAAAAAAGCCTATCAGCGTGAAACCATTTTCTAAACTGAAAAAAAGCACCTTACAGAAGTGACAGCTACATATTTGTCATATTTCTTACGGTTTTGCCATTAATATAAAATCTGGAAATCCACCACTCCCAACAGAAGCAGACGAACAACAGGCTAGGAATCCCCAATCATAACTTTCTTTTAACAGCTTTAGGCAGACCTATATAAAATAACCAGGGCACATAAAAGCAGCCACATCTTACATACTCCTATTTTTCATTGCTTGCATATTTGGGACTTACATCATTAAGAAAACAAGCAAGAGACTTGTATCACAGTAAAGCGGCTGATCATTGCTCAGCTATGCTCCAGGAACAAATAACCCGAAAAATCTCAATCATCATAAAAATGTTGATGAGGATGACATGGCCCACTCTTTTAGCTCTTATCCAAGTGGAGACTAAGGAACCTAGGCTGCATGACCATCCTGGAATCTTTCATCTCCAGTCTAGAAGACAAAAGGGCATGCACTTAAAAAAGGCACACCCACATTTGACAGCCATGGACTGGAAGTGATCCATCACTTCTGTCTACCTGCCATTGATGAGAACCAAAAACATAGCTTCCACTTGATACATGGGGGCTAGGAGATGCAGTTTCATTCTGAGTCCAGGAAAATAAAATAGTTTGGCTAAAAAACTGTATTTTCTCCTCTATCACCACCAATTCTAAAGGGGTCTGTAGTTTTATAAGTAAAACATACAGAACAGTAAAAAAAAAAAAAAAAAGTAAATAACTTAGGATCAACTCTAATCCTACCCTGAAAGAAATCATCATTAACATTTCAATGTAGTTTTCCATATTTTTCTACATATACATTTTTCTAATAAAGATTGCATTGTATCAAAAGTTTTGGGTAGCTTTTTATTTATTACTTAGCATTTTAATATGCATTTCTCATTATATAACATATAATTGAATATGTTATGTATATAATTTTAATGGCTCCATAATATCCCAGCATATGTATGTACCATAATTTAGTTAACTGTTCCTACCATTGAGTATTTGTCTAAAATGTTTAGTTATAACACAGTGAATCTCTCTATAAAAATCTTTATATGAATTTCAGATTATGTCCTTGGGATAAATTCAGAAAGGTGAAATTACTCTGTCAAAGTATATGGATATTTTTAAAGCAGTGTAAAACTATTTAAATATTGCCTTCCAAAATTTTTCAATTTATAATCCTACTAGCAGTGTAGGAAGGAGTGTATTTTCCAAACCTATAGCTGCTTCTGCCTCAGCAACTTGACACTGAAAGCTGAAAACATCCCAGCCCATACCAGAGAACATATAAAAAGCCAAGGCAAGAGGAAAACAAAAATATGAACCACTTTGCCTGTGTAATTAACATGAATTTGATTTTCCTAATATACATGTTCCCCTATGATCTAATTGCTCTTCACCAGACCACCTGAGTGATTGGGTTTGTGAACCATCACTTCCTATAATGTAATCCAACGATTAAAAACAACAACAACAAACCTAACCCTTACAATTAAGACTAAATTTATGTGTCACTGTTGCATTCTCTCTCACTCTGTATGTATATACACACGTTATGGGGGGGGCGGGGGTGAGGGCATAGAGAGGGAGAATAAGAATCCTGACTTCTCTATCAAGTACCCAGCTTCAGAAATTCCTCTGGTTTGCACCGCTTGGTTATGGTAAACATATTGCTTTGCAAAACTTCCTTTATAAATATTGCTAGATATGTCAGTAGCTACTATTTCACTCAATATAGACAGCTTAAAGATCTGCCTATGTTTTCAAGTAATCATAATGTTTGTGTGCTTTCCTGATGGGGGTAGTTTTTCTACCCTTGATGATGATTGCGAGTTAGTCAACAATTAATAATGTATGTGCATCTGTTTTAGTGAGCACACAGAGTAAGAGTGGGTTTAGGCACATACTAAATGAATTCAGCTGTGGTACAGCCCCATCTCCCGCGTTTCAAGGAAAACATCCAGAAACATGGCATTTATCAGACAACTGTTAACTATTCTTAAGATACAAGTTTTGTTCTGAGAAATATACACCCATGCAAATTATTTCACTGCCTTTGATTTTTTTTTTCTTTTGAAAAACCCAGATTTCATGCCCTGAAGTTATCATTTCTTGGCTTTCTAAATACCACTGACAATTAACATATGAAACACAACAAATTAGCTCCTGAACCTACATAGAAAGATCTATCCCCTCTCTCCACTTTTCTGGAGAGTCCAGGCACTAATAGGCAGCCGCTTTGGTAAGTGCTTTTACAGCCTAATATCTGTAGTGTGTACTTGATTCCTTTGTCAAGCATGAGCTTCCAAACTGGCAGGAGCACACACGGTTATGTTGCTATGTGTTTAGAGGGCAAAGTGGAGGAAAATCCCAGTGTGATGCTGCCGGGGCATGCTCACAAATGGCTCAAGTCGGCCAAAAGGAAAGGTTGTAAATCATGATCCGAAGGAGATTGATGATGTTTGTGGAATATTCTCTCAGGGTGCCAAAGAGGTGTTTGTTCCTGAGGCTTAAGAATTATTTTTGTGGAAGGCTTTTATCATTAAGGTTGATGATGTGCCTGCAACCAAAGAGAGAGAGAGGGGGTGGGGGAGAGAAAGAGAGGGGAAGAGAGGGCGTGGGAGAGAAAGAAATGCTTGCAACAGCACAAAGATTTGTATTCCTTGGCATGACACAAACTTCGATCATCTATCTTCACTGACAGTTATGATTTGTTAAAGTTTCTTCAGGGTGTTTGTTACAAACCTGGAATTTATTGTTTTGTGATTTGCATCTTTATTTACAAGGTATATGGCATCTGTAGTACTTAGGTACTCAACAAGCGTTAGACCTACCTTCCATTACAGTAGGAGAACTTTTTAAAGCACAGATCCCTGGTGTACAATAAATTAGTTATTTTGGAAGAGGCTGGCTTTTCTTTTTATGAGGCGTTAAGTAAGGATGGCCTCACCAATGCAAAAACATTGACTAAATTGGCATACAGCAAACACAGTCCTATAAATGAGTGTTTCATTTAGCAAAGTGTATCACGCATGCACATGGACTAGTTTGTGGGATTTTAAAAAAGGGATTTGGGGAGAACACGTGAAATCGCTAACTAAATTTATGAGTCCAAAAGCTCTTGTAAAAAAAAAAAAGTTGTTAAAAGGAAAAGATGACAAAACTTAAAATTATGGTGAAATCCATCAGAATTTTGTTGTGTTTGTTTTCAGATTTGTCGGAAGAATTCTTGTTAAGAAGTCCTTTGTAGCATAAAATAGAACTTTAAAGATAGTGTTTTCTAGTCTAAATCCACTTTCAATTATCCCCCCAAATCCCACCTTATGAAACTATGAAACACGCTGTGGAACTGGATTTCATAGAACTAGAGCTCTTTAACTGTTAAGCATATACATGCTTCTCCGAGAGTAAGCAATGCACTGAACTGCTCATTTACAGTGTTTCAACTTAAAAGAGCCAAGATCAAAGGTTAGTGAGGTTCCAAAATTCATGATTTGTGTGTCAATTTGAGCAAGAATGAAATAACAATTTATAGATTTACAAAAACCCATAGACTGATTAGGGCTTGTCAACAGAAGACTACATCATTTTTTAAGCTCTTGCTCTATACCATGCAATAAAAAGCCACCTCTGTCCACCTTTATTGGAGCATTTTGTGACCAAGTGTGATTTTTTTTCAGACTAACAAAATATGATGAAGTAGAAGGAGCCTGATGATTTTATTCGCCATTCTTCCTGGGTCCCTCAAATAATAAATGTTGACTTTATGTGAATTGCCATAAAAGAAAGACCAATCCACAGGAGATTTTCAACTTAACCCAAAGAGATAAAGACAAGTGTCATAGTGGAAAAGGCTTGACTCTGAAGTCAAAAAAACTCTAGTTCATTTCTGCTCTACACGTCTTAGTATGTAATTTAACATCTGTCCATAGGTCTCATTTTCCTTACAAAAAAAGAGATTTGACTAGATCATCATTCAGAACTGAGTGTCTATAAATCCATAAAGTCATCTATAATCTTTTTATCTATTTATCTGTGTGTGTGTAATGTGAGAGCCACTTATTAGCCTAATCATGACTTAATCTAATAAAATTTAAAAACACAATGCTGAAGGGTTTTACTTTAAAAACATTTTTTTTAATGTTTATTTTATTTTTGATAGAAAGCATGAGTGGCAGATAGGGCAGAGAGAGAGAGAGACACACAGAATCTGAAGAAGGCTCCAGGCTCTGAGCTGTCAGCACAGAGCCCCACGCAGGGCTCAAACTCATGAACCACGAGATCATGACCTGAGCCAAAGTTGGACGCTTAACCGACTGAGCCACCAAGACGCTGCAGTGAGAGGTTTTACTTTAATGTAATAGCTACCATCCTAGGCATCAACAGTTGACTGATATTTAAATGAATTGGTACAAGTTTTTTTTTTTTTAGTGAGATATTCATAAATAATAAATAAACTTTTAAATGCAAATATCCTAACAGAGAACCAAAAAAATGAGTGGTATGAATTTATGCAAGCTATAATAATATTTAAAAGGCACTTGAGGAAATTGGATGTTTCTTCATGATTCAATTACAAGAATGTTTTTGCCTTACAATTTTTATTTCTGTTTACTTTTATTACAAATGCTATTTTTAATTGTGGTAAAGTATTCTTAGGAAACGATACATACATTACAGATATGTCTGGCAAAACTTGTTTGTTCCAAAATATTATTTACTTACGCTATGTTTGGATATTTATATATATTTAGCCTAAGAAAGGCTGAGTATCAATTTCTACTAATACTATTACAAATCAATGAGGATTAATTTGGATATAAAATTATACTGACAGTTTTTCCTAAGAATTATTTATCTTAAGAATGAGTGATCTAAATATAGGTGGCTTAGCACTTGGGAAAAAAATGGTGTCGAAATCATCAAAAGTAAGTTCTAGTACATATGCATGTGTGTACAAAGCCTGAGAAAGGGGCAGGTATAGCCCATGACTTTTGGGAACTAGGCCTTAGGGTTGCTAGGCACTAACTCAGTACTCAGCAGGAGGTCATGGTATTCTGATCATAAAGAATCTCCGATGTCACCAACACCAGACAAGGTCACTATGTGACCATGATGAAGTGAGACAAGGCCATTTAGTCATGACTGAGCACAAACAGCAGCAAGTTCGCTGTGCCAACTACACACACAATTACCAAACATCCACCACCCTCCACAAACACGAGCCATTACTGCTACTTTTCCTGGTACCATTTTAGTTCCACCTGTTTCCTCCTACCGTCTAGATAAAAACTAAAATGCTCAGTCACAGAATCGACTCAGCTTCCGAAAGGCACCCCACCCCAAGTACCATTTTCTTAACCTCCCCTCCTGAAATGACCTACCACAAGCCCATTACCTGTGAGTTCCTTCTAATGACCTCTTACTGGGATAAGTATGCCACGGTTCCCATGGAACATGGTCTACTATCTCCCTCAAAGCAATACACAATAAATCCAACTCTGACCACAGAAGTGCTCCTGATGGTCTGTGGGCGTGAGACCTTAGCAAGATATCCGTGCATACTCTATGATACGTATTTTATGAGTAAAAAATAGAACTATCTAAATATGTTTGAAAAAAAGAGTTTAGGCACAAATACATAATTGGGTAAGATTCTGTTCTCTATAAAACTTCCCATGAAAAATAATCCATATTTTTTTCCCCTCAATACAAAATCAGGGCCCAAATAAATGATGCCTAGATTTGCATAACATTATCTATTCATTCTGATGCAAATTCTATTAACATTAATTCATCACCTTTTATCTGCCAAGCGCTGTGCTAGGTACTTTCATGTAAGTGTTCTATTTAACCCTCAGAGCAGCCTATAAGGTAGATATTTTTATCTTGTTTAATCCCCATAACAGCCTATTGAAGCCAGAGTTTTCAGCCTCATTTTAGGTGAGGCAATATTAAGTGATTTCCTGTCAGTAAATGTCTGAGGCAAGAACCAGAAAATGAATTCCCTACCATGATAATAATAACTGCAATTTATTAATTCACTTAAAAATATTTGTTGTTCTTATCTTGTGTCAGGTCACTAAACAATAGAGGTGAAAATCCCGGTTGGCCTGTATCTTACGTTCTAGTGAGGCACAACAAACAAACGATACAAATAACTAAAGTTCATAGATACGATTGGTCCTATAGAAAAAGAAAAAAAATAAAAGAATGACAGGGTTTGCTATCATTTTTTGCCAAACGGTGATAGGGATGTGTCCTGGGAAGTTTTCAGCCTGAAATAGGACATTCAAGGAAGCTTTCCTGAAGGAAAATCCCAAGAAAATGAGGGGAAAGGTCACGAAAAAAATGGGAGATCAGAGAGTCCCACAGTTGAAGCAGCACATAGAAAGGACTAGAGCCTACAGCCTGCCTTGTGTGTTCAGAGAACAGTGAGGAGACCAGCATGTGTGGAGAAACAGGAGCAAGGAAGAAAGTGCAAAAGCTGTGATCAGAGGGTTAAGAAAGAGATGGGGAGGCACCTGGGCGGCTTAGTCGGTTAAGGGTCTGACTCTTGATTTGGGCTCGGGTCATGCATGATCTTATGGTTTGTGAGTTCCAGTCCCACATTGGGCTCTGGGCTGACAGTGTGGAGCCTGCTTGGAATTATCTCTCTCCCTCCTTTCTGCCCCTACCCCCACTCTCTATCTCAAAATAAATGAATAAACCTTAAGGAAGGAAGGAAGGAAGGAAGGAAGGGAGGGAGGGAGGGAGGGAGGAAGGAAGGAAGGGAGGGAGGGAGGGAGGGAGGGAGGGAGGGGAACAGAACGCAAATGGGTCCTAAAGCCATGGAAGGTCTTCTGACCAGAAGAGCCTCATGTTCTAACATTCAACAGGCTCTCTCTGACCACCGTTTTCAGAACTGTGAGAAGAAAGCAAGATTCAAATCAGAGAAACCAATTAGGAGATTATTTGAATAATCCCAGTGAAAATGATGACAGCGTGAGCCAGGGTTGCAGTGGAGGTGGTGGTGAAAAGTGGTTGCATCCTGATGGGAGCTGAAGTAGTAAAGGGATAAGTCATTCCCAAGGATTAAATGGCCCAAGATTTGACCCTCGATATTCTGACTTTAAGGCTCAGCTCCCCTAAGAAGTACATTGTTATAAAGCACAAATTACCATTACAAATTATTCAATAATAACAGCTTGCTTATTTTCAGTTTCCTTCCTCTAAAATGTGGCCATTTTATAAAGTTACCATGATTTTCCATATGATTACTCATGAGCTGAAAAAGAAAGATTGAAAAATGATCTCATTTGTTAGGAGCATAGAAACTTCACCTCTAAGAAAAATAAGCCATTATCAATTATGTGCTCTTTCTTCAATTAACTGTCAATTTAATTAATTATAATAGACAGAATATTTTTCAGTTTGTACAGTGTGTGTATGGAATAATTTTTAGATCTTTCTATCAGTTTTGAATATTGTAGAAGTTAAGGGCTTTTTCTCAAATATGTATGTAAAAGTCAGTGGGTAATTCTTACTTTTTATCTTCTTCAAAGATAATTATTATTACCAATCAGTTTCCTAGGAAGAAACACTCTCCCTGTCAATTCATCTTCTCCATCTGCTTTCACATACTGCAAAATTATAATCATCCATAATTTGTGATAGATTCTTGCCAAACGTTGCTAAAACAATTTGGAAAGTGCCAGACAAGGATACTTGCCAATTTATACACAGTGCAGATGCTTTTGTCCTTTATACTTTTCTCCAGAAAAGTTGAATGTGAAAGTTATTTTTGATGGACTTTTAATTTTAATTCTGAAGTAACTATGACAGGAAATTCATTTTTTATCTATCTAGAACAAATGACCTATTTTTCCCCAAAAGGTGGTAGTAACACAATTTGGCACTAAATTTCACAACCCCCCAAAATAAGACAGAGTCAGAATTTAATGAGGGGTAACTAGGCTACCAGATTGTTAATGATGGAGGCTATATATTTTTACTTTAGACTCTCCAAAACACAGTGTAGTTATCATTATACAGTGTGAACTCTGTGCTTGACTACAAGTCCTACGAAGAAAATGCAGCTATTCAAATTCCTTAGACAGAAGACAAGGTTTACTCATCTGGGAAGGCCACCTTCACCAAGATTATAGTTTCAAGACATCTATTAAAGAATAAGACATGCAGAAAATGCCATTTACCTATACCTCTAGGTTACCTGAACCAATCCTGAAGATAAATATCCTGACAGATGTTGCTTCCAAAGAGAACTTTCAGGTTTTACCTTTTGAATGAAATGAATGATGTCCCCCTTCTTGGCCATTTCTCTGCTCTCTTTCAAACCCAAACGTCTAGGGGTGCCTGGGTGGTTCCGTCGGTTAAGTGTCTGACTTCGGTTCAGTTCATGATCTCAGGGTTTGTGAGTTCGAGCCCCGCATCTGGTTCTGTGCTGACATCTCAGAGCCTGGAGACTGCTTCAGATTCTGTGTCTCCCTCTCTCTCTGCCCCTCTGATGCTCCCATTCTGTCTGTCTGTCTCTCTCTCTCTCTCTCTCTCAAAAATAAACAAAAAAACAAACAAACAAAACTTCTAAGACTTGCCTCTACTGTTTCTATATCCTAACCTTCAATAGTTTCTTAACCATTTCCAATTAGGTTTTTCCTCCCCAATGTTCTAGGAGAGGCCAGCACACCCTGTGCCATCCCAGACCCAGGCTCATGCAACCTCTTACACCACTTGGCATGATTTGCCATGTGTTCCTTCTCAAAATAATGTTGCTAGACTTGCCCAATTGCCCGATCTCCTGGTTTACCTATATTTCTCTAGTCTCTTCTTCATAGTGTTTTTTACAGGTTTTTCTTCTTTTCTAGACCACCAAATGTTAGATGACAGCGGTCTTCATTTTTAGCTTTCTTCTCTTGTCCAGTGTACTTTCTCCCTAGATTATCTTATAGATGCCCATGACTTTATGTATATATTTTTTGATGCGTTGACAGCTCATAAATTTCTCTCTCCAGGTTTGCCTTCTTCCTTTACCTCCTAATGCATGTGTTTGGTTTCCTTTTTGATACCTTTACTGTGGTATCTATAGGCATCTCAAAGTGAATGCAGCCTGAACAGAACAACTTATTACATCCTACCCAGATATTTACATTGCCTATTTCCAAGCCTTCCCCATCTTCACAAAGGGTAGCAACATCTTTCCCCAGGGAAAATGACGAAAACTGAATAGTCCTACTTGACTCATCTTCTTCACTCTCTCCTATCTCATCCATCAGGAAGCCCCCTCAATATATATTCCAAATCTGACCACCTTTTAGTAACTACAACCTTAGTCTAACTCACCATCATCTGTACCCAATTTACATCAGCTGCCAAATGACTTGCTGTCTGCCTGCTTCCCACTCTTGGTCTCCTATCACCCATCCAGCAGCCAGAATTATATTTCTAGTCTTTTAAATGCAAGCAGATTACTACCAATAGATTCCCGCTGCAAGAAAATAGGATTGGATTTCTTGCCAAGACAAGAAGGCTCTCCAAGATCTGGTCTTAATGTCCTCTCCCCCTACTCTTCTCCTTCCTTCCTCGCCCAGGCACGTAGCCCTTTTAGGTCTCTGGAATACACCCTGTGGCATTGCATTCCAGTCTCATATCATTCATACCTATGCTTTTCCTTGGAATGCTCTTCACAGAGATATTTGAAAAGCTCCAAAGCACTGAGGTCCTCCTGACTGCCTAATGTAAAGAATTCTTCTATATATACACAGTCTTTCTGAAGTGCATAAAATCATTTCACTTTCTTCATACTTTTATTGCCCCTGAATCATTTATTTGATTCAGCTTTCTGTATGTACGAACTTATTATGTATCTGCCCCATTCCCAGTATGCAAGCAACCTAAGGACAGAGATTTTATCTTCAATAACGCCTGTACCTAGAACAGTGATAGAAATATACTCGAACTCTGAAAATATCTATTGGTCATCTTTTATTTTTATTTTTTTTTTTAACGTTTATTTATTTTTGAGACAGAGAGAGACAGAGCATGGACGGGGGAGGGTCAGAGAGAGGGAGACACAGAATCTGAAACAGGCTCCAGGCTCTGAGCTGTCAGCACAGAGCCCGACGCGAGGCTCGAACTCACAGATCGCGAGATCATGACCTGAGCCGAAGTCGGCCGCTTAACCGACTGAGCCACCCAGGCGCCCCTATCTATTGGTCATCTTAAAAGTGATGTTACAACACACAGGACCTGAATTAAATGTCTTGCACATTAACAGCTGATGAATAAATATTTGTTTTGACATTTATATGTAAATTATATATATAGAGAGAGAGAGAGAGAGAGAGAGAGAGAGAAAGAGAAGTAGGTAGGTTTGTACCCCAGTTATTTGCTATCTTTTTAAGTCCACCTTCAGGCTGTAGTTGTGATATTTATCATAGACAATTATATGCACAGCAAATTTTAAGAACTATACATATTTCTATATGTACTTACAAGAGGTGAATTCTATTTCCTATTATTAATCACAAAAACTCTACCAAAACGTTATGAAACAAAACACTGTGTTTATACCATAGGTAAGATTGTGATTGTACTCATGCTATAGAAAATAATCATTTTTAAGAAAACCCTAACATATCCTCTTATTTATATCAATATTGACTGAGAGTACACTGAAACAATTTTTTTTTAATTTTTACTCAGAGGCATTAATTCCTCTTAGTTAAAACAAAGTATTTTCTTTGAGAAGGAGAAATAGAAACACTCCTCTAATTGCAAAATTTCTAATATCTCTTTGGACACTAATTCCAGTTGAACTTAGGCCATGGCTTCAAAACAAGCTAGAATTAATCTCTATGGCAGCAAAGAAAAATTAGAAATGACATGAGAAAGAATCTGGTTTGCATGCCCACAGTAATTGCTACTTAGGGTTCACATTCATTAAAGTAGTCAGCATAAGCGCTTGGAAGCATTTAGTACACGCTGATTTCATAATCTTGGGTTTGGTTTTTGTTTTTTTTTTTTTCGTTTCTGACAAACACACGCATCAACTTTTTGTCCTAATTTTCTAACCTATCTTCATGCAATTATATTTTATATCATAAATGTTTGCTATGTACAAATTTAAAAAGAATTCTATTCTCTAACTTAGTCATTGTACTCAGAGGCATTGGTTACCTTTCAATTATAAGTTTCTATTTATAAGAGAATTCTGTGATGAGATCATACATTTGTTTACAAAAATTAAAGATGTATTTCTAAGATCTTACTGGCAGATTACCTATTAAGAAAAATTACTAAGATTATTTATATCAACTACATATATAACTTGATAATTGATATGGCTTAGTATTCAATGAGGTTATAATCCAGTGGGAAAACAGAATAACCACAAACTTCTTTATTAATATAAAATATAAGGGCATGTAATTCACCACATTTAATGATAAAATAATTCTATTTTACACAATGTTTACTCCACATGGACACTGTTCTAAGTGCTTTATACATATTAAAGAATTGAATTTTCATCATTCCATAAAATAGGCATTACTATCATTTTATTCCCCCTGCACAGATGAGGCAACTGAGGCTCCAAAAGAGTAACCTGCACAAGTTCTCACACTTTATTGATTGTGAATATCTGCTTGGAACGTTTGATGTTTGATTCAAGATTATGTTCCTTTCCATGATAGTGCACTGCTTGTCAGTTTCAATGTCAATGTATAAATAAATCCACTGAGATGGAAAGGAGGAAAGATCCACTAGAGAATTTGGAAGGCAGAACAACTGAGTTTTACTATCCTACAAGTGAATGAAAACATAGTAGACACATAATATTCATATACATTTACTGTTATTTTGTGCTTATTTTGTAGTAGGCATGGTTTTCGATACTTGCACGTATTAATCTATTTAGTCCATACAAAACTCTGCCAAGTTAGTTGTTATTATGTTGAATACACAGATGAACATACTGAAGCACAAAGAAGTTTTGCAAAAGTCCTAAGATAAAAGCATTAGAAAGCCACTGTGCTAATCTGCTCAAATGGCATTTAAAACCTATAGTCTGAAGATCACTCAAGCACTCAAGAAAATGTATAGATAGAAAAATCAGGACTGAGAACTGAACCCTGTATCACTTTGAAAACTGCAAGTCTGACAGAGGAAGAAAAGGCAACAAAATACCCGTGAGGTAGCCAGCCACACTGAAGAGGAAGAAAACAAGGAAGGAGAGATGTCAAGGAAGCCAAGAGAAGAACATGATTCCAAGAGACAAATACTAACCACATCAAGTGCTCCTGGGAAGTCATGAAAAGATGAAGAATAAAAAAACAGATGGAACTGCAAATTGATAGTGATTATTACAGTAGAATGTCAAAAGAAAGATCAACTGTGATGGGCAGAGACAAAAATGGGAGTGAGAGCATGAATAAGGCCAATTCTTTCTGAACTTTTATAGGAGCCGAGAAGTAGTACAACAGCCTGAGGAAGATACTGGGGACAATTCTGGTTTTTTAGAAGGTGGTGAACATTAAAATATACTTATATGCTAATGGCAAAGATCAGAGGAGAATATATAATTGACCACATAGAAGAGGAGAAATTAGGGAAAAGGCCTATATTCAACACTAGAAAACCAAGGGGATGGTTCATTTTATTTTTAAGTAGATTGGGCCATGGGGTGCCCAGATATTTGACCAAATATTCTGGGTGTTTTGGATGAGATTAACATTTAAATCAGTAAACTTAATAAAGCAGATTATTCTCCCTACGTGGATGGGCAACATTCAATCAACTGAAGACCTGAGTAGACCGAAGGACTGATTCTTCCCCGAGTAAGAAAATTGCTCTTGCTTCACTGTCTTTGAACTGGGCCATCAGCTCTTGTCTGCCTTCAGATGTGAACTGAAATATCAGCTCTGATCTCTTCCCAGGCCTCAAGCCCACTGACTTTACAACTGGACTTGTAACCTCAGGTCTTCTGGTTCTCAGCCTTCAAACTGGGACCAGAAGTATACTATACCATCAGCTCTCTCAGGTCTCCAGCTGCACATCTTGGGACTTGTCAGTCTCCACAAGCACATGAGCCAATAGCTTACAATAAATTTCTTTATATAAACATCCATGTATGTGTGATTATATAAATATTTCATACATATGTGTACACACATACACTATTAGTTCTGTTTCTCTGGAGGACTCCAACTAGTAAGACTAAGATCCAGACCACAGTTCTTCAAATTCACCTAACCTAGGAAATGGACTTTAAATACTTGAGCTCAGCTGGCCTTCAGATCAAAACTCACAGGAATGAGGACTCCTCAGCTTGCTTTCACTGTGCATCATTTCCAACCAAGCAGAAAAGTGGTACAAAGACTATCTTCATGACCAAGAATGTAAGCATGGATGTGGCCCTCAGCACTTCCCTTTGTGCTGTGCCAAAGAGATGTTTGCAGCAGTTGGCTAAGCTTGAGGATTAGGGACAATGTCAGCACTCATGGCTCCATTATAGGATCTCTGAGGAGATTCCTGCTATATGACCATGCATAGTACATGTTCTACCTTTCCAGGGCTGCAATGAACCTACCCCAGGGTCTCAGAGCAAGATGGCACACAATGGCTAACCAAAAGGTTATGTTTTTTTTCTATTTTTTCTGAATTGTATTTTCAAATTTGTCTACTGTGGATACACATTATTTGTGCGATTACAAAAACAAATTTACAGCTATATATTAAACTTAGAAACTGAAACACCAATTTGTACCTCTGCCTATAATACTTGTGGACTCTTTTAGCCTTCAGAAATAGACTCCACTCCTAATATGGAATTTCAAGGCTGTCAATAGGTAGGAATACATATTTTTCTTTTTAATTTGATTAGTTTTTCTTGCAAACAAATGATTCCCCAGACGTTGTTTTTCTAAATCTTAGGTGGCAGTAAGCATTTATCTGTTGTTTATGGTTTGTCTAATTTCTTCAGTAGATGATACATCATCATAGGTGTTCTGTGAGCGTGTATGGTTTCTGTTTTTGTTTTCGTTTTAATCAGTGGAAGGAGGAAAAATGACCAAGGGCAGTTACCAATACTGTGATGAATAGGACTCTAGGGAGACAGACAAATGAAAGAAGACATTTTCGGAATTTTTCTGTCTGTGTTGCAATTTAATTCAACCTTACAGGAGTCTGTGCATTTGTTTTTCATTTACATGAATGTTTCATGTGTCTAAATTCTGTATCTTTCGTATTTAACCAAGCACTTTGTTTTTTTAATCTCCACAGCTGTTACTATATTATATGTAATTACTTACTATCAAGCACAGCAGACTATTTGCATGAAGGCGTCCCATAGATAGGATGACATTTGGAACTGGAAAGGTTGCACTGTAAAATTCACTTCTGCTATTTAGTCATTATAGATGTTTAGATTTTAAAATGGAATATAGGTGCCAGGGCTACATAGGAATACTGTTAGCAGATGGGGGATGGATTAGATAGCTTTAGGATATTTTCATTTAGTAGATAATGTGTGCCTAATTTAAAAAAATTCATTGACCTAAAAACTATTTGGTAATAATATTCAATAGGTCCTATTAACTTTATAGAGATGAATCATCTTGATCCATTTCTATAAAATGTGTAAATATGCTGCCATGAATAGTTTTCCTCCATGCACCGTGAAATAGTGCCAAAGTTTTAACCTCATACTAACCATAAATAATGCTTAAATGATGCTGTAATTTTTGCAATCTGGGGCTATTCACAGATGAATTATTCGGCTAAAAGTGATATCTCTACTAGAGTAGTCTTGCCTCATTATCTCATTCCAAGATGAATGAAGGGGAGGAGAAATCTTAAGCTGATTCATATTGTTGCCATAGTTAAACCATTCTCTAATCAATCGTAATGTTGCTTGATAAACTCAGAGATATTTGTAACAATATTAAATTTGTTCGAAATGCAAGAATTTCTCATAAAAATAGAATAGCAGTGTTTCTTTGAAAGATACGCCATTACATTGCTAAATAATTTTCTAGAAGAAATTTTATTGTGATTTTAATTAAAATATAATTGGAAGCACAGTACATATATTTTATGTATGCTTTGAGATGTAAAATGAAAAATGTGTTGTTGTTTTTTTCCAGTTCACCTACATATGTACCTGCTAGGTTTAGAATCAAAGCTTTATTCCCAACATTAGAAATACAAGATAAGCACGTTGTTTAAAAAGCTTTGAAAGATTCACCTTACTGAAAAAGTTCAAAGGTTGTAGTCATAGGTTAATGTCATGTTCTGACTCACAGTCATAAGATCATTATCTGACTCACTGGGAGTCAATTCATGAGATCTTTAGGCCCTACCTGGACCATTACAAAAACCCCAGACAGGCAGGACTCTGTACCGACTCACAGTCAATACATGATGAGTACACATTTGGATAATATAGAGGCTTCCTATTTAGGTCTCTTCAGGAGACTTTGTTTGCTATTAAACAAGTATATTTTACTTTATTGTGGAAGCTGATACTAACAACAGAAGAGATCAATGATAGCCCAGAACCCATGTCACTGCGAATGTTAATACAAGCTGCCATCCTTTTCTGAACTGCTGATAGTCTTTAAATGTTCTGCCGTATCCATTCTCAGTCATTTCTAATCTAAAGAGAAGCCAGAGTAGTTTTCTTAAAAACTGGAATATGATCATCTTGTTCTTCCGCTTAGAAGTTTTCACTTGTTTCTCAGTGTTCTTTGAAGAAAGACCTGTGTGCAAGTTTAGTAAAGTGTGGGTTGCATGGTCTGGCTCCTTATTTCCCTCCTCCTTGGTCTCATCACCTCTTCCTCTCCTCTGGGTTGGTGACATGCTTGTGCTTCGGCCTTCTTTAAACCCCTCAAAATACAAAACTCCTTTCAAAACCTTCAAACCTTTCTCATCCCAGCCTAAATGTGGCATTCTGTGAAGCTTTCTGTGTTTCCCCACACTACCTCAGGTATCCTTGTCATGTACAATCTTAACCTATAGGTGACCTTCGTTTCAGTGATGACTGGGATTGAAGAGCAACTTTTATAACACCCATCTCTGACCACTCCTCCAAATTTCATCCTAAGGGGCATGCCTATCATTCCATCTAGTGTCCTAGAATGGTATCAGACACATTACAGGCACCCAATAAATACTTTTGAATGACTAATTTTAAACAGGTCTTAATTAGTAAATTTTACTTGCCATGTCTGTTTGCCTCACTGACACATTTATTTTTTCAAACTGTACCGTATACCCACAGAGTCCTTCTAGATGACATTATGATTTTATCTTTGACCCTCCATCCTAAATATGATGGACGTTCTATTTCATGGCATGCAGATTTCCACCTTGAATCCTATGTGATCTTTGTGCCCAAGCTTTAGATTCTTTGGGAGAAGAAACCAGGTGCTATTTATATTTATATCCCACCCACCCACCCCACCCCCCATAGCTCACATAATAGACAAACAAGAAACCCTTGGATTAAATTAGTAAATGTTGTAGGAGCAAAGTTTATCATAGTCTAATGGCCTCAAAAAAAATATGTAGAATCCAGGTATCTACCAAATTCCCTGTTCTTTAGAAAAAATGATTAAACTGTTGACTGCAATTTGTTTCAGAGGAAGACTCTTCTCCTCTCAGGTCTATTTTAGAATATCCTGAACAGGGTTCATCATAGGAGGAAAAATATCCTCAAAGAACTACACTTAGACTCACCTCAGACATTCTGAAATATTCATTTTTGGATGCCGCAAATAAAAATATCCAAAATTTAAAAAGACAGCCTGGGTCTTTGAGGGTTTTCTTTTTTATCGAGATTTTTAGAGCAGTTTTAGGTTTACAACAAAATTGAAAGGACGGTACAGATCTCAAATATGCACCCTACCCTAACACATGCATTGCCTCCCCTATTATCAACATCACTTACCACAATAATGTATTTGTTACTAAGGATGAACCTACATTAACACATCATAATCTCTTGGTGTTGCACATGTTAGGAGTTTGGACAAATGGGTAATGGCATATAGCCATCAGTATGGTATTTTACAGAGCGTTTTTACTACTCTGAAAATCCTACGTACTCTGCTTACTCATCTCTCCCCACCTCTCCCCACCACCACCCCAGCAACCACTGATCTTTTTATTGGCTCCATAGCTGGTCTTTTCCACAGTACCATATAGTTCAAATTGTACAGTATATAGTCTTTCCATATTGACTTCTTTAACTTAATAATACACATTTAAGACCCCTCTGTGTCTTTTTACAGCTTGATAGAAGATCTCTGTTTAATGCTAAGTAATATTCCATTACCTGGATGCACTATAGTTTATGTATCCATTCACCTACTGAAGGACCTCTGGTTGTTTTCTATATGGGACAGTTATGGATAAAGTTGCTATACACATCTGTGTGCTGGTTTCTATGTGGACATAAGTTTTCAAATCCTGTGGGTAAATACCATGGAATATTATTGCTGACTCATGGCCTTTAAGTTTTCAACATTTATACAAGCAAGGGTATGTTCTGAACAGATGTGTAGCACAGCAGGAAAGATCGCTTAGGCTTGATAGTCAGATTACTTTCAGTCTTGTATATTATAAATTTTCTAGATTTAATAAACTATACAAGATTGTCTATTCATCTAAAATTAATACGCAGCTAAAGTACCTGAGTTGATTATATTCCAAGAAGCCATTTTGATGTATGACAACCAATCAAAAATGGTTTGTATTTATATATGTATATATAAAAATTCTGCAAAGAGATCTACATATGTTTACATGAGGTCCTTAATGACTATTTTCTTCTCAGAGAAGTGTTCACAGGCAAACACTTCATTTTATCCTTAAGTGGAATAGTGGCAAAAAAAAAAAAAATCCTGTTTTGCAGCAGAGAAGTTCATCATTTATCTATTTTTTCAGAATCTAAAGTTTTATATAGGAAAAAGAATGACCTCTCTTTTGTTCACTGACAGGCAAATTATGTTATGAACAAAGCAGGTTATGAAACATATGAATCGAGAAAGGGGATACAAACACAAAGACCTTGTTTCAAGTATATCATATTTAAAAATAATAGACTTGCTACAAATCTAGCATTTCAACTTCACCCTAGCCTGGCAATTCTTTTTATTATTCATTACTAAGCTGAGAAAATTAGAACTGTGAGAAATGCATGCTTCTGGTTAGCCTTTAAAGACAAATATGTCTGTCTAATAAATATGAGGTCCAGCTTCAGATCAATGAAGTAGGAGCCAGGATTCCTACAATTAATTCATGAATCTTTGACTGATTTTTCCATACATCTGGGAAGAGCCACTTAAGCTCTTTATATCTTCACTTTACAATGTGAGTAACAACATAGCATCTGCATTACTGGATCTTGTACAGTTTAATTCTTTGCAAAAGCACTTTAAAATACTTTGATGAGAAGTACTATATTAAAGCAAATTATTACTGTTACTCATTTAGCTGATTGCAAAACATCGTGAACAAAGAACAGTATGAGCTCACTGCAAGCTAGATAAGGAATATAGGAAATCGCTAGTCAAATTTCTCGGAGTAAACAATTTCATTTCTACCAGCAGTTGCCACTGACTGAGACAGGACAGTTCCTACGTGATGTGCCTCCACACCCATCTCTAGGCTGAATCTAACAGGCAATTTGGGTTCCTGTGTGAAATTAAAAAAAAAAAAAAAAAGTTTGTTTTTCTTAGTATTCTGTGTCATAACCAGTTCATATTTGAGTCTCCATGTTGTGGCTTCTAAACTCAGGAGAGGCAACAGGCTTATAAGTCCCACAATATAGCATAATTTCAACATCAGTATTCCAATGGTTCAATGAAGAAATAGATAGCATCATGGGTATTTAAAAAAAAAAATGTTGAGCCATTAATTTAAGTCAGCATTTGTTTATTAAGACAAAGTTCATTATTAGGTCTTTTCTAATGAATTGTTTTTTCAAATATAACTTTTGAGCATCACTTCCTCTCTCCTGGCCATTAACTGAGGATATTTTTATACTCTGCAAATGAAGTCCTTATGCAAAATCAAACTTAACTTTCCTATGCCTTATTGAGAACATGTATTCCCACTTTCAAAGATTATAAGCTATCAGTGATGTGTTGGCATTTTTTTCCTTAAAAGAAACCAGAAACCTCTTGCCTTGGCCAAGCACAGTCATTGATCAGAGAGTTCTCTTAAATTGACTTGTCATCAGAGAAAACCTCATTTTCTTTCTTCCTTCCTCTCTCTCTCCTCAATGAAGAGGTCACTGATGGGAACAAGAATATATCGCAAAAAGGAGTTTAGAATTTCTCTTTGGCCTTTTCAAAAAGTTACATCCAAAGCAGGTTCACAAAACATCACATTTCAAAAAAAGACTCACAGTCTTAAAAACAAAAACAAATGAAAACTACAAACAATACCTAGTTTAAAAAATTGCCTTAAAATGTGAGAAATTTATAAGAGTTAAAGGCTTATGGATAATTGCAAGTTTACTATTCTGTGGGTTTATTTTCCTTCCAGAATCATCATTTGTTCTGATCTAGAGAGTTCAGGTCAGGTATTATGGATGTGGTCCGATTTTATTAGATAGCATATATAGACCTAGAATAAACCTACAGTTGCTTGAGAAATCTCAAAAAAAAACAAACAAAACACTTGATTTGCTGGGAGAAGATGAGAATAACTGATTTTAGAAGAATAGATTTTAAAATTAAGGACACGTTTTATTAAGACCTAAGAAATGATACAACCAGTATGCTTTGATAGCAATTCCACTCTTCCATGGGCTTCATACTTAATACAGGTCTTCTTCCTTAAGGGCCAAGATTATCATCTGTTTTGTTGACTGCTGTGTCTCCAGCACCTAGAACAATGTCTGACACCGAGGAACACTCAAATATTGTCTACTCAATGAATAAAAGTTATTCCTGCTAATCTCCAGTTTCTGAATGAGTAAAATGTCCTCGTAACCAAGGTGAAGTAGTACTTGCTACTCCAATCCACCTAGCAACTGGGTAACAGTAAGTGATGCTGTTTAGGTCTTTGTTATCTCTTGATGTCACTATCATTCCTACAGAGGTTTGTCCATTATACGACAAGTTACTTCTTTTTTTTTTTATTTTTTTTTCTTTTGGGATTTATTTTTTTAATATGAAATTTATTGTCAACTTGGTTTCCATACAACACCCAGTGCTCATCCCAACAGGTGCCTTCCTCAACGCCCATCACACACTCTCCCGCCGTTCCCACCCCCCATCAATCCTCAGTTTGTTCTCAGTTTTTAAGAGTCTCTTATGTTTTGGCTCCTTCCCTAACCTTTTTTTTTTCTTCCTTCCTTCCCCCAAGTTACTTTTTAAAGTACTACACCAAGGATTCATCTACCATCAAAATTTTCTCAATCTTTTTTGCTCTTTTAACATTTGCTCTTGCCCGGATATTTTTCCTTTTTAAAAAAAAAAAAAAATTTTTTTTTGGAGAGAGAAGGAGAGAGAGAGAGAGAGAGAGAGAGAGAGAGAAAGTGCAGGGGAGGGGCAGAGAGAGAGAATCCTAAGCCGGTTCCACATCGTGAGCGAGGAGCCCAGTGCGGGACTTGAACTTGTGCACCTTGAAATCCTGACCTGAGCCCAAAGAGTCCGATGCTTAACCAACTGAGCCACTCAGGCATACCTACTTTTTTTTGTTGTTAATACACAGATTTTCTAATTGTCCTTGGATACTCAAATTTAAAATGGAATGTCTTTGTCACATATCTTTTATGATACCTTTATTTGGTATTTTAAGTAGTTTCTGAAATCCCCATTCTTACCTGAAGACAACCTGGGATAATTTTAAAATAATTTTCACCCTATGTCTACTCTCTTCCAGCATACAACAATCTATAAATATATATAGATACATGCTCATCTGTTTGTTCCATCTTTCTCATTCAATTTGAGCCTATACCTTGGATAAAACAAAAAGACCAGCGTAAAGAAGGTTAAACTAGAGTCCTACTTTGAAAGATAAAGTTCTAATAGAAACTTCTAACTTTCTTTCATCTGTCCTATTAACATTTGTTAACTGTTTGTTAACTGATTTCTTGCTTGCTTACAAAGACAGAAAGATAAGGAAGATGACAGCTAACTCTTTTCCCAATCAGAAGTGGGATATTTATTGGGATAAATATTAAGTGATAAATTTTCAATATTGTGATCAAAAAAAGTCAAACAAGAAGATGACTATGGGTAGTCCCATATTATAGCATGTGGTGAGAATTTTCTGGGCCTCACTGCTGTCATTTACTTTAGGAATAATAAAACTGGCAGTACTATCCTAACACAAAATAATCAGCCTATAGGAGTTTGTGAACTCTATCCTGCTATTTACCACTTTACAAATTCTAAGAGCTACCTGCCAGAGGGCATACAATGCTGTTGGGTTTGTTTTTTGTTTTGTTTTGTTGGCCTTTACTTCTAAATTCCTATTTAGAAGTAATACTAGAATACTGCTTTAACCACTTTAAATTAAATCCTGGGTTAGAAACTTTTACCCAAATTAGAATTACCATAGAAGTCAAGAGCATAGTTTGGGAATGAAGACTAACGGGGCTGAAATCCAGAATCTGCCACCCTCTAGTTGATTAACCTTAGGCCTATTAAGGTCAGAGCCTATTTCCTCCTCAGTAAAATAAGGATTATAAAATCGGTCACTGGATTGTTGAAACAAGAAATACAATAGTATGTAAAGCATTTATCAAAGAAATGAAACATACTCTGTACATAATGAAAAATTTAAAAAGCCTATTTCAATCAAATGATCTCTTCTTTAGCCCTTTATCCCAATAATATTGAAGAAAATGGAATGAGGTGATTACATGAGAACATTACATGTGAAAATGAACCGTGAACTCACCCAATCCAGTTTCATGTATAGATTTTTGCTCCTCACCCTACAACCTCTGCTTAATTCAAGATTGGTTTGGTTGTATCACTGAAGACTTCTTTTCATCTTTGATTTCATCTTGAAGGCGGAGTGGGATGAACATGCATGTATTCCCAAGGTCTACTATAAAAGCTGCATTTTTCGCTTTTTCTGTTCTGAGAACTATTTTGTTTTTATTGGAGTTATACTATGGATGAAAATACTTTGTGGATTTATTACATGTTCTTTCTCTCTCTTTTTTTTTTTTTTAACACTTGTTTTTGAGAGACAGAGCATGAGCAGGGGAGGGGCAGAAAGAAAGGGAGACACAGAATCTGAAGCAGGCTCCAGAGCCTGATGCAGGGCTCTAACCCACGAACCGTGGGATCATGACCTGAGCCAAAGTCGGACACGTACCCAACTGAGCCACCCAGGTGCCCCCCCTTCTACTTTTTCTAATACATTCCATAGAAACAGGCCTAATATAAAGACTTGGAATTCCCCTAAGTCAGGAAAATCTCTACATAAAATCGGACCCAATTAACTTATCCCTGTCACACTATAATTAAACCATTCCTCCTTTCTGACAAGGTAGTCAGTTAACATATGGACATAAGTTCTTTGTGAAGAAATCCATAGTTTCTTCAGTGATTGCCAAAGTAATAACTTCTGGGACAACCTTTGTAGCTACAATAACTACTATGAAAAGCCATGAAAATGGATTATCATGGTAGGAAGTATAATATATGGAGAATAGCATTAGATTTGGAGCCACAGAGGCCTGGGTTTGAATTCCAGGTCTGTCTCTTATTTGCTGTGTAAGTAATCTTAAGCAAGTTATTCAAACTGTTAGAGACTTAATTTCCCTTTTTGTGAAATGGTAGGGATATCTTCACTAGATGGTTTCTATGATTTAGTAAGATAATATCCATAAAGCATAGGGCCTGGCACATGGTCAGTACTCAATCATTTTTCTTACTTTTTACCTTCATCGTAAGCTATGATAATTATTACTTATGGAACTCTCTTATGCGAAGGCCTTCAAAGACAAGGTACTAAACTTGACAATTTAATGACCTTAGGAATAAAAATACTACTTTGAAGTAGCCAAAATGACATACATTATTTAGAATCAAACTGACTTTTGTCAATTCAGAACAAGAATCTGAATTTTCAAAGCAGTATTTCTTAAATAAACTCAAATAATTTTGAGCAGTGTTGAGAGGACAAAGAATACAATGCAATGTATCTTTTATGTATAGTCTTGTTCTTGGTCTTGTAAATTTAGGTAAGAAAAAATGATTTCCATTTAAAAGGCATAATTGTCTGGTAACATAAATTGAGTCTCTACATAGGTTCATTAATGATGGATTCTGCCAAGACTTCGTAATCACTGTATTTTCATACATGAATTCAGTCTTCTGAGGCCCATTAAGTATTATGTTTGAGGTTCCAAGGCTGGACATGGACTTTACTGATATTTGAGCCAACCTGTAATTTGTTTCAGCATTCATACTCCAAAAACTTATTCAATAAATACTTGTTGCGTGTCTAAGAGGTATAATAAAGTCTACCATTATCTGTAATCAAATATCAGTTGAATGGATAGAACATGAGACTTATCTTTGTAATCAATATTTAATAAAAAAAAGCAATAATTTTTTATTTGAAATAAGTATCTCTTTAACATTATGAGTTTCTCTTGAGAATTTGTCAGATTATGAGAAATAGGAGTTCTTTTGAATACTCATAATGAAATATTTATTTGTATTATCAAGGACCGCCAAACTTGTCTACATATTAGGTTTACAAAATCTATCAAACCATGTTCAAAATGTTTCCATTTCATAAAAACTAAAGCAGGTTTGGCCAGGTACTTCATTGCTTAATTTCATACCTGTATTTATGTAAGTTTAATGCACGTGTGTTTGATTCATTTACAATCAAATTACTCAAATGTTACTTTTAAAATTATTTATTTTGTTCTTAGGTATAATGTCTTTCTTTTAGGAGCTCAAAGCACTCTATAAATGTTAATGGGCATTTTCACAATACCCCTATGAAGGAGATGGCAACAAGTTCTGTGAATTTCACTGAGGTCATTTTTCAAGGGACCACAAAAACGTTAACACATAAAACCTCAGAGTCTTAGCAGTGCTTGGTCCTAAAAGGAATGTGTAAAATAATTAAGTAAGCAGATTTCACTCTGGTTTCTTCTTTGTTTATAATCAACAGGATTTTCTGAAAATGGTACAAAATTAATTAGTTGGGGGTAAAATAATCCATTTCCTATTTTCTTCTCTTTGTTTCACTGGTGATGGTAGTCATGACCACTAATCTTTCTCCTCTCCCAACTCCCCAGATTAAGAAGTAGATACTAGTCCACCTTTACAAATATCTCCCAGAAATATGTGCTTCCTTGAAAAGTTTGGGGAAAAATTAAGCTGAATATGTAGTGACTAAGTTATTGAATATAACTGAAAATCAATGTTAGTGAAAATGACTAACATAGCAAGACCTTTCATACTTTATCTTCCTAATTCAATACTTACCATATACCGGGAGTTTTTTAAAGTATTTATTAACTGGACTAAAGTTATTAGACTACACAAAAAACTCCAGATATCCAACATGCCTTTAATAAATAAGGTAAGTTGATAATTAATGTTACTTATGTTTCCAGAATTCAAATGGTCACTTCATACTGTTAGGTGAATAATTTTTGTTAAATTAGTAGAATCTACAACTTTAAAGAAAATGTTTAAGATTGGTTTCTGAATGATACATAGGTTCTTGTGGAAAAATAGAACTGACACAATTCTCTGTATTTAAATTTAATTTAAAAAAACACACTCGAGTACAAAAGAAGTATGAATCACACGAGTTACAGGTGTGATTATCAAGTAAAGAAAGGGGCAGGCAATCACTAAATTGGTGCCCAGGGAATATTTCATGGTTCACAGGAAAGAAAAATGACCCAAATAGTCTTTTATAAAATCCAAAGCCATTGCTAATATTGTAATAAAATAATCTTCATGAATAAAAACAATGCTTTCGAATAGTAACATGTGACAGAAAAGTACATTTTCTGGGCCTCAAAAATTAGATTATCTATAAATTGGCTAAGGGATATTGGAGGACATCCAATCATCATCTCTATACTCTGCGGTGATTTTTGACTCAGTCTCAAATTATCTCTTTTCTTGTTAGGAAAAAATGCTGAAATTTATCCTATGAAGATGATTTTTTGTATTCTTGTTCTGTAGCCCACAATCCTTAATTGCTACAAAAATATCTTTTGACCAGATTTCTATTCTGATTTTCTTTATGTATAATCTTTCTTTTATATGCATGTATGAACTCTATAATACACACATTTTTATATATAAAAATAAGGTAAAACTAAGATTCATAAACACAACAGTAAAATGTAATTGAGCACTTAGGCCATATAATTCTCATTAAATGTCCTATGAGATAGCTCTATATTTGTTGCAATATCCCCATTTTTAAAGTAAGTGAAGAAACTGTGGATTAGCAACTTGATCATGGCCACACATCTTAAAAGTGCTAAAACCTGGATTCAGATCCCAAACTGTGTAGCATTCAGATGTATAACAGTAAATGCATGACACTGAGACCCAACTCATCATCGCTGATGAATGTGCAAGAGAGAAAAATTATCTTTGATTTTTTTTATAGGAGTCAAAATAAGGAAATAATTAACTTATTATGTTAAATTATCTCAGGAAAAACGGTGATTAATTATAACAATAAACTAAGAAAGATTAGAAATTCACTGAAATCTTACTTAAAACTATTCTTGAAAACATAATTGGGCACACATCAAAATATCATCAAGGTTATTAGAAGCCATTGTTATCATAAAATAAGATAAAAACTAATTTTACTAAATGGAATCAACAAGGTCTTTAAACACAATTATATTTAAGCCATAATAGGAGCACCGAGCTGTTTTATGAGGCAATAATCTGGTTCCCGCGTGGATACACTATAAGGCTGAAGGCTGGTTAGAGTGTTTTGCAATAAGAGAACTGGATTATTGCCTCGTAAAATTGTTCCGCACTTTTCTCATTGTGATTATTCTACAAGTTTTTGAGAATTCACTTTTAAATAAATGTCAGTACACAAGTAAGTACTTATGTGGAAATAAATCTGTGACAAGGAAATAAAGCAAAGGAAGTACATACCACCCTTTGTAAATAACAATCTTAAGGCCTAAAGAAAGTAGTTTTTCATAATGCAAAATGATAACCAACCACTCTTAAACTTGAAGATTTGTTAGAGAAAAAAATTTTTTTTATTCTTTAAACTGGTCACCAGCCTTCACAAGCAGGTAATAAAGTGATATTCTTTCGTATTTATAGTGGGATCATCTTCTTCAGATGGATCTAATATTTATAAAATTCTCATCGGAAAATAGGTATTTCCAATTCTACTAAGTTTCCATTCAGTTTGTCTTTACAGGAGTATGTTAATCCCTTCCTATTCTTTCACTTTACAAGTGTGTATCACTTAATAATCATCTTTAGCTAATATTTCTGCAATACATTTATGTGCACAGAAATAGGCCTTGGGCTTAAGAAGAATTGAATATACATTATTTGATAGGTCAATTACCTTTGCTATATTTCACTGTCAAATGGAATTTTCTGTCTATAGATAAAATTACTATAAAATTATGGATCTATGATTAGTAAGTCATTTCTCCATAATTATTCACTTATCTCTCACTCACAAACTATACCTGCGTTGCCCTGGGATGCCCCAAATGTGTCAGATTATGACAACTGGCTCAAAATCCAATACCTTACAATCTAAGTCAAATCCAAATCCATCTCCCCTTGATCCAGGAAAGTATGAACTAAAACAAATAGCCCGCCCTCTATATATTCAACGTCCATTGTTGAGACCAGACCAGCTTAAAAACAAGAAATTGAAAAGGAGAGGAAACTGGAAGGTGCACACAAGTAACTAGTTCATGACAATTCAGTAATCTCGCTGTGAAAATACACTCAGATCCTTCTACTTGGGGTAAAGAATGTTCCCTCAATAGGCCTACTTTTTTTCCTGGATATAGATCTTCATTCTGTTCTCTTTGCAACATCCCTTATCATCCTTCCTTGGCTACATACGAAAAGTTTAAGGGAGACTATGTCCTTCCTGTCAATAGAGGAGTTTTCCTAGTCAGCTTTGTGCCTGGCTAAAGGTGAGGGTGTATGATTTTTTCACTCTTCAAAATCACAAACTCTTAATCCAGAATAGTAATAGAATTCTGTTAAAAGTTTAAGATTTTTAAAAAATACAGATTTGTTTCTAATCAACTCCATATGCCATAATCCATACCGCATTTTTTTTAAACACCTTTTAAAATGCATTTCATAACAACCAGATCATGCTATCAACATTTGGCCATGAAACCTCTTTGTCTAACACTATAAGGTCATCATATCCATTTTTTGCCTTACAGATCATCATAGGTGATAATTCTATGGCTTCACCATCGTATAACAAAGTTCACAATCCCCCCTATAATAGTTTCATCACAGTCTCCTATTCTTACCCAAAGCCTATTCCATGAATTTTCAGTTTTCATTATATTAGCAACCCAATCCTGTAACTAGTTTTGGTTTTACACATATTTCTGCCACAATAATGCTGCATAAAATATCCCCCCCATCACCAAATATCACGGACTTTCAAACAAGGGGTACATCTGGAGCAAGATGGCCTCAGACAGAAAGCAGATGCACAGGATTCCAAGCCTAGTTATAGAAGTATTTTTATTTCCTCTGTTTGTGCCCATCCCCTAAAAGTCCACTGCAAAGACAAGTCATGTGACTAGGGTGTTTATTTCATCTGATGATTGGGAGTAAGCAGAAGGCCACAAGGTAAAGAGTGCAAGGAAGTAAGGAATCACAATAAAAATACACATTTTAGAAGGAACTGACAAATCTGCAGTCATAATGAAAGACTAACAAACCTCTGACCACAATAAAATATTAGATTGAAAGATAGAAGAATACCAATGATTTAAAATATATAACTTAGTTTATGTCATATAGCTAAGAGAGTCTACACATTTATTTCAGGAAAAATGATAAAAATAAATTTAAACCATGTTGCAGGGGGAAAATCCTCAGTAAATTCTGAAACCTAGAAATCATAGGGCCACATTCCTTAAATAATATGAATATAATAGATGTTGACAAAAACAGGAAAGCATGTAAAATAACAACTGAATACATTTGGAAACCAAGGGGGAAAAAAAGACTACTTAAATAACTCTGAGATCAAAGATAAAATATAAATGAAGTTATACCCTATTTAGAAATAACCAAAAATGAGAGGACTCATTAAAACCCATCAAGGCACCCAGAACGTTTCTCAGAGGCAACTGTGTAATCATAAATGCATTGTTTAGGAAACAAGAAAGACAAAAAAAAAAAAAAAAAAATCAAAATAAGCTGTTAATTCAAAAAACTGTGAAAATAGCCAAATTAACTCAAAAAAGTGGAAGGAAAAAAATAAAGACATAAGATTGAACTTGAAACACTGAACAGAAGGGGGCTTGATCATAAAATTGAAGCTATATTACATACTTCTTAATACATGTAAATTTGAAAAATCCAAATTAAATGGAAATTTAATAGGAAAATGTAAATTCACTAAAATGGACTCATATATATCAAACACCCATTCAGAGCAGATGAAAAAACCAAAGATTTACCATGCATGCTTTAAAACTACCTTAATACCAACATCAAACTGAATTAAAAGTTTATACACAAACACAAAATCTAAATAAACCTAACATATAATGATATATATAAAACTTTTGAATATTAGAAAATTAACTACAGTAGTATAGTAAAATATTAACTGATCATGACCAAATATTTATATCATAACATATGAGGGCTCAACATTGCTCAACATTAGAAGGTTTTTTTTTAATTTTTTCTTTAACATTTATTTATTTTTGACACAGAGAGACAGAGTGTGAGGGGAGGGGCAGAGAGAGAGAGAGAGGCAGACACAGAATCCAAAGCAGGCTCCAGGCTCTGAGCTGTCTGCACAGAGCCTGATGTGGGGCTTGAACTTGCGAACCGCAAGACCATGACCTGAGCTGAAGTCTGACGCCCAACCGACTGAGCGACCCAGGTGCCCCAACATTAAAAGTTTTAAATCAGAGTTTAAAGGTGTTAACAGGATATGACCATGTAAATAAGTGTGTTTTTAATTGATGAAAACTCAATAAAGTGTTCTTTTTAAAAAAAATGCATTGATAAGGGTGCCTGAGTGGCTCAGTCAATTAAGTGTGAGACTCTTGGTTTCGACTCAGGTCATGATATCGTGGTTTGTGGAATTGAGCCCCATGTCAGGCTCTGCGCTGACAGTATGGAGCCTGCTTGGGATTCTCTCTTTCCATCCTCTCTACCCCTCCCCCACTCGCAGGCACTCTCTCTCTCTCAAAATAAACAAACTTTTAAAATAGAAGTAAAAATTAAAAAGTAAAAAATGCACTGATAAGGGGCACTTGGGTGGCTCATTTGGTTAAGCCTCCAGCTTGGTTCACATCATGATCTCACAGTTCATGGATTTGAGCCCCAAGTCAGGCTCTATGCTGACAGCTCAGAGCCTGGAACTTGCTTCAGATTCTGTGTCTCCCTCTCTCACTCATGCTCTCGCTCTCTCAAAAATAAACATTAAGAAACAATTTTTGAATGCACTGATAAAATCAAAATGTCATTTCAAACTAATACCCAACATGCCTTTTCCATATGCACAGATGCATACATAAACACATGCACACACAAAGGAACAATAAAATACATTTTTAAAAGCAATTTGGTAGGACATGAAGTAAAATGAATCGCTAAGAATAATCCACCAGAAAGCATTCTTACAAACAAGACAGTAAGCCTCCTGCTACAGCTACTATCCAAAAAACAAACAAATAAAAAAAGAATTTAATTCACAATCAAACAAAAATACAATATATCCAGAATTTAATCTACTAGAGTTGAATAAAACTAAATGAAGAAATCTATAAAACCTAGATAAAAGGAGAAACACAGTCTTGGAAGGAAAGATGTAATTTTAGAGAGATAACAGATTATCAAAATGATCTACTAATTCAATGCAATCCCAAACAAAACTCTAAAAAACTGTTCTCCAAGTTTGACAAACTAATGGTAATATTGTCTGGAATATGAAATAAGAATGGCATGGAAATTATTTTAAAAGAATACGAGGAAGGTCTCCTTTTTATCTGTTAAGAAATATTCCATAAAGTAATTTTAGTACTGGTGAAATTAGAAAATAGACAAGAGTAGAATAGAACTGAAGAAAAAGTCCCACTTAGAGATTATAAAGTTGCTACTTCAAAAACCACTTCTTGGGGATCAACCTCTTTTGTGACAGTGATGAACCATCTGTGAAATACACACACATATACAGAAAATTTTCCTCAGAGGCATTTGAACTAAATGTACAAACTTAAGCTCTAAATACTTAATATAAAATTGAGTATATTTATAATTTTTAGTAGAGGAGGTCTTAAAAGAGATACAAAAGGAAAAGATACAAATGTATAAAGGAAAAATTCATACATCCATCCACTGAGTATTTTAATAGTGCTGTATGACCACACATTAAGAAGTTTAAGAGAACGTAGATAAGGGGCACCTGGATGGCTCAGTCAGTGAAACATCCAACTTCAGCTTAGGTCATGATCTCATGGTTTGTGAGTTTGAGCCCCGCACTGGGTTCTGTGCTGACAGCTTAGGGCCTGGAGCCTGTTTCAGATTCTGTATTTCCCTCTCTCTTTCTGCCCCTCACTCACTCACACACACACACACACACACACACACTCACTCACTCTCTCTCTCTCACACACACACACACACACACTCTCTCTCTCTCTCTCTCTCTCTCTCTCTCAAAAACAAACATTTAAAAAAATAAAAAAGACAATGTAGATAAATATTTCCTAAGTATATTTCCACCTAATATTCAGGGAATGCTATTGTAAACAATATTTTTTTAACCAGATTTGAAAAATATAGAAAGTGTGAGAATATCTCGTATTGGCCAATGTATGGGGAAATGAGTTCTGTGCTGTAGTTTTGGTTAAAATGGCTTTTGCCTTGAGAGAAATTTGGTTGTCATTGCTGAATCCAGAAACTCCCCTTCTCGTTTCTATTATAGATAACCAATTACATGTTTCTGCAAAGACACACATAGAAAAATGTTCATCGCAGCACTGACTGCCATGCCAAAGAATGAGAAACGAGGCAAAAGTCTATCATTTGGGGAATGTTTAAATAAATACAAGTACATCAATAAATAAACAGTATGTGGCCATTAAAATTAATGAGACTGATATATAAATACTAACCTTGAAACATGTCTTCAATATATTGCTCACTGTAAAAAGCAAGTTGTAGACAAATATGCAGAGCACAGCCCATTTCTTAATGATGAAACATGCAGAGGTGTGTATGTAACATATGTGAGTGTGTTTATGAAATAAGTATATCCTTACTACAGTGACCGGGTACTAGAGAACACTCATTTATTTCATATTCTTTGTTAAATTTTATTTCCTGCATTTTTTTTTTTCTTTTTTAATGTTTGAGTGAGAGCGCGAGCCAGCACACAAGCACGAGCTGAGGAGAGGCAGAGAGACACAGAGAGATAGGGAGAGAGAGAGAGAATCCCAAGCAGGCTCCACACTGCCGGTACACGGAGCCCAATAGGTGGGTGTGGGGTTTGAAGTCACAAACCGTGAGATCATGACCTGAACTGAAGTCGGACACTTAACAGACTGAGCCACCCAGGTACCCCTACTTCCAGCATTTCTCAATTGCAAAGTCAGGGTTTATTTTAAAGACCTAAATCTATACTAACTAACCCTGGTTCTGTAAGAAAAAAACTGCCGAGATTATTTTTTGAATGAGCATTAAATTTTCTGTGTGCAGTATAAATTCAGTTATTGCTAAAACATTTCTATCTACAGATCTAAATTGGATATTAATTTTTATATTGATAAATTTTATCCCCTTTCATCAGTTAAAACAAAGCCATTACTTTCTACTGTGGCAAAAGCAGAAGGCAGAAATTTCTTTGGGATACTTCAAACTCATTATAATGAGAATATACAGTGGTTTTATTTGAAATCTGAAGAACAGTATTAGCAACACTAATGATAACCTAGGAGACTGAGACAGCAGTTAAATAAGTAGGCTCATTTGAACTCCTTCTAAGAAATGGTCATTTTGAGGTATTTACCAGATCATTCAATTACTAGCAAAGTATGTAAAATTATTTTAGGAAAGTTTGTTTTTTTGCTTGTTTGTTTGTTTTTCCTACAATATGATTATGCCTGTCTCAAAGTCAGGGCTTCAGAATTCGTCCCCTAAAATGTTTGATCATTTCAAACAGGTTGAGTTATTAAAGTCACTGCTCTCTATAAGACTTTCTCTTTGGTCTCTTAAGACACCAACCCCCTATTGCAGATACTTGTTTCTACAAATGAAAAGCCCTTAGGATGTTTCTAGGTAACTTCAGTGCTGTCACATTAACAATCTAACTTAGAGCTTCAGAGGAAAAAAGGTCTATGCACAATATTTAAAATTACCCACTTTTCAAAAAGCAAGAGAAAAATTTACGGCCATCTGAAAAGACAGAACAGATTCTGAACTGGTAGTTTTGCTAATAATCTGCTATTATCACACATGGAACTAATGGAATTTGGGAAGCTGAATTTGAGATTATCCCAGAACTACTGTCTTTAACTTCCACTGTGGATAGAACCTGTCAGTTTGCCCTACACAAGACAGACCAAAACATGCCAACTTGAACCATAGCCCCCTCCATCCTCACCCCCACCTCCCTCACTGTGGAACTCAGTTCTTGGGCTAATGGCAGATGTCCATAGGAAGTCACACTTCTTCCTTCTCAGCCCCCTTCTTAACACAAGTTCAGGCAGTTGCCAACAATTATTTGGAATTCAAAAACAAGGTGAAGTATACTGGCCAATTCTGCCCTACATAAACATTTAATTTTAACCATTTCTGTCCTCCTTTTTCTCCAACACAATTCTACCTATTACTGCTAATGTACCTTTGCTCCCTTTTCCACCTTTAAGGTGTCCTCCTCCTACATTGTGTCCACTCAAATCATTTCCATCTTTCAAGGCCCAGCTCATGTCTCACTTTCTTCATGGAGCGTCACAAAGGCATGGTAGACCACTGTAACCTCCAGCTCCTCGGGAGGCTTCCTTGAGCATTTTTCACACAGAGTAGGGAGCCGACATTACCAAGAAAATTGTTAATTATCTAACTTATGAATACCACTATCAGAACACACTCAATAAAACAGAGTAAAGAGTTACTAACAATAATTAGTGATTTTAGGTTTTTGGTGATTTTAAGTGCAGGTTGAAAGACATTACTGAAGCTGATTTTTTTTTTTTTTTTTTTTTTTTTTAAAAAAAAATAAATAAGTTTTTTTTTTTTTTTTTTTTTTTTTTTTTTACTAGCAAAGAACAAGTTCTCTTTATTTATTTTTTAAAGAAGAAACACATGAACAGGATTTCAAAAACTATTCATCGGGATTATAAAACTGCCGATGACATTTCAGAACTTCATTTTAAAAAATATCACTTGTCGCATAGCAAAATGTATTCCAATTGGATTTAACATTCAAATCAAATTAGCAATGCTACTTTATAAACTTCATAATGAAATTGTTTCAGCTGTTTGCCAGTGACCACCATCCTCCTAATTCTCCTGGTTTGGAGCATGAAGGCTACAAGTTGGCTTTACAAATTTATTGAAGATCTATCAATTCTGAATTTATTCTCCCTACAAAACACATTATTGTGTACATTGTAAATGCATCATGTTGTTGTTTAGTCCACTGGAGAGCAGAAATAAAGCTCATTTCAAGATGACTGTCAAAACCGGTTGCGGGGAGGGGAGGTGGGGGTGGGAGGGACACTTAAATGTTAAGAATTTGCATAGCTCACGTTTCAAATACTAATTAATGGATTTAAGGCTGTGTAAAAATGCTGGAATTTCACCGTTTTAAAGTTAAGCATTGAGGATGTAAAATTCAATGTACTTTATAATATTGTATTTAACAGCACGATAGAGAATCATGCAGCAGGGAGAAGTATTCATCTTCTCTTTTTCTTCCCACAAAGGATATCTTTAGTGTCAAAGCCTAATTTTCCAAAAAGTTTAAACATGACTCTCGTACATGCCAAATGACTTATTTAACTTATTAATGAGGAAACATCAAGATGGTAAAGCCAAGTCAAAGAGTATTTGAGAAATAGAGATATATACAGCTAATGAGGAAAATTATACTGTAATGTTTGCTAAGTCAAAGATAAAATCGGTTAATGTCCTAAGGGACAATGCAACATTAAGCACATATCCATTTCTATACATGGCAGAAATTATATTCATTTCTACTGGACAAAATCTACAAGTTTGAATAAAATATAACATTTAGCTCCTAATCAACAGATCAAACAAAGGCACAGTCTCCTAAAGGATAACACAAATAGTCCTTGAAAAGCCCTGTTAGACAACCTGCTAGCATGACTTTGAAGGCTATGCAGTCAAGCTCATGCCTCATGTTAAAGTTTTAGATAATTTTTCTCAACACTAACATTGCTTTTGCAAGTTAATTCAATTTTTAGACCATTAACAGTTTGAATTTGCTTTTTATTAGAACAAAAGGTTTCTCACACACACAGGAAAAGAGAGAACACTCTGTTTTCATCATCTTATGAGAATCCTTTCACCAACAGGGAAAATACCAAGAAGCCATGTGAAGATGAGGGTGCTTGACTGGTCTCAGCCATCAGTTCTAAAGGGTCTCAGCAAAATTACAATTGACTTCATGTTTTGAATCTGCAGGATTACTTGTGAATTGTGCAAAGAAAGTCTTATAAATTTGGGGGTAGGCCATACCATTGGTAAGTAGTTCTTCCCTTTCTCATCTTTAAAATAACTTAAAAGGTGCTCTTTATTAAATATGGAATGCTTGAATACAACATCTCTTTCAGGATACAGACCTAAAGTAGAAGAGGCTGTTAGAAGAGGCCCCTCACACTTAACATGTCTATGTAAATAAACACATCAAACCGTTCGAGTTTCCATCGATTTGGCACTTCTAGTCTCCATATTCCTTTACCATAAGAAATTTACCACTGACTTCTGGCTTTCATGTTTGTATATATGCTTCAGGCAGGCAGTTTATTGCATTAACAAGTAGCATCAAGTAAAGAAATACAGGTTGGGCTTTATCTAAAGCTGTCTTCCACAGGCTGAGGAGATGCTGAAATCTAACCCATATACCCCTTTTCAAGCCTGGGACCCAGGAGGTTGCATACCTCTTTAGGGAGTAACGTATTAAAAATTCATGTAATTGGTACAGCCACTTTGGAAAAAGGCTCCTCAAAAAATTAAAAATAGAAATACCATACAATCCAGTAATTCAATTACTGGGTATTTACCCAGAGAAATTGAAAACACTAATTCAAAAACCTATATGCAGGGGCGCCTGGGTGGCGCAGTCGGTTAAGCGTCCGACTTCAGCCAGGTCACGATCTCGCGGTCCGTGAGTTCGAGCCCCGCGTCAGGCTCTGGGCTGATGGCTGAGAGCCTGGAGCCTGTTTCCGATTCTGTGTCTCCCTCTCTCTCTGCCCCTCCCCCGTTCATGCTCTGCCTCTCTGTCCCAAAAACAAATAAACGTTGAAAAAAAAAATTAAAAAAAAAAAAAACAAACCTATATGCACCCCTATGTTTATTATTTACAGTAGCCAAGATATGGAAGCAACCTAAATTTCCATCGATAGATATATGGATAAAGAAGATGTTGTGTGCGTGTACACACCCACCCACACATGATGGAATATTAGTCATAAAAAATGAGATCATGCCATTTGCAACAATATGGATAGACCTTGAGGGTAGTATGTTAAGTGAAATAAGTCAGGGAAAGATAAATACCCTATGATCTCACTCATATGTGGACCCTAAAGAGACAACAAGTGAATAAAAAAGCCGACCCATAAATACAAAGAACTGATGGTTGCCGGAGCAAAATGGGGTAGGGGATGGATGGGATGGGCAAAATGGGTGAAGGGAGTGGGGAGTACAAGCCTACAGTTATGGAATAAGTGACAGGAATGAAAGGTACTACCTAGGGAACATAGTGGTATTGTAGTAGCTTTATATGGTGACTGATGGTAGCTATACTTGTGGTGAACATAGCATAATGTATAGATTTGTCAAATCACCATGTTGTACACCTGAAACTAGTGTAACATTGTGTACCAATTATACCACAATTAAAAAAAAATCACACAAAGTCACCTTTTGGATGAACTGTGGTTTCCATTAATGTGGTACATCTTATCAAAGCAAGGGCAGCCTCATTACACCTCTGAATCAGAAGGCAAAATCTGGCTGAAGAGGTTTCTTGATTCATATATAGCAATAAATATGAAAATGCAGACATAATGAAAACAGAGGACATACAGCTATTTTCAGAAAAGCAAAATTAAATAACTAAACATGGGGGGCGCCTGGGTGGCGCAGTCGGTTAAGCGTCCGACTTCAGCCAGGTCACGATCTCGCGGTCCGGGAGTTCGAGCCCCGCGTCGGGCTATGGGCTGATGGCTCAGAGCCTGGAGCCTGTTTCCGATTCTGTGTCTCCCTCTCTCTCTGCCCCTCCCCCATTCATGCTCTGTCTCTCTCTGTCCCAAAAATAAATAAACGTTGAAAAAAAAAATTTTTAAATAACTAAACATGGGACATACTGTGGGCAGGAGATGCAGAAATTGGAAATTCACAGCATTGAAGGATGGTGGAATTAATAGCTAACATGTATTAAGAGCATACTGTGTCCCAGGAACTGAAATACATTCTTCGTATGAATCATTTCAATATTTTGTTGAATAACAGATTCTACATATGCCACAACTGCCGTTGGCTTTGCATGACTGAATGAATTGATCAGAAATTCAAAAATTACACCACAGAAGAATCCGAAAGCAAACAGCAACAGCAGAACCTAGGCTTTAAATCTTTATTCCTCATGACATATTGCAAAGGTTTTCATTTTTAATTTCAACTAAAGAATCTCTGCACGGAACTTATTAAGAATATACCCCAGCTGCTGCTCTTTCTTTTCAGTGTGACCCCAAACAAGGAAAGTTTCACATGGTGTTAGGTTTCTGAGTGCAAGTTTAGCACAGCTGTGATATCAAATGAAGTACCACCTGGCCCGATCACCCTAACAATACGGCCTCTGTCCTCCACAGCTAACAGATGGATTGGGTGTCAGCTTGATATCATAATCTGTTCAGTTTGTAATATGGAGCATTACCCACCCATTTAGGATTCATCTCTTCTTCTCTGATGGCATGTTGTACCCTAAATGGAGAGATGACACTATCATTATATGCCACTATCACTAGTCATATGGAATCTTAGTTTGCATTACTTAAGGATAATTATATGGTGCTCTAATTCATTTGGTGAACTGTCACTCCACTACTGAAATACTTATGTGGAATTTTAACAAATACTATGACATTCATAAAGCATATTACTAGTCTTCAACATTTATTTCATTCCTTTTTATTTTTTAATTCCAGTTCTAAATAGCGACTTCCTTAAATCTGTGCTGCCGAGTTTCTCTTTGGAGCATTAAATTGAATCTCAATAACCTTACAGTTGAAGTGATTTTATACTTGCATCTAGCCCTTCATATCAAATATGATAATAAAAAAGCTATCAGAACATATGTGCCTGTAACATCTATCATCAACATTTACAAGGATGGTATGATTACTGATAATTAATTCATCAAACATTTATTAAGTGTCTCTTAAATTCAAGGCACGGTGATAGACAATGGGGCTGCAGAGAAGAACACAAAGTATTTCAGCCTTCTAGGCAGTTTTAGTCTTTTCTAATCCCACCTCTTCCCTCCACTGCTCTCAGAAAAGCTCATCACTTGAATTATGCAAACAGTAGTTTTCCAAGTATTGTGGATTCTGTTTATTGAGTAGACCAATGCCCATCACCAACCCCCTCTTCCATTGTTAGTTATGTCTCAGTGTAAATACTGGACTCATCACATCAGTCTCTCTTACAAGCTAGAGCCAGCCAGAGAAATGTCAGCAGAAACCTGGTAAAAGTGATGGGGGGCGGGGAGGGGGGGCAAGTACGGGAAACTGTGGGAAAGGATTCCCTTTCTCATAAAAGAGAAAAACAAAAACAAACAACAACAACAAAAAACCTCAATCACCCATCTTCCAACCTTGAATGTGAACATGATACTGGGAGTTATAGCCTCATGAGGCAAAAAAAAACCCAAAAAAAAAAAAAAAAAAAAAACCAAACAACAAAAAAGATAATCACTACGATTGGCAGGTAGGGGATAGAAAGCACCCAGAAATCTACTGTTGAAATCTACTACTTGTCGGATAGAAAGAACCCTATGGCTGTGTGACCCATTCTTAGGTAATTTATTATTGGCAGACAAAAGTAATGGATATGTCAATTAAATAAAAATAAAGCAACTTCATGAGTATATCAAAACCTTTTCTGATCAACAGCCTATTTCCTTTTAAAACAATATTTTCCAAACAGAAAAGGGAAACTGTAGGGCATTAATACCGCAATTTGGTTTAAGATGGTTGCCATCTTAGATACAGGATGTAATTCCTCCCTAAAATCATAGTTACTATAAAGTATTAATAATCTTTTTTAACCATAGTGATGACATATTCATGAAAAGTATCTGTTGTGCCTTTTTTTATTAAAATGAGATTTACATCACATTTGAGGATAATACTGATAAATATTTCATCTTTAGTCATCATTGTTATTTATTCCTCATTCCTCTTTAAACTGTTAAAATTTCTTCCACAAAATAGTAATCCTGTGTACTTTTATAGGATAATATTTTCATTCAATTGACATGCTTTCCACATACCTGGCTTTGTTTTGAAATCAGAAGGTATACGGAGAATGAGAAATGACCTCTTCTCTCAAGGAACCCACAAAGAGAGGAGAAACCATTAAGTGAACTTTTACATTGATTAGCATATCACTGCCAATAGGAGCACAGAAAAGCTGGGCAGTGCATAACTTGCCCCTCTACCCAGATGCCTTCAAGTCAAAGCCACCTAGTTTCTAGCTGCTAGGAATATGTGGTAATTGAAGAATCACTCATAGCTGCCTCCATCACAGAGAAATGACCTCAGATACATCGAACTGTTTAACCAAAGGTTATGTGGGATCAAACGTGTGACCTCCTACTTTCCATCTGGGATAATTCTGAAGGGCCATCTCAGACTTATCATCGGATTGCCTGAGGGCTTAGCTGCACATGGGTTTTTAAGTTTATTTGTATTTATTTTGAGAAAGATACAGAGAGCAAGCAAGGGAGGGGTAGAGAGGAAAGGAGACAGAATCCCAAGTAGGCTCCACGCTGTCAGTGCAGAGCTGGATGTGGGGGCTCAAACTCCTGTACCAGAGATCATGACCTGAGCCAAGACCAAAAGTCGGACACTCGGCCGACTGAGCTACCCAGGTGCCCCTAAGCTGCACTTGTTTTGAGAAACCACTTCTCTTTCCACCCAACTCACTTCCCTCATTTCCTTTCAGTTATCTCATGAAAGTATGCTCACCTAAGGTTTCTGTGTGTGTGACTAGTTCTCAAAAAACAAAATAGAGGACAATGGATGACCAAAATCTTGAAGGTGAGTAAGTGGCACTTGAAAAAAAATAAAAATTAAAATTAAAAACTAAAAACAAACCCTGGGGAAAAAAAAGACAATCTTCCAAAGAAAAGTACATTTGCCAAGAGAATTTTCAAAGGCATAGTTATGTTCAAGAACCTGGAGTGAAGCAAGGATCCTAGCACGGAGGATGTAACTTAAGATGCTGGAAAGTATATACTAGAAATATCCATAAAAGATTTTGAACATCAAACAAAAAAGTTTGAATTTTATCATGAAGGCAGTAGAGAATATTACCAATTAAAACTGGAAGAAACATTCAAAGGCCAAAGTTCAACAAATATGAGCTTATTATTTTTACCAAATTCCACAGGTAGTACAGTTGCTGGCATTGGTTCAACAGTTTACCTATATCAACACCATGTCCCTGACTGCTCTTGGTTTTCCTCATGATCATATGAGGACTATGGAGCCTCCAAATATCTGTTCGCCAGAGGAAGAAGCAGAAAGAGGAAAACTGGGAGCAGTGTCAGCCCTCTTCCTTTTTAGATCATCTCACTTTCCTTCTGTGAAGAAAGCAAAGACTTTCCCAACATCTACCCAGTATGCTGTGCTAAACTCCTACCATCTTTATAGTGGAGGCAAGTAGTTAGAGTGAAGATCAGAATGGGCGTTGGGTCAACCAGCCTATATTGCCCACAAAGTTACTAAAGGATTTAGAGGAGGTGAGAGACAGGGTAACATTATACTAGCAGGGAAAATTCTGTACATGGCGTAATATGGGTTGTATATTGTAGTGATACAAATAATGTAGGACAAAGGCCTGAAATAAAGAATCATTGTAATTGAGGTAATAGGGATGAGAAGAAATGGAAGAAAACAAGAAATGTGGAGGGGTGCCTGGGAGGCTCAGTCAGTTAAGCATCTGACTCTTGATATCCGCTCAGGTCATGATCTCATGGTTTGTGCACTGGAGCCCCACAAGCGGCTCCATGCTCAGCATGGAGGCTGCTTAAGACTCTCTCTCTGTCCCTCCCCCACTCGAGATTTCTCTTTCAAAATAAACAAACATGAAAGAAAAAAAGATATATGTGGAAATATATGGTGAGAAGAAACTGATACAGTCACTGGAGAAGAATGCTTCAGTTTTAGAAGGTAACTTGATACTTGTTTTATTCCCTTGCATGCATGTCCTCATTTGAGCATCTGAGATGGAACAGGTTTTATTATTCCCATTTTAGAGATTTAGAAAGCAGTGTTCAGAAATATTAAAGGATTTATTCAAAAATCTCATGGCTAGTGATTTTCAGAACTGGGGTTGAAATCCAGGTGATTAAGTTAATCATGTTTGCTCTCCAAACTGTGGGATTTAGTATAGCTCTAATGAATTATTTTATTATCTAAATTATTAGACATTAGAATTAGTATAGATGTGGTTCTATGAGCAATATGGCTTTGTAAATCCCATAAATCTCTCTGGACAAAATGGATGCTCATAGATTGCAGCTATGAGCAGAACAAGAGAATAGAGGAAGAGAGAAAAATCATCTAAAGCATAATGTACAGGATGAGTAGAGGTTTATGTTCAGATCATTTATTTTTTTTAATTTTAGAGAAATAGGGAGAGTGTGTGAGCTGGGGAGAGGGGCAGAGGGAGGGAGTGTGTGTACGTGTGTGTGTGTGTGTGTGTGTGTGTGTGTGTGTGTGTGTGAGAGAGAGAGAGAGAGAGACAGAGAGAGAGAGAGAGAGAGAGAGGGAGGAAGGGGGGGAGAGAGAGAATATGAAAGAATATCTCAAGCAGGTTCCACGCTCAATGCAGAGCCCGATATAGGACTTGATACTATGACCCTGGGATCATGACCTGAGCTGAAATCAAGAATCAGACACTCAACCAACCGCCCAGGTGCCCCTATATTCAGATCATTTTTAACATATAAAGAATCTTTATACTGTAATTTTTTAAAGAATTGTTAGACTGTATATGTTTGATTTCATGACCACTGTTAAACTATTTATGTTTCTTCCGGTTATTCATTTACTAACAAATATTAACCTCCAAATTATAGGTCAGGAACTATTTTCAGTCCTGGTTTTAGGAACATGAATAAGACACAATTCTAGAAACAGATAGTTGAACATAAGCTAAGCTCTACTTAAGATTATTTTAATTCTGAAATACCCCTTGAAGTAACTGAAATTTGTAAAACCAGATGAAAGTCATCCAAGAAGAACACCAGGAATCAAGAATATTTTTGAAGCACATAAATTATACTGCTCATAAATGCAGAAGAAAAAAAAAAAGGCAATCTATGTCTAGATGGAATTACCAGAAAATACAATAAAAATTTCTTCTCCAGAGGGATAGATTAGAATTCATGGTACTTTGTATTTTCCTGAGCTGGATATTTTGGGAAGGAAAATAATGGCTCTACTGTATCCACTGAGTACACAGAGTCCAAGTGAAGAAAAACTAATTGTTCATAATAGCCAAGTTATCATCACCTGGCAAAAAATAACCATAAGAAATCGGCCAAGCTATTTAAAAAAATTTTTTTTTAATTTTTTTTTTTTACACTTTCTATTTTTGACAGACAGAGCACATATGGGGGCAGGGCAGAATGAGAACAAGACCCAGAATCCGAAGCAGGCTCCAGGCTCTGAGCTGTCCTCACAGAGCCCAATGGGGGACTCGAATCCACAAACCATGAGATAATGACCTGAGCCCAAGTCAGATGCCTAACCAACCGAGCCACCCAGGCTCAGCTACTTTAAATGTTTGTATTGCTCAAGTTTGAGGAACAAATGAAAAGATAATAAAAGGAGAAAGTGTTGCTAGAATTTACCAATTGCTCTAATAGAGCACGAAAGTACAGAAATATACTTGAATTCCATGTAGAAGAAAACCAAAAAGCATAGAAAGTGGACAAAAGATTGAACAATGAGATGCACGACTTTTAAAAAGTGGGATGGAAGTGGATCAAGAGTTCCAGTGAAATTATTGGAATTTGGTTTTAAAGGGGGAATACATTAAATCTTGGTAAATATCTGTATGCATCATATTTGATTATAAATCATTACTTGTGTTTACATTATTTCATGTGACATTTGCTTTTTATGTCAAAAGGGAGCATTACAAATATCTTATTTATCAATTCAATAAAGTCTAAAAATATTTTAATATTTTCCTCAAATTTGAGAACACATAATGGATTCATAAGCATCCTCCCTTTTATGGTTAGAGATATTAATACTGTAGAGATTTGCTTTGCCCTTTTTTTTTAAGGCATTTCAGAAGTTTTCTAGTTTGGAGTATTCTATTAAATATCCTTCCTCTCTAAAGCAATTTCTACATAATTTATAGAAATATTAAATATCTGTTAAGTCGTAAGAATTATTTATTTGCCAAAGGGACTTACTACTTACCTAACACTTTAATTTTAACTATCTCTCATTATGTTACTAACTGTAGAGGAAGCAGATCTTTTAAAATAAATTTTGCCTCATACACAGAGCAAGTATTTTGTAATTATCTTTTTGAGAGGTTTAATACTTGATACTACCTTACCAGGCTAAGGTGTCTTAATTGTCAGGTGTTAATTCTGGAACCTTTAGCATTAACTTCAACTTTTTATTACTGTGGCTTCTACCTTCAGCTCTTTAAACTATGGATATCCAAGGCAACACAAGTGACAAAGACTGTCCTTTATCTAATTCCAGTCAGGCTCCTCTAAGACGTCTTCTCAACTGGGCCTCAAGCTGGTCTTCTAAGAACTGCGACTCCCAGAGCAGATGATTTTGCCCATCACCACCCCCCACACTCAGGGACTGGTATAAACACGAGCATAGTTTGTGAGATTGAGGCTTTGTCCCTAGGGTAAACCCAGCCCCTTTTAAAACATCAGAGACAGCTCAACATCGCCAAAGGAATTCATCCCCACCTAAACCTGAAAACAAGCCCCTGAACCTCCTCTTTATTTTTTTTTTCAAACTTTTTTTTTTTTTTTTTTTTTTTTGGGACAGAGAGAGACAGAGCATGAACGGGGGACAGGCAGAGAGAGAGGGAGACACAGAATCGGAAACAGGCTCCAGGCTCCGAACCATCAGCCCAGAGCCCGACGCGGGGCTCGAAATCACGGACCGCGAGATCGTGACCTGGCTGAAGTCGGACGCTTAACCGACTGCGCCACCCAAGCGCCCCCTGAACCTCCTCTTTAAAAAGTACATTTGGAGGTGCCCGAGTGGCTCAGTGGGTTAAGCATCAGAGTCTTGATTTCAGCTCGGGTCAGAATCTCACAAATCATGCTCTGTGCGGACATCCCAGAGCCTGCGTGGGATCCTCTCTTTCTGCTCCTCCACCATGCATGTGTGCACTATCTCTCTCTCTCTCTCTCAAAAATTAATAAGCTTGAGAGAAAAAAAAAAAGTTTATTTAGGAAGCTTGCAATTTTAAATGCTTTTTTTTGTCCCTTTGAGATACACAGTTGATCCTTGAACAACTTGGGGGTTGGGGTGCTGACCCCCACATATAACTTTTGACTCCCCCAAATATTAACCACTAATAGCCTCCGGTTGACTGAAAGCCTGACCATTAACAGTCAATTAACACATATTGTGTGTGTTATATATATTAGATACTGTATTCTTACAATAAAGCCAGTGAAAAGAAAATGTTATTAAGAAACTCATAAAGAAGAGAAAATATGTTTATAGTGCTGTACTTAGATTTATTTTTTCAAAAATTTTTTTTTCAACTTTTATTTATTTTTGGGACAGAGAGAGACAGAGCATGAACGGGCGAGGGGCAGAGAGAGAGGGAGACACAGAATCGGAAACAGGCTCCAGGCTCTGAGCCATCAGCCCAGAGCCCGACACGGGGCTCGAACTCACGGACCGAGAGATCATGACCTGGCTGAAGTCGGACGCTTAACCGACTGCGCCACCCAGGTGCCCCTTATACTTATATTTATTTAAAAAATCCACATACAGGCAAGCTGGGCCAGAACAAGGGCAGCAGTAACAGTGGGCACAGCCACAGAGTCACCATGCTCTACAGACTGGTGGCTTCGGGTCTGCAGCAGCACGTGTTGGGTGAGCCTTTGTGTGGCGACGGCAGCCCAGGGTAGAGCTTCACCATCTGTGTGAAGGTGTACCATTTCTAAGAAATTTGACTCAGTAGGTCTAGATACAATCTGCTTTCTGGAAAATTCTCAGGTAGCTCACAGGTTCTCGCTGGTCTGAGAACCACTCTACTCACTCATCACTGAAGATGTTTATATGAATTCGAAGATGGAATGATGGTAGTTCTTATCAAGGATAGACCAAATGTATTCATCAGTACTAATCAGAATCATTGCACTGAATTCTACTGCTAATTCAGTCAATATGTATGTGTGTATGAAATTTAATTTTTTTAATCTTTGGTTCCACATCCTTCCGATAACTTTCAATTATGTAATAAATAGAGTTAAACTCTCAAAAATGAAAATTTTTATCATTGATTAGTATATAGTTTACAACGCCCTTATAGGCAATACCTTGTATTGATTTGGCTTCTCCAAATGTATACTACCTAAGAATGAAATGGAACCCCACTCTTTCCCATTCTGTAACCACCTATGTAAGTCCGGGTACTCTGAGAAACAGATGCCAAAACAGAATTAAATGTGCAGATTTTATTAAGGAAAATACCTGTGTGAAAGCAAATAATAAGAGTAGGAATGACTGAATGAGTCATTGGATTGCTATGCAAGTCTGAACAGAGTGAAGAGGGAAAACGTGTGGAGTACAAGTGTCACAGTCGGTTATGTAACGGCAGATTCGACCAAGCTGTGGGAGAGTCCCTGAACCATCCTCAGCCAACACAAGAGGCATGGATTTGTCTTTGGATCCCTACCATATTCAGTCACTGACTAGGAGCAGCCTTTGAGAGGTTTAGCCTCTGTGCAAATTCAGCGATGGATTTCAAAGCATAGCAGCTGAAGACTTTGATTAATTATACTCCCTGGAATAGGAAAGAAGTCTACAAAGTATTATCACCAACACACCACTCCCACTCATTCTCGGTACATGCATCTATCTGTCCAACCAATCACATTAGTCAGTAACTGGTGCTTGGCCCGTGCTCAATCAAGTTAGCTCCAAGAATCTGCTGAAATTATTGGAGAAAATAGAAATTTATTTTCATTAGGATTGTTAGCCATAAAAATTATGTCTGGAGCTGATCGTGGATATCCTCTTCTGCCACTTCATGGAGAAAGGCTGACAAAGCATAGAGGCAAAACAGGAAAAAACAAAACAAACAAACAAAAAAAAAAAACCAAGCATGAGACCAAAGAGATTCTAGAACGGAGACTACCAGAATCATTTACCCTATTGTACTTTCCAATTGTTTGAAATTATAAATTTTATTTAAGTTTTAAGCCACTTTGAGTGGGTTTTAATTGCAATAAAGAGCTGTGTAATACAACATTTTCTGCAAATTATATAATTAAACCTTTACAACAAATTTCAGAGATAGAGGTCATTATCCTCATTGTACAGGTAGAAATAGGCCATAAAGATAAAATGATTTGTCAAAGATTATCTAACCTGGTAAGATATTGAACTAGGACCCAAATTTCTACTTTATTGAAACCTACTGCCATCAACCAGTTATATAGCTTGGCTTGTTAAAGTTTTTTCTGTAAGTGTCTAATTACTTTTTTTCCCTGTTTTAATGAGAATTATGGTGAATAATCTCTATATGCTATGGGTATAGCACATATGTTTGCATCTAATTTAATCCTATGCCTATGTACATGGATGTAGGACTAAGATTTCAGAATTTGAAAGCTAATAAAATTACCTAAATATAGTACGCTATATTTGATTATATATTATTGATTTTCCCCTCATAAAATTATGCAAGAGGTCATATATAGTATTACTATTTATACCATTTAATGAGTACATTTTTTTATCTGAATTTTGTCATTTGACATATGTTTCTAATTTGTGTAGGTCTCATGTGCTCATGTCTGTTATTGTTTAAAGTCAAGAATGCAAGAATTTTTAAACTTAAAATTGAGAGCTTCAAATTACCTTATAAAATAGTTCTAAATGAATGCTAAGGATTGGACAGACAGATCAATGTGTACTAAAAGGTTTTTCTGTACCTCAAGTCTAACTATGAAAACCCTTGTTCTTTATCTAAATTACATTCATTTTGTATATAATTATATATAATATTTTTCACATAATGACATGTAATGCCAATTTTTGTACATGTTAATGCCAGAAATATTTGACCCTCTTCTGGTATTTAGGGTGAGGGTGGCACCAGTAAATCCATTTATTCAGAAAACCCTTAGAGGAACTTTTAAAGCAGGAGTTAGTCTTAAAAAACCATCTACTCTAACCTCATTATTTCATGGATAGAAGAACTGTGTTCTATAAATTAATGTCACCTGCTTAAACATTACAAGCTTAGCTTTAGCAAAGCTGGAAGTACGATTTGCCTCTTTACAATTCCATTTACTTACTCATTCCATTGAGTCTGCCCTCCAAAGGATCGGCAAAACAGTGAGTGCTAATTCTTTGGGTAGGTCTCCTTGGTTTTCAATTATTTAAATTTTGTATTTGCTTTGTGTTTCTCAAAATTATTTGCTGTAATAACTGCACACTGTAATGGAGCCAAGTCCCACTTTGTGAGTCCCACGCCCAAATCTACCACGCTTAATACAATACCACACATGTTTATATATGTGTGTGCACACAAGCACACACATGTATGCACATAAAGAATTTTCAGATCACTCTATTTAGACACTAAGAACACAAATCACTTGCCAGGTATTGTGAGAGTGTAGTAGCTATGGCTGAAGAACTGAAGAGATTCAATTTTTCATGTGAAAGATAATTTAAATGTGAAGCTTAAGTTGGGCAATATAGTTAATTTCAGTCATCCTACTGCCTTGTTTTCTCTCCCTAAACTTCCCCACATCTATGATTTGTATGCAGTGTCTCCAAAGTCCATCTCCTACCCAGTCCCAACACAACTTCCTTAGACCAGTTCCCACCATTGCTTGCCTAAGTTACTGAAAACACCTATAAACAAATCTCCTTTTCTTCAATCTTCTCACCCTCTCATCTCTGCCCTACTCAGCAAGTAGAGTGATCTTTTTTTAAAAAGTCAAATCCAATCAAGTCACTTTGATAAATCCCAGAGTCCTTCAGAAAAGTTCAAACACTTTAGTTTGGCATGACAGGCCCTCTAAGGTCTCTACTTTCTTATCTCTTATCACTACCCTCATCCTGCATTATCATCTGCTATCCAGTAATTCTTTCCATTCTCCAGAGATTTTATACCTCTAAGCCTTCCCACCGGATCCTTCCACAATTTAAAATATTTCATTTCCTATTTTATCGCCCATAATATCTGATACTTCCTTCAAGTCATAGCACAGGTATTACTGCAAATCCTTTTTTAGCCACATATTCTAGATTAGATGTCCATCTTCTGTTCTTAAGCAGCACCCAGCTAACACTTCCATACAGCATTTATCACACCATATAGTAATTGTCCACTCCTGTGTCTGCCTGTATCACTAAATTATACATAGTTGGGGAGTGTGTGTCATCTATTCCTTCCTTCCCAAGACCCTCCCATATTCTGGGTACCATGCATGTGATATTCAAATGTTAGTACAACCACGGTTTTCCTGACACCTTCTCCCTAGTAGAAGCCCCAGATTCTTGGTATCTTCAAATTCCATTTAGATCCTGGGAATACCGATCCCATAGCCTGTGAGTACACGAATATCACTTTCTTTCCTAACAGGCTTTGTGAATGTTTTAACTGAAAAAGATCTCATTTCTGCCTGAATGAAACTAAAGCACATTTCTTTGCAGGTTTGGCCACTCATCTGAAAAAGTGGGAATGCTAACAGACTGCAGGCCGTTATGTGACAGCAGCGCTGTGAGCAAGTCACAAGTCACCCTCTTTCCAGCTTTACATCCTGATTCCAAGTTTTTCAGTGTATCGTACTCTTTGCACTGCCCAGTTTAGTAAAGTAATATTAAAGTAACCTGCTATAGTATTTCCAAGTCTTAATTTTATGTATCAAATGGCAATAGACTATTTGCTTTTTGAGGCCATTTTGTGAATTAACTTTCAAAAGCGTTTAAGCTTCCTATTTCCCATTATGTTTAAGAAGGTTAGTCAGAGTGACCCTCATCCTGCTTTATAAGATCTGAACAAAATAAAAGATAATTATTAGATGGCACCAGAAATGGACTAAAAACATCTAGAAGCTGGAAAGGATTCTACTATCAAAGACAATCAGCACTGGAAGATGTGAGAGTTTGAAGTAGCCTTTGTATGGGGTCAGCCTAAATCTTCACTTAATTCCAAAAGTGGAATGTTGCAGCCTTAATGACTTACGGAGTCATAAAAGAGTGGTTGAGACGGCAGGACAGCCAAAAAGTTAGGAGCAAATCCAGGAAGGAAGGGATAAGCCCCAACATCTGCATATAAAATCTACACAAATCTTTGTCAGATCACTAAAATGATTTAGTCATAATAAAGACCTCAGTCAGGGTCATGACTGACTAAATAAATAAATAAATAAATAAATAAATAAAGCACCATTAAAAGCTGCAATAAATTAGGATCGATTTAAGCTGTTGCATATTCAGGGAAGAAAGATTACAGAGTTTCAGTCCAGCCAGGTTAACATGGTAGATAAGTCATTCTTCAAAGAAACATAACAGAATCTAGAAACTCTACAATGATTCATTCATGATGTCTAGAATGCAATTAAAACTCATCAGATATGCCAAAAAAAATAAAAAAGAAAAATAATATCTACATCCTCTTTCAAAGCATCAATAGAAAATCTCCCTAAGAGGCCCTACATACTGCAACTAGCAAAGATTACAAGCAGCTACAGTAAACATGTTGTAAATTCATAGGAAAATAATATACAACAAAGGATGGAGAATCACACCAGAAAAATCATAAAAAAGAACAAAACAGAAATCCTTCAGTTAATACTGCATTGTATATTGGAAAGTTGCTAAAAGAGTAGATTTTTAAAGTTCTCATAAGAAAAAAATGGTCCATATATGGTGATGGAGATTAACTAGACTTATTGTGATAATTTTGGTATATATACAAATATTGAAACATTATGTTGTATATCAGAAACCAATGTTATATCTCAAAAATAAATTCCAGAACTAAAAACTACAATATTTGAAAAATTTAAAAGTTACTCTATAGGCTTATCAAAATATTAGAAAAAACTGAAAGAGTGAATTTGAAAATCTATCAGTAGCAATTATCCAGTCTGAAGAATGGAGATTAAAAAAAAAAATTAGGGGCACCTGGGTAGCTCAGACAGTTAAGCATCCAACTTTGGCTCAGGTCATGATCACACAGTTCATGTGCTGACAGTTCGGAGCCTGGAGCCTGCTTCAGATTCTGTGTCTCCTTCTCTCTCTGCCCCTCCCCTACACTTGCACTCTGCCTGCCTCTCTCCTCTCTCTCTCTCTCTCAGAAGTAAATAAACATTAAAAAATTTTAATCTTGGGGCGCCTGGGTGGCGCAGTCGGTTAAGCGTCCGACTTCAGCCAGGTCACGATCTCACGGTCCGTGGGTTCGAGCCCCGCGTCGGGCTCTGGGCTGATGGCTCGGAGCCTGGAGCCTGTTTCCGATTCTGTGTCTCCCTCTCTCTCTGCCCCTCCCCCGTTCATGCTCTGTCTCTCTCTGTCCCAAAAATAAATAAACGTTGAAAAAAAAAATTTTTAATCTTTAAATGAATAAAATTAGAGGAATCCAAGAGAAAATAACTAGCCATTTAATATCTGTGTAAACAGACTGTTAGTAAGGAAGGAGAAAATTGGAAGAAAAAAAATAATGGCTCAAAACATCCCAAATTTGGAAAAGCATCAACTAATATAACCAAACACTCAACAAAAGCCAAACAGGATAACAACAACAAAAATCATAACTAAGTAAATCATTGCCCTACTGCTAAAATCCAAAGATAAAATGATGATCTTTAAAGTAGCAAGGCAAGGAACGCCTGGGTGACTCAGTAGGTTAAGTGTCTGACTCCAGCTCAAGCCATGATCTCACA
>NW_024412388.1:68336752-68353728 GCF_014898765.1 Herpailurus yagouaroundi
AAAAAAAAAAAAAAAAAAAAAAAAAAAAAAAAATTTAGTAGCAAGGCAAAAAAATACACATTAAATGTAGAGGAACAATAACATAAATGGCAATGACTTTCTAAAATAAGACATTAAAATTTTAAAGGAAAATGTGTAGTCCCTATTCACACAACATAATTGTGTATATATAAATTCCTAAAGAATCAAATAATACTCCCAAAAATAACAAATGAAGTTGGCAATCTCTCCAAAAACTATAATATACAGAAATTTATTTTAATATACCAGCGGTAGAAAATCAAAAAATGTTATAATAGCAACAAAAAGTTAATATTTAGGAATAAAATAATAAAAGTCATTTAAAACTTCACTAAAAAAAAAAAATGTTGAGCAATTTGCATGTCAAGGTCACCAGTTGGAAGACTGAACAAACATTAAGACATCAAATTTCCCTAAAATGATCTAAGTCTCAGTTGGGCAGTATCAGTTTTTTGTTTTATAGAAATTGACAAGCTATTTCTAAAACAGTCATAAAAATGCAAAGGCCCTAGAATAGTCAAAATAATCTTAAAAAAAAAAAAAAAAAAAAAAAAAAAAAAAAAAAAGGACTAGCCTGAAGGATGGACCTCTAATACCTGTGTCAGGCAGAAGTCTAAAATGCCCCCCAAGATTGTCTCCCCTTGATGTACACACTCTGGGATTAAGAACATGATGAGTTTTATTCTAGTAATTGGTTTATATTATATGGTACAGTTGACTTTAAGGAAAGGGAGATTATCTGAGTGATACTGAGCTAAAGACATGCAAATCTAAGTGTAGAGGTCAGAGACAAAAGAGATCAGGTATTTGAAACATAGAAGAATTCAACTAAAGGGAAATTTCCATTGTTGGCTTTGAAGATGGAAGGGCCTTATGGGAAGCAGTGTGGGTAGCATCTAGGAATAGAGATTGGCCCCTGACAGGAAGCAAGAAGATGAATCCTAAGTCCTACAATGACAACTGAAATCTGCTAACAAATTTAATAAACTTGGAAGAGGATCCAAGCTCTAGGTGAGAATATAGCCAACTACTCCTTTGATTTCCAGCATCTGGGAACCTGAATGGAGAACCCATCCATGTAATACTTCTCATCTTCTAACTGTGACATAATTATGGCTGTTGTTTTAAATCTCTTAAGCATATGGTAATTTGCTAGGCAGCTATAGAAAACTAATACACTGATTTGATGACTTAACCATAATACAATAATTAAAACAGTGGGGGGGTAGACAAAAATCAATCAAAACCTATCTGACATATAGTCGATTTCCAAAGTGATGAATAACAATTTAGAGAAGAAACTTTTTCAACAAATGAAGCCACTATGACTGGATATCCATAAGAAAAGACAAACATCTATGACTACCTCACGCAGCATTAAAAAATTTTTGTGAGATGTATCATAAACCTAAATATAAAATCTAAAACTAAAAAGCTTTTAGAGAAAATCACAGAATTTCTTCACAATCTGAGTGTGAGCAAAGATTTCTTAGGACACAAAAAGCAATGACCATAAAGAAAAAGAATTGGATTAAGTGAAGTCAGCAAAATGGTGTAATCTTAATCTCTGGAATTTCTGACTCCCGGTGGACATGCTGATTCACAATACACAGATTAATTCCCTCTGTAAGAAACCCAGAAATAAGTTGAGAAGCTTTTGTACCCCCGAGCAAGTGCAAAACCAGCACACAAAATTGGTTGGCAAATTTCAGACACCCTCTCTTCACAATCCCAACCCATATATCATACAATTGGGGGAAAACACCCCGTTCAAGCTTTCCCTAGGGAAAGAAAGAGTTGGATGACACATGTCAGATGTTCCAACTTATCTGAGGACTGCTTGAGGGACTGACTAGTTTCTGTCTCACCCATCTTGAAGCACTGACAGGGCCTGACATATTCTAGAAGGCTAAAGGCTACTGAAAGCAAACATGGTGTTTGAACTAGCATAGAAGCACTTGCCGCAACCCTTTTTCCAGGCCCAGTGTAGATCAAGTGAAAAACCCTGCTATCTGATAAAGGGTTAATTTCCAAAATATCTAAGAAATCCCTACAACTCAATACTCGAGAGCAAAATAAGCAAACAAAAACCTAACAATGATTAAAAAATTGGCTAAGAACTGAGCCATTTCTTTAAAGAAAACATAGAAGTGGCCAACAGGTATATGAAAACATGTTCAAACTCACTAATCAGGGAAATGCAAATCAAAACCACAATGAGGTATCATCTCACCCTGTTAGGAGGGCAGTTAGAAAAAAAAAAGACAAGTGATGGTGAGGATGATTCCCACATTGTTGGTGTGAATGCAAAATGACACAGCCATTATGGAAAATAGTTTAGAGGTTCCTCAAAAAATGGAAAAAAACCACAACTACCATATGATTCAGCAATCACACTTCTGTGTATTTACCCAAACACTGAAATCTGGACCTCAAAGAGGTATTAGCACTCCCATGTTCATTGCAATGTTATTCACAACAGCCAAGATGTGCAATCTAAATGTCTATCAAAGAATGAATAAAGTAAATGTGGTATATAAATATAGTGAAATAAAATTCATACTCAAAGAATGAAATCCTATAACATGTAACATGGATGGAACTTTGAGGAAATTATACTAAGTTTAATAAGTCACCAAAGGTCAAATAATGAAGGACTTCACTAACACAAGGTATTTAAAATAATTAAACCCACAGAAGGAGAGAAGAATGGTGCTTCACAGGTGCTGAAGGAAGGGCAAAATGGGGATTTGCCATTCAATGGATGTCAAGTCCTAACTTACACAAGATGAATAAATTCTAGAGATCTGCTATACATCACAACACCTACAGTTAATAATATTTATAATACAATGTTATATACGTAAAATTTTTTAATGTTTATTTTGGGACACCTGGGTGGCTCTGTCAGTTAAGCATCCAACTTTAAAATCTGTGAAGTATTGGGGCACCTGGGTGGCTCAGTCGGTTAAGCGTCCGACTTCAGCGCAGGTCATGATCTCACAGTTCTCACTGCTCAGAGCCTGGAGCTTGCTTTGGATTCTGTGTCTCCCTCTCTCTCTGCCCCTGTCTACTTACTCTCTGTCTCTCAAAAAACATTAAAAAAAAAAAAAAAATCTGTGAAGTATTTACTTAGTGTTAGAAGATAGGCAAGATGCAGGGTACCTAGGTGGCTCAGTCGGTTAAGTGTCCAACTTTGGCTCAGGTCATGATCTTGCAGTTCCTGAGTTTGAGCCCCATGATGGGCTCTGTGCTGATAGCTTAGAGCCTAGAGCCTGCTTTGGATTCTGTGTCTCCCTGTCTTTCTGCTGCTTCTCTGCTCATTCTCTCTCTCTCTCTCTCTCTTTCAAAAAACAAACATTAAAAAAAGAAGATAGGCAAGATTCTTCAATGTTATTTACCTAGTGCTCTGAAAAATTCTATAAACCCAGCATGCAGCATTATTATCCCCATTTGGCAAATGCAACATTATCATCCCTATTTGGAAAATGCAGGAAAAAGGTATATAGAGGTTAAGTAATATTACCAAGATTTCAAAAGAGAATTACAATTTCTGCCCTCTCTACCTAATTCTAAAACCTATGTTTTCAGTATATATCAAATTTTTTAGGTTATAATGACCTTGTTTTGAAGAAATGACAAATAAGGAATTACGACTAAGGCAGGACAAAATACTGGGCTTAGTTGCTTTATAAAAATTTTTATAGGTGGCTATCTATATATGTGATAAAAATATTATTTCAATTCAAATTTGACTGTTGATACATTCACCTTTTTGAGGCAGGTGGCATAACTCAAGTCATAGATGAACAAGCTCCATAGAGCTCCCTACAGAGAGCCCACAGAGACTTGGAGGCATAAGGAAGACAAAGAGGAGGTATCAAATTCTTTCAGTTAATCCTTGTCACTAAACTGAGTCCTGCAGTCAATGGCTCACTGGCAAACAGAAAACAATGAGTTAAAAAAAAATATTTTTGAGAGCAAGAGAGACAGAGAGTGAGTGGGGGAGGGGCAGAAAGAGGGGGAGACACAGAATCCAAAACAGGCTCCAGGGCTCTGAGCTGTCAGCACAGAGCCCGATGTAGGGCTCAAATTCATGAACCTTGAGATCATGACCTGAACCAATGGACACTTAACCAACTGAGCCACTCAGGTGTCCCAACAATGAGTTTTGTTTTGTTTATATGCAAGAGTAGGCAACGAGCAGATTAGGAATTGCAAAAACATTTTATACTAATGAAAAGTAAGGAAAATTGAGGTATGTGTGGAGAAAGAGTTGTAGGAGGGAGGATGCAGTGCTTGAACTCTGACAGAGAACCAGAAAAAATAGAATACCTATACACACATGTAGAAAAATTTATTTTATGGAATTAGCTCACATAATTGGAGGGCTGGCAAGTCCAAAACCCATAGGCTTGGACACTCAATTCAAGTTGCAGTCTGGAGTCTAGAATCTGTAGGGCAGGCCAGCAAAGCTAGAAACTCAGGCAGGATTTCTATGGTATAGTGTTGGGGCAGAATTCTTTCTCCAGGAAACCTGGATTTTTGCCAGTAGGGCTTTCAACTGATTGAATGAGGACCACCCTCCCTTCAAGGGTAATCTCCATAAAATCAAAGGATTTTTATATATTAGTTACATTTATAAAATACCATCACAGCAACATCTCGACTAAGTGTTTGACCCTAAAATGTCACCATAGCCTAGCCATGTTGAGACATAAAATTAACCATCACAGATTCTGAGAAACAGAAAGATAGTGATGTCCAGAAGCTTACTGGAAACGAGACACAAGCTTTGTGAAAGACATTATCTAATGTTCAATATGCACTTTAATGCTATTTAGTACTATGCTGTAAATTCTATCACCTCAAGCCTTTGTGTGTAAGATACACACATTTCTGGTGTGAATGATGTTTTGGGAAGAAAGTAAGTGACCATTTTCACAGTTCAGGGCCAAAGAGTGAGAAAACAACATAGCACATTCTCTAAGACTCGATCTGTAACAGCAATATTTCAGCACATATACTCAGAGTATAGACCTGGAACAATAGGAGATAACCCTCTCCACAAAAATGCCCAGAGATATGAGGAATGGCACTAAGTTCCCATGCGCACGGGATGGGATAAACTACTTTTTTCTCAATCCCAAAGGTCAGGTTACATCATCTGATATAACAGCTCGAAAAGTCCCAGTTGCAGATTATGGGCATGAAGCCAAAAGTTAGAAAGATATTGTGAGTTTTCTGGGGAGTTATCGGGGTTTTCCACAAGATCCAGAAACTCAAGAACACTGACACAGACATTAGATTTGCTCTTAAGAAAACTTTATTACCTAGAAATATATCTTCTCTTATCAAAGTGTGAAAGTTTTATGCCAGGGCTTCTGTTTGTATGTAACCCAGGGCAAGATGAAATCTGTCTCATTAGGGGAAGGAATAATAGATCCCTGCTTGAGGTGGAAACACACACATGCACTCATGCACACATCCCTCTAGTTAGGGATTAAACCCAGTTGTAGAAACTCTTAAATGTAATTCATATTCCCATTTGGTAGTAAAGCCCAGCAAAGAGTTTCAGGAAAAATTCCCCTGATCTCCCTTTAGCAAAACAGGAACTTGACATTTCTCTATAAAGTTTTTCAGGGTCAATGCCAAAGTAAATCTCAGTGTTTTCGTCAAAACTTACTGAAGTATATCTTCTGTGGTGCTTATAATCTATAATCCAACACTGTATTTTCAAGTAGAGATGTGGGTAAAGAGTGGAAGATGGGTTACCTAACTAGTTCTGTTTCCATTTAAAACAGCAATTTTGAAGTATTAAAAAAAAAAGTATATTTTTCATTTTTCTAAAGCCTTGAAAACATTGTGACAGCAGGTTCTAAGCACCCTGAGCAGGGCGGGCATTACTTTATGATGGGCATCTTGACAAAACGTAGAGAAGGAGGGTATCTTGGCAAAACAGAGAAGGAGGCATGGCAGTGATGGAGAATACGTTCCATGTTGGTTTGTGTGGGTCTCAGATACATTTTCAGGATAAAACGGACATTGTACTACTCTTTTCCTTACTTTCTCTGTTCACATTTTTAAATTACTTTGTTTCAACACACTAGTCAATTTCCTAAGCCTCAGTTTGTTCTATAAAATTAGAATGTATTTATTCTACCAGTATTTTTTCAAGTACCTACTATGAGCTAGGCACTTTAATATACCTCTGCGTCCTCACACCTAGTAAAGATACTACTGGTCTTCCCAACAAAATGGAATACATATGTAAACTTTATAGGTAATAATAAGTAAGGTCATCATTTTGCAGTTCAGACAGAAAGTGAAGGAAAAAGTGCTGAGTTTCAGCAGGAAAGTAAGCTGCCTGATTTTGGAAAGATTGAGAAATAGTAGTATATGAAGTTTTCAAGTAGACATGTCTAGAAGCAGTTGAAAATATGTGTCTGCAATTCAACAGAGATTTAAGTAGCTAAAGATGGTTAGGGATCAAATGAGATTATGAATGTGAGAGTATTTTGAAAACTATAAAGCATCATGCAAATGTGAGTTCTACGTATGTACCGTCAGGCAAGCAATACAAATGTGAATTATTACCTATGTGCAGTTGGCACTAAATTAATTTGCAATTGTTTTATGTTGATTTTAAAGTATTCAATCTTTCATGCAAGTAGAATATTCTGACTTATCAAGTCAGATACAAGTTTCTCTAAGGCAAAGCATTTTGTGTGAGAATACTTTACACATAATACAGATGCTCCATAAAAGCTGTTGACTTATTAGCATAGGACAGTCTTACAGGGATGGAAGAAAAAAAGCGAACCCAAATTGACTGCCAAATGTGACCAAACATATTATACATACTCTTGAAATCTCCGGGTTTATAAGTCACACTACCTAAAGATGGAATGTACAAGCGATCACAAGCTCTAATCATCACATCATTGTCACCGTATAAATTAATATTTTTGGAACATCTGTTCTACAAGAGGCTTTTTTCCCTTTGGACTTAATAGAGATAACCTAATTGATTTCTCCCCAGACTCCTGGAGAATGGTAGGTTAGAGGTAGATTAGGTGGTCAAAGAAGGAGCTCGCGACTCAGACACTGGATTAGAAACTTGGCCCCACTGCTTGATAGCTGTGGTGATTTGAGCAGTTGACATCTCTGGACCAGTCTCTTCACCAGTATGAAGCAGAACATCTAGCTTTCTCCCAGGGGTTTCTAAAGGTGAAATAAGTTAGTTTATCGACAGAGCTTAAAACAGTGTCTGGAGTATTGTTTTTATAAATATTAGCTATTTTTATTAGGCTACATTATTTTTCTATTCCCTTTTGCCATACATGAAATTTTTATTACATACCTATATCTAACGTGTGCAAACTGAGAGATCTATTTGATCCTAACGTTCCAGAGTGAAGGGAACTTTTTTTTCCTTCCATTTTCTTTACCCAGCTATACTTATTCTCTTGGTCACTGAAATACCTCCATAGAGACACTCATTACTGAAAGTACGTATTCACTCGGTACTTAAAGTACATATTGTAGCACTACACATAAAAGCTTGTAGTACAAGCTTCTTTCAGAAATTACCTACAGCACACCACAGAGGTACCTGGGTGGCTCAGTCATTGAGGCTCCAACTTTTGATTTCGAGTCAGGGCATGATCTCACAGCTCATGGGATCGAGCCGCTCATCGGGCTCTGAGCTAATAGTGTGGAGCCTGCTTGGGATTCTTTCCCCCCCTTCCTGCTCTCACAAAATATTTTTTTTTTTGAAAGGAAAAAGTTCCTGTTAATTTTTAAACTGGTTAAGAAATTTAGGTTAAGTGTGATTTGGAAATAATGAGTTATTTGTAGCTATAAGAATGATAAAGCAATAGATGGATTTATTCTCCCAGGAGAACTATTAGCAAAGAATTGGCAAAAATTCATCCCTTAAGACAGTCAGGACCCTAGATTAGGTGATCCCTGGTGGCAGTTCCTAACTAAGATTCTGTGATTCAAGTAACTCAGAATGAAACACGTCAATGCCTTTGCTTTGAGTTTGTGTAAATGCAGCATGTATTTATATTAAAAAGTATCATGACTTCTTACATCTCACACTGGCATCTGATTATATATTTAATTAGCATTTGTTGGATTTTGGTTAAAATGTCTTACCTCAGTTTTAATATTGCTTTTAGTTACTACACACACTCTCATATGGCAATGACTCAAGTCACTACTGCAGATGTGCTTGAGAAATTATACTATTTAATTAGTTATCTTAATCGGGATTTTTAAAAGTCAAAACATTGGCAAAATCCCATTTGTACTGGCATTGCTATTTGCAAATTTGTAGCACTACACACAAAAATGTAGTACAAGCTTCTTTCAGATATTACCTACAGCAAACCACATAAAGTATTCAGAACCTTCGTTCTCTATTTTTTTATAGCCTATCAGTGACGTTTGCACTTTACTAATGACTTTAAATGTTAAATTAAGCCATATTTAAATTTCTCCAAATCTGCTTTAGTTCTTATCACCTTTGGCAGCTGGTTCTAAATCCTATCCTACCAGAATCCTCTTGTGTATTGTGTGTTTGACAGATGAGGCGAGTTTATGGTGATCCCCTTCTCTTGGGCTCAAAATATTAAGTTTAAATCTAAACATGGTTTGCAAATAACCAGGGGGCCTTTTCCAAACATTATTTAATGCACTGAGCTACAGTTTGAACAGTTGCATATCCACTCAGGAAACAGATTGGTTTGCTCACGTAAACCACAGCTATGTATTTTCTTTTTATCGTCTCCTGAATTACTAACCTGCAAGTTAGCCTGAAGACAAATTTTTATTTTATTTAAAATGCATATCACCTTACTTTTCTCTTCAGGATTAAAAAAGCGTTTTACAATAAATCTGAGAGAAAATATAATTTATGAGCTATAAATCTGTGTGGTTTTGTAAAGAAAAATGAAGACTAATGATCTGGGGAGTGGGGTAAGGATAAATTTCAAAATAACCTCCTAACTCCTTATTAAATCTAAAATAAAATAACTCTCCCCACCACCTAATTAAAATAAACAAACTGGTCTCCACTGTAGACCATTCCATTTCTTTCATGCCACCCCTGTGTCTCCCCACTTACTCCCTGCCTCATAAAAACATGTAAAAATATGCTGAGACACTAGATCTGTTTTTGCCTATACAAGATGGATCAAGGAGTGATGATGTCTCTGTAATGGAATATTTAAATAGATGTATGATATATATATAACATATATATATATTGAACATGTATTCAGCATTATTTTTCAAAGAATTTGATTATAAGAAACATACATGCAACCACAAACTACAGTTTCCCTATTTTTTATGATTCAGCTACAATTTCAGACATTTTTTGCATCCCCATCATAAACCTGAAGTACCCTATTATTCTACTGTATCATCACTGAAGAGGATTAATCCATATATATCTGCTAAAAGGTTAGTTACCTAAATAAATAGTATAAATTACTTTTTAATCTTTCTCATACAAGCGGGGAAATATAGGCAAGCTAAAGATGATCATGTCGTTTTTCTAGTTATTTGGGATTCCACAACCAAAAGAGGAGAGTTAGTAACCCCATTTATAAAATCTTTCTCTTGTTAACTTTGACTGCCAAGATCTTCATTAACATGTTCCTATTTATCCATGTAGTGGGAGATTGTATGTAACTTATTAATTCATGGACACATTGAAACATTAGTCCATACTTTTAAAAGCTCTTTATAAGGCCATAGTAATGTGTAGTGTAATAAATTCTTCAATGGCTTTTATTGATTCCCTTGAGAAAAGAATAATTTACTATGTGATGTGGATTGTGAATATAATTTATGGGAATCATTCTAAAACCAAAGGCTGTCGGTTCCTCTGTGTATCTGTTTGAACATTGAAACCTATCAGATATTGCAAACTGCTCTTACATACCTTGTGGTATTTTGTCTTTAGATCTTGGTCCTTAATTGAACTTCATTCAGTCAACATTTATGTATTAACATGCCTAATATATGCCTTTTTCTACTGAGGATGTTGACAAGGGACAAGGAGGACCAAGTTCCTGACCTTAGACTCCTCACTCTGGACAGGAATCTGAAGCTTAGGTCTCTTCTGTCTTGCCTTTACACACGTGATACAGTACAAATATGGGAACCCGGCCCTTTACATGCCCTTCCAAGAATAGAGTCTATTATATCTGTCAGTACAGTCTGCATATACACCCAGATCTTTAGATTCTCTATAACTTTGGCCCCTTTAAGTGCCACGTTTCAAGTTTGCACCTGGTAATAGCTCCTCATCTAATTTGCTTCCCTACTTCTGCAAACTCTTCTGTGACTTCTTTAAGAAGTAGATTATTTTTTTGTGCTTCCATAGCATTTTGTATACATTCCAACTGTAACTCTTAACACATTGCATTATAAATATCTATGCCTATCCTCCCCATTGGACTATAGGCTTCTTAAAAGCAAATGATATTGTCTTCACCTTAATGTTCCCAACAAATATGTCAATATTTGGTACACAGAAGATACTCAAAAAATGTTTGATGTGTAAGTTAATTATCTAAGCTAAATTCACAATTAGCTAAGGTCTCAATGGATTTCCTGGTTAGAAACAGTTATTAAAATTCTCAGTAAAATATATACTAACAGAGCAACAGTCTACACTTTAGCCTTCCCAAAGATATTAAATATAGGGGGAAAGTTAATTCTATTCCTCTCACAGATGGGGTGAATGAGTTGAGATCTCCAGGCACAGCCATATTCTCTATTGCTCTCAACGGATTAGGACCTAGGCAATAATTTTGATCAGAACCAGTTCTGTGGTGACAACCATTGTTCACACAAGTACCATTGTTTCCCTCCATTACTATAAACAGGTAACAGTCCCCATTGGTCAGTAACAGTCAATAACTGCTCTTTGCATTTGTCCATAGTCACTAGGAATCAGAGAAACAAAAAAAAAAAATTGTTAAAACAAAAATTGTTAAAGGAATAAAATAACTTTTTATTTTATTCCTAAAAAACCTTAAGAAGATGGCTACTTACTGTATCTTACAAAGTTGGAAATAAGAGATCAACCTTAGAGGTCTTTAAGAAATAGAGTGTTTTACTATATAATTCAAGAAAATATTTTTTTTTTTCAGTTTATATAAAACAGTTCTCTGGAAACATTTTTCAAAATTGACTAAAAATTTTTAAAAATATGGTCAAAGAGTATTGCCTGGGTGGCTTAGTCAGTTAAACATCTAACTTTTGGTTTGGGCTCAGGTCATCATCTCAGTTTGTGAGTTTGAGCCCCGAGTGGGGCTCTGTGCTGATGGTGTGGAGCCTGCTTGGGATTATCTCTCTCCCTCCCTCCCATTTTGTCCCTCCCTCATCTCTCTCTCACAATATAAATAAACGGGGGCGCCTGGGTGGCGCAGTCGGTTAAGCGTCCGACTTCAGCCAGGTCACGATCTCGCGGTCCGTGAGTTCGAGCCCCGCGTCGGGCTCTGGGCTGATGGCTCAGAGCCTGGAGCCTGTTTCCGATTCTGTGCCTCCCTCTCTCTCTGCCCCTCCCCCGTTCATGCTCTGTCTCTCTCTGTCCCAAAAATAAATAAACGTTGAAAAAAAAATTAAAAAAAAAAATAAACGTAAAAAAATACATATGGTCAAAGAACCCCACAGATACGAAACCAATTATAAGCTAGTAAAAGAACAACTGTCTGATGAAAAAAGTAAAAAAAAAAAAAAAAAATGTTTACATATTTCAAAGAACAAGTAGTCTTGTACACAATTTAAAGTGTTCCTTGCCATAAAAAAGTGGAGAATTTTGAAATGTATTTATGAATCCAGATATAATTACATAATTCATTATCTTATTTGTCATAGGGGAAAATGAGGTGTCAAATAACAATTAGTTTTTAAAAATTATGGTATTAAGAGAACGCCAAACACTAAAGGTTATGTGGTAAAATATTTAATAACAAGGGAAAATATTTACAAAATATTTGTTTTGAGAAGTTACAAAACATGATGGAAAGTATGCTAATTGTGACAAAATAAAATTTGAGTGTGCTTCTGTATGTGTATAAATTGACATGCACTGAGGAAAATGTGTGAAGTTTTATTCCAAAATGGTAACATTTTTTGTTTCTTGGGAATAAAAATAGTACCGGCCAAAAAGCTTTCCCAAGAAAAAAAGTTACAACTTTTAAGGTGCTTCGCACAATACTTTGCATAAACTAAATCTAAATTTTTTATGATAAAATATTTTTACAAGATGTCATTGATTGTTGTCTTTACACTTTTCTCCATTCTAAATTTTCTAGAATCTTTATTTTGTTGCTAAATGAAAATAGTATTATTTTAATTATTATGAACAAATTACAAAAAAGTACTCAACTAACAGCAAAAAAAATCCTACAAATATGACAAAGGAAACCTATGTAGAAAACAATGATTCTATAACCTACTCTGTCTCATACAGAAGTTTCTCTGGGACTTGGTCCCTGAATTTCCTATTTTTTTCTCCATCCTTTGAGGCATAATTTGGAAGAAAATGGATCGTGTAAAAAGAAATGGCCCCACCAATTTAATTAGAGTATTATCTTACACTATGTAAATTACCATCCTATTGGACACTTTAAAAGGTTGGATTAAGTACTGGCCAATGGCCATCCTTTAGATGAGAATAGGACAAATATCGAACTCTGTAATGTGTGTGCCATGTTCTTAAAACTACATCAGATCTATAGCTGTCATCCTTATGATGGCCATTTTTTCAGATAATTTACGTCCTCTGCTTACTATTGTGGATATCATGTCATTAACATCTGATGTGCTAACACAACATCATCAAGGCATTAATTTGGTGCAAATTAAATTTCAGGAGGATATGTCCAAATATATTTGAATGCCTGACACTTTTTCAGTAACCCAGAAAACTCAAAGTAGTTGTGCCAACCTGGAAGGCAAAAGAATCTGTCGCTCCCTCTGGAAAACACTTTTGAAATTACACAGTTCCCCAAGTGGTACTTTTTGGAAATATGCTTAGTTGGGGTGGGGTGGGGGAGTCTATTGACTTATTTTTCAATTTTATTTTGCTTTTCCATTTTGTTTCCAAATTGAATTCCAGTGCTAAGGTATTTCTTTCTTGTGTAACTTGAAAATGGAGAGAGTAGACATTTTCTTTTAAATCAATTTTGAGTGCTGTGGATATTTTTCAACCTAATTATTTTACGGAATTGCAACAATTCATACTTTTCAATCATAAAACACAACATTAAGCATCAGTTGGGAGCACTGTAGAGAGGTAGTTTCAGGAGCACCATTATGAGAAAAATTATAATTTTTCATCATACTTTTTTCTGGAAAAAGCAAAGGCTAATTACCTTGGACTCAGTAGCAGTTGGATAATTTCTTAGTAAAAGAAACTGAAAACTGAAGTGTTTCTTGTTAAAAAGGAAATTAGTATACATATTCAATGCTGTTGAAACATCGGGATTCATTGTCAATGTGTAGCTACCAGTCTGTAAATGTTCAATGACGGGATGTAGAATAAGATACTACAAATAGATTTGGTGCATTAAGGGAAGAGGCTCAAGTAAATCACACACTAGCAATGTTAGAGTATAATAACTTTGATTTTTAAAGTGATAAGATCATAGAAGAGCTTAAATGCTGTGGCCAAATATTCATTTAACCTCAGTCATGGAGCTTTTCATTTTAGCTATTCCTACTGCCTTTTCTCCACTCATTTTCTTCTTCTAGAAACTTGAGGGGGAAAAAAAGGGTATGAGGTTTTGTGTGTGTGTGTGTGTGTGTGTGTGTGTGTGTGTGTGTGTGTGTGTTTACTTGAAAGAAATGAAAAATATTTTTATTCAAGTACAGCTGACATTTACAAATACCAGAGCAACACTGCTATATTAGCAATGCTTAGGCACCACAACTCAGTTCTGAATGGGCCCTCAATGGGGCACTCTATGAAAGGCCACTCTGCAAGGGGCCCTCCATAAATCTCGAGTTTGGGTCCAGTGTCACCGAGTACAATTATGAACACATGCTGTAACCACTCTACGTGTAGAAAAGCTGTTAGTGACAGAGCAGCTACAGTGGAAGACAAATGGAACAAAGTGATTATGAATGTATTTAGCAGACCAAATTCAGGATGGAATTCTGTATCTACTCCATCAGTCAGTCTTCTCGGGCCCTAGGCACTGGACACCTTGTTCGTCTGTTACTAGTCAAAAGTTTTGCACCAGCTTAGTTGGTTTCCCTTTTTTTTTTTCTCTATCTCTCCATATTAAAGGTCTCATTTTTAAACATTTTTTCCCCTGTAGTAACTGACTCCTCACTTTAAAAATATCCCAAGCACTAAGATGCCAACGAGTGCTCCAATCACTATAATTGGCGCCTTTGCCTCCCAATTTTAGTTTCAAAGTAATTCATTATCTTTATCACATGTGCAAATACAATCTGTCTCCTTACGATCCGATCTTTGAGAAGAGTGGGCAAAGAACTGGTGACAGAAAGTTGAATTGACTGGCAATTTCATTCTCTCTGGAGCCATTACAAATTATTTGAAATACATCGTTTGAAAAACTATAACTGATAGTGGCATTAGTACACAACCACTCAAAAGCCAACTGGCCATCACATTTAATACCTTCGATCTCTAACAATTTCATCATGAATGCTTATTTCTGGGTGTTTACACAGTAAATATGGAACCCATACTTTTCCTTCTAGCCAAATTCTTCCTGTTCAAATCCTGCACCTGTCTCCACCATATTTTAACAACCTATTTTCAATACTATTTCCCCGGCATATTCTTAAGGGTAGAAGTCTCTTAAAACATCTGGCATTATTTTCAGCTTACCTATTATAATAAAATTATGAGGTGATAGCTTTGCTATTTTCTGGTTTTTTATTCAACTTAAATGTTCGTGGGTTATTGTTTAGCATCAGGCTCCCAGCAAAAGAGGAATTTTCTACTTGCAAAGAGAAACGGTCTTGTTGGGGCTGGGAAGGAGATAGTATATAATTTGAATTTGAGTGCTGGAAAATTTCTAATTGCCAAGCTTTTTAAAAAGTGTTGCTCTTTAACAGACTAATATGTTCAGCTGAAAATTTGTTCATCTGCCTTCTGCAGAGAAAAACCAAAATTGGGCTAGCAAGATCTTAGTATTTTTTCATGTGTAAATCTGTTTTATAGGAGCACAACACATATGTTTCAATGCTTACATTGTCATTGTTTCTTCTTTTTTTTCCCTTTTCCAACTGGGCACACAATATGCACCCAACATACCTATAAAAGGTTGACTGAAAAATCACATTTTATAGTCTGCCAAAGGAATGTTTGCATTAAATTGCTTCAGATGGAGAAAGTTTCATTGTGATCAGAACCCAGGAGATATAAAAAGGCCATAAAGTTTGGGTCATAATGTGAGTTTATAAGCCTGGCTTCTACTTAATTTAAATTATAGTGGCAGTGCAAGAAATTGTGGTTTACCAATGGCACTAGGCCTCAAGCCAAATGCTTTCATTCCACTAGTTACCTCCATATCCTGCCTCTGTTGGAAAGAGTTAACTGCCTTGCGCAGATATTTCTTATAACTCGTCATTTGAGAAAAATAAAACTTGGTAATCACACATAGGCACATGCATTACTGTGGTTTACAATTATGAAGCACCAAGCATAATGTAGCATAGACTCCACTTCATGAAGTTTTTCTTAGGTTTTTGTTTGTTTGTTTTGCCTTGCTTTTTTGTTCCTGGATTAGTACCCACATTCAAATATCTGCCTAGAACTGGTTCATAAGCTTTAGAGAGAGGATGAATTCAGCATCCCCATTTAAAATTAAAGTTTACTTTATAATTTGGTCCAATTTGACTGAATATATCTATGATTTATAGTTTCTCATATTAGATACTGCATATCAAAATTATATTTCCACTACAATGCATCATGTTCTCGTTTTCTATTCTATTTGACTTTTAAAGCATAAAGCTTTCTGTACAAAAGATGCTGGAACATGAGAGATAAACTCGGTTGCCTCATCTTTGACCATATCTGTTTCTTGAGTTTAAGAGATGAAAATGACAGAAAGGGCTTTGATCAAATCCAGCCATCTTTAGCATTTATCCCAGAGTCTAATATCACAGCATACTAGCAAACTATAAAGAAAAAAAAAAACTATAAAAAAAAAAAGAGGAAAAAGCATTTTACCTTGTTATTATTTTCCCAATTAAACAGTTATACTTCAGACTTTTTAATTAAAGGCATATTTTTATGATATAAAATAATGTTGGGACTACAAATAAAGACAAATTATAGGTATTAATATTTGGGAAGGAACCCGTTTAATCATAACATCTATGTACATGTTTCAACTATTCTGTAAACAAAGATTTTTATTATGAAGGACTCTTTTACAATGGTAACTTGAATTTCCAGTATCTTCTTATACACTTTCAGTGCAAGTGAATTCACTGCCTGGAAAAGTATCCAGCCTGCCTCTTAAGAGTTCCAATTAATGTATTCCTTCTATTGGATCAAAAGTGGCCTCTCCTTGACTTCTTTTCAGAAGTCCTCCAGCTACTTGGTCACAAAGAATACATTTTATCCATCTTCCATATATGATCCCTTTAAACAGCTAAGGCAACTATCATGTACCCCTAATATCTTTCTAGAGACAAAATATTCTAATTTTCTTCAAATATTTATTTTGTGTCTTTTTAAATACCTTTCCCATGTAGTGTAATTAGTGTACTCAGCCCCACAGCTCTCTGATATCCTGGAATAATCCCCTCCCCCTTGTTTTAGGTTAATTTTTTAATTTTTTAAATGTTTGTTTTTTGAGGAAAAGACAGAATGTGAGTGGGGGAGGGGCAGACACACACACACACACACACACACACACACACACACACACACACACACA
>NW_024412388.1:68353738-68439252 GCF_014898765.1 Herpailurus yagouaroundi
ACACACACAGAATCCAAAGCAGGCTCCAGGTTCTAAGCTGCCAGCACAGAGCTTGATGCGGGACTGAAACCCACAAACCTCAAGATCATGACCTGAGCCAAAGACGCTTAACCGACTGAGCCACCCAAGTGTCCCAGATTCACTACTTCTATTAATGCAGCTCATGATTGGATGGTCTTTTCGGTGATAACGACACACCATTGACAAATATTTAAGTTCACACTCAACGAAGCCACAAAGTATGACATTGTGGAACATTTCTTCTTTTATCCTACACTTAGACAGTATTTTGAAACGAGAGATTTTACAATTATCCCCCTGTGGGGTTTTATCTCCACTTCAATCCATTCTTTCAGCCTGTTGAGAGCTCTTTCAGCTTTGACTGTCTTCTGTTAGTCCCTCAAATAGCGTATCACCAGAGTCTGCACACAGTGGTCATGCTGCACCACTAAAGTCTTTAAAAGCTGACATCTATGTGTTCACCAGTCTCTTGGGAGCACAGCTTAACCAGGTACTAATTTCAACCATTTGTTTTATCAACAGTCTCCTACCAGTGTCATGTTTAGAAAACAATATGTGAGATATTGTCCAATCTCTAGCCTCTCTCTGACCTTCCAATCTGATACATCTAACAAAATAAATGCCTGTAGAAGCAAAGTTTTGGGTTTTGGTGTTTTGTTTCCTGATTCAGCAGACAAGTCATTCTTAAGTGTTTCAGTCATTCTAGAGGTAAGATAGTATTGTATGAATGTTCTACTTTCATTCCTAATTATATATTATTTCTTTTTTTTTTTTCTGAGCCATTAGGAATTTTGGAAAAACATTTAAGAAAATAATTCAGGTATGGTTTGAGTATTTCATGCTCTGTACTGTATATATTATTAGCTTATGTAAAACTAATAAAATGCAATTAGAGTTGTGAAAAGCTGTATAACCTTAATATCTGAAAACAGTACACCTTGTGATTCGGATGTTGGGATAGTATCTAGGACTGTAGGAGGGGCTGTCTTTTTCAATGTGCTACAATTTGGGGAGGTTGAAGGAAAACAATGTGGTTATGAAACGCACGCACAAGATTTAAACTATATGCCTCATAATTTACCTTTTCTTCAAGTCATGTTGGAATAGCATTTTCTCTCTTCTCTGACTTTGCATATAAATTCCAGATTCTATATTGTGTTCAAACCACTGTTTTCTCCATGTCTACTTTTGTTTATGTCATGCCACAGGTATGACAGCATGCATCTTTTCTCTTAGTGCTATAGGCAAAATTGTAGTGGTTAAAAAAAAGTGTAAATCAAGTTCATAATAGATTCCTTCAAGGAAAGGTAAAGGAAATAAAGTATCCTGAAGTTTCCTGTTAATATTTATATACTTTCTATATTTTTATGGAATATTATACATTATAAAAGAATTATCAACAGATGATCAATCCAGAATATAAACCATGATCATCATTTAGAATCTGATTTATTTGCAAACAGAATGAGAGGATGGCCTGAAAGATGTGGTTTAAGAAACAAGTGGTTTAATATCCAAACATGTCTCTCCTGCCACAGGACCATGTAAAGCAGTCACGTGGGAGATAGTGAAAGGGAATGCCAACAGCCAGATGCCCCAATGCCATTTGTCTAGTGTCAGCTTTGCATAGTGTTGCCAAAGGGGGAAAATAGGCATCCTCCTTTATAACGTATGACTCACTTCATTCTCTCCCTCATTTTGGTCCCCAGCACCACCATAAGCACATGGCTAAGCTTGTGTGTAATATATTGCAGAGGTTAAAGGCAAGGACATTAACTCCATCTAGACTTGAATACCAGCTCTGCCCCTCTGGCTGAGTGTCATCAAGAAAATGTCAACCATGTACTTCCTCTATCCAAGTCTGAGACTTAATTTGTGGGACCCAGTAAAATATAAAAATGTGGGACCACTTGTCCAGAAAACAGGAAATCATTGCCACTAAAGGTACAAAAATTAAGGGTTTTTCTCCCCTTTATTCCATGATCTGTCTAAACTCATCATGGTGTTTTTATTTGCTACTTAATATTATTCTAATTTTTAAAATATAAAAAAATTTAATTGTTAGCATGAATTATAGCATTCTTCATGTTGTACAATTTGGGAGGACTTAACTCCTTCAGAATCACAGATTACACATGTTGTATGTCACAGCCTGTACATGTTTATGTATTTTGGTTTGTTTTTTTTTTTTAAGTTTATTTTGAGAGAGAGAGATAGAGGGAGACAGAGAGAGGGGGGGAGACAGAGAAAAAATGTTTTTAATATTTAATGTTTATTTATCTTTGAGAGAGAAGGAAAGAGAGGAAGACAGTAAGTGAGGTGGGGAGGGGCAGAGAGAAAGGGGACACAATCCAAAGCAGGCTACAATCTCCAAGCTGTCAGCACAGAGCCCAACAGGGGGCTCAAATTCATGAACCATGAGATCACGACCTGAGCCAAAATCAGACACATAACCAACTGAGCCACTCAGGTGCCCGCTGTATTTTGTTCTTAACAGAACAATGGGAATACCACACAAAACTATCCCAGTTTTTCATTACACTTTTTGATATACACCAATTCCACTAATACTCTCTACCTCCATTTACTGATGAGTAAGGAAGGATGACAGGAAAAGGAACCAGGAGTTTCCCTGTCTGTCCTTTTACTTTTGTGTCCTCACATTGAAGCAAGTGATTGGCTAATACAGGGAAGTAATACGGGAGTAAAGAAATATGATAGGGCCCCCAGAAGTGTGTTTCTTTAGAACATCGCTGCCTTCTTTCTGTGTTTGAAACAAGTTCTTATTGAACAGAAAACGTGGCCATGCAGAGGACTCTAGGTGTCCTCCCAGAGTCGGAATGTGGCACAGTTGTATCTCTTACTCCATGTCACCTGGAGCATAAAGGACCCGCTAGAATTCAGTTCTCATGGGGAGTCACAAACACCATATGCCAACATGGAGACAAGGAATGATGGTGGTCATGAACATTGTGCCTATCTCCTACTCTCATAGGCATCCACCATTGTTTCAATGCACTTCACTTACAAAACACAAGTTCAAAATTAAAACTTAGTATCTAGGCAGTGAGAGCAGAGCATTAAATCAAGTGCAGGGTCTTCTAAACATAGTACCCCGTCTGACGACACAGCTTGCTTCGCCGTGAAGCCAGCCCTATCTGTAGCATAGCATGGGAACTACTGCTTTGCTTTTTTTGTTCTGTTACCATTCCAATACCCAGCAACAGTGCTGGACTCAGTAAGCACACATTTTTCGCCTGAGTGAATAAATAAATTTTGTATTTAACGCATCTAAGCTTTAGTTTCTTTATTAGCAAACAGGAATTTAAAAAATAAATCAGCAGATAAAACATCACATGAGGTATTATAAAGTGAAAATTCCAGATTACAAATTATATTCAATGTGGTATAAAATCTAAAATGTCATCTAGATGGAAGCAATATAGTGACGTTCTGAAGCCAAGTCTTTGAGTCTGAGTGTAGAGGTCACGTGACAGAGACAGCAGTCAGTTGGATAATCACTTTGATAAAAGGCAAGTTCCATGAGGGCAAGACTTGGTTTTGTTCTTTATCGTACCCTCAGACCCTTCCCTTTTCCTAAATATGGTGACCTATAAATGTGTACTGAATGTAGGAGCACCTGGATGGCTCAGTCAATTAAGCGTCTGACTTCAGCTCAGGTCGTGATCTCACAGTTGGTGAGTTTGAGCCCCACACAGGGCTGTTTGCTGTCAGCACAGAGCCCACTTTGGATCCTCTATCCCCCTCTCTCTCTGCCTTTCCCCCAATTGCACTCTCTCTCCAAATAAATAAACTTTAAAAACAAACGTGAATATATAAATGAGCAAAAAAGTATGACATGATGATCAAGCAAAAGTAATGTAAAGTTATATCATTTGGATTTGATGAGGAATGATTCTAAGTGTTGAGTTATTACAAAATTAAATGATAAAAATGAGAATTTATCAGTGCAAAGTAGCTATCCCTTCCCTGGGGAAAAATAAGTCTTCATTAGAAAGCTTCTCACTTCCTTGATTTCCCAGAAAGTCTTTTCTAAAGATCTACGTCTGAGAAAGAAATGGTGCAAGAAGAATAAAAGAGGAAGGTAAAATCAACCCCTTAACACTCTGAATAATAAATGTACAATTATTTCTTTTTAACTAGTCATCAATTATTCTGAAGAGAGTAGTCCTGTTAATATTTACTTATGTCATTGCAAATAAAGTAATCGACCATCCATGACCTATTGGCCTGCTTATGTTTTTAGAGAAAAGCTTTGTCCAGATAGTGATAGATTCCTTCCCTCTGACTCATACATTACCCAGAGACTTCTGGCTTCCCAGAATTTCTGTTCAAAATTTCAAGTCTCTTGGCAACGATCCCTTATTTTTGTAAGAAAGGCTTTACTTTTAAATAAAAACAAATAGTGCAAGAAATTGATGAAAATATATTTCTAGTTCTTGGCATCAAATATTGTTCATGTCAAAACTGCCAGCTTTTAAGTCATCATTTTGCATATGCGGGTCATCTGTAATAGGTTGCCTATATTGAACTTGATCATCAGATAGTTTCTACCTTCTTTACCAAAACTCATCCTCTGTGGTACACTGAGTTGTATGTTTTCATATTAAACTTAGCAATATACGGTTGCCAAAAAATATATATAAATGGTACACATATACACTCTCAATCTCTCCACTCTGAGGTAACCAAAGTTATGAGAGCTTGATCACTGTCTTTCCAAACCTTGTTTATCACAAAGATCACAACGTTCTATCTCCTGAATGCTGCATCTTCCTCTTTTCACTTATAATACATCATGGACATTCCTGAGTTGATACATATAGATCCAACTCATTATTTTAATAGCTGAGTAGTATTTCTTCATGAACAGGCACTCTAACTTTTAACCATTCTCCTATCAATAGACACTCAAGATGCTTCCAGTTTGAGAGTCACTAGAACCAATAAGGTATCAACTATCTATTTATACATAGAATCTTCCATATTGGTGATTTTACATTTTATTAATTCCTAGAAGAGTGCTGTTTCACAACTAGGCTCATATTTACATTGTAATGGAGGCTGAGGACTTACTTTCCAAAATGGTTGTAGCACTCCACGTTCCCACCAGCTCTATTTAAGCAGCTTTCATGTTCCTCCTCTTAATAGCACTGGAAATATATCAGTACTGCTCACTTTTGCATACCTGGGGTGTTTGATTTTTATAAAATGGTATGCTATTGCTTCACTTTGCTTTTATCTAACAAGAACGGTTAGTATATTTTTAATATGTTTAATGGCCACCATGTCTCTAGTGGTAATGACACTATAGCCCCAGACAGAAGACTAGCAGAATTTCCACCCCTCCCCTTCCTCAATAAAGAACAACTCTAAACCCTCATTTACCTCCCCCCACTCCCAGAAAGTCCTTACCATACACTAAAGGTAGGGAGTTGCTTCACCTGGATAGCCAACAGGAAAGGATTTTATAGATTCATCAAACACAGGTATGAACTGATAATGAATCTTTAACATAGCATCATTTGTAGTTATATTTGCATCTCAAAAAGAATGACCCACAGAAATGAAACGCTACCAAAGCATTTCTCTGTGTGAAAGCATCAATGTAGTAAGTGTAGACCTTCCCGAATAAGAGAATAAGAGGTAGAGAAGAAAAGTGTTGAGACCTACATTAAAACAAATAGGAGACAAGGATTAGCCATGACGACTGCTGACTTCTCCTACTCACTGCAATAAGCCTGTATACAATAGAATGTTACAAACAGTAGAACCTTGGACTGTGAAGAACTTGTTCTGCAAGATGAACACTTCTAATACATTTTAACTTGATAAACAAGTGATGTTTTGCAATAAAGTTGTACCTGACACTGAATTTCACATAATCACAATGGAGCCAATAGTTCTTGCAATTCGCTTTGATATATGAGTGTTTTGGATTACAAACATGTTTCCAGAACAAATGATGCTCACAAACCAAGGTTTTACTGTACATTCAAAATGATAATCATTTCTCTGTAAGGAAATTAATACTGACTCTCTCTAGTCTTTCTTAGTTAATATAGATGATGAGATTGCCATCATTTTTTTTCCACATTGGACCAAATGAATAAACACTAATTTAGAAAACTATAAATGGATGAAAGGTTAGATGTATGAATGGATACCTAGGATCAGGCTCTCCCTTGAAAATGGTAGGTTTGACAGGAAAGAAGAGTTTTACTCAAGGCTGAATTTTCCCTCATTTTCTATAGCCAACATGCCACCAGATTTTCTTATTTTTCTATATTCTTTTTTTAAAAATTTTTTTTTAATATTTTAGTTATTTTTGACACAGAGAGAGAGAGACAGAGCATGAGCGGGGAGGGTCAGAGAGAGAGGGAGACACAGAATCCGAAGCAGGCTCCAGGCTCTGAGCTGTCAGCACAGAGCCCGATCCGGGGCTCGAACCCACAGACCGCGAGATCATGACCTGAGCCAAAGTCGGACGCTCAACCGACTGAGCCACCCAGGCACCCCTTATTTTCTATACTCTTAATAGCTTATAAAAGCCTTTTCAAGCTCACTCTGATTTTCTGTCACTGGGACACTGCTCATCATGTCCTAATCTGATTCCCTAACTCAAATATCTCCAATTCGTGGTTTCCACCTTGTTAGGTTCTTGTATTTACAAAGGATTGTCAGAAGACCATCTATATTAAGAACACTTGGGTGCTTAAAAAAAAAAAAAAAGGTAGGGTGCTGGGTGGCTTAGTTGGTCAAGTATCCAACTTTGATTTGGGTTCAAATCATGATCTCAAAGCTTGTGAGTTCGAGCTTCACATTGGGCTCTTTGTTGCCAGCACAGAGCCCACTTCGGATCCTCTAGCTGCCTCTCTTTCTGCCCCCTTCCCACTCATGTATAGGCTCTCTCTCAAAAATAAACATTAAAAAATGTTTTTTAAATGTAGATTTGAGGCTACTTCACACAAGACTAAATAAATTCTGAGGAGGCAGCCAGAAAATTGCATTCTTTAGAATTTTTCCAGGTAATTTTTACACTAAATTTTGAAAGGTAAAATTCTAGAGTTTGCTAAGCCATATTAAGTGGCTTGCTGTTGCTTGAACTTACTATTCCTTGCCTTACCGACTTGAAAAAATTCAGTTCTACTGTCGATATCCTTCCTGCTTTCTGCCCAAATTATCATTCTTTTTATACCCAATTCATCAGTTTATAATTTTATAATTTATATTTCTGCATGATTTTACAACATTCTGCACATAGACACATAGGCTTATTCTAGCATATGCTCAATGATACTTTATTTCTCTACTGCAATAATATGTCAAATTGCTTGAGGAAAACTGTTGTATTTTATTTATCTCTATCCTAATACTATACCTTCACATTTAACCAACTATCATTAGTATTCTCATGGCATCTATCATGTAGAGAGCCTACATTTTTCCAAGTTTTATACCATGAATTTCACATGCATTATTTAAAAAAATTCTCAGTAGATTTCATGTCACAGGCTAGGAAAATGGGACTCAGAGGGTGAAATAATATGTTTAAGCTTAACAAACAGAAAATAAAAGAGCCAGGATTCAAACTCAGTCCTGGGCCCAAAGCCTAATGTTCTTTCCATTGTATTTCAATAAATGTTTGGTTAAATGATTGATAGTAATATATTCTAGCTAATTCTCTAAGATTTAGCAATTAAACAATCATTAATCATTTCTATAAACCTTAAAGCTTCTATTTAAAAAATGCTTTCTTTTTCCTCAGCACATCCTCTCACTAATGTTTCCCACAGAGACTAGCAGAAGAAAAAAAAAAGTTATTTTGTATTTTAAAGAGCTATAATCCCATCCTAGCTTTAAAATGATCTACAGGTTCATCTGAAAATTGCCTCCTTCTTATAATCAGGGCAAGGGGATTAGATGGTTACAGCTTTATTTAATGAAGAAAAAAAAGCAAAAATCAAAAAAACAAAAGACACACACACCCTGAATATTTTTGATAAAAAAAAAAAGAATATCAGTAATAGATAATTACCATTTTGAGGATACATGTGGTATCAGACTTTACATACAAATCTCTGCTTATCCTCACAGCACTACTGGAAGTTGAATATTACATCCATTTTAAAACAGAATGGGTTCTCAAAAGAATTTTCACCTAGTAACAAAGCTGGAGATTGTCTCAGTCCAGTTTAGAAACCAGTTTTTTTCTTACCATGCAGTTAATATATTTCCCCCAGGGGCTCCTGGGTGGCTCAGTCGGTTGAGCATCTGACTTCGGCTCAGGTCATGATCTCGCGGTGAGTTCGAGCCCCGCGTCAGGCTCTGTGCTGACAGCACAGAGCCTGGAGCCTGCTTTGGATTCTGTGTCTCCCTCTCTCTCTGCCCCTCCCCTGCTCATGCTCTGTCTCTCTGTGTCAAAAATAAACATTTTAAAAAAAGTCAAAAAAAAAATATTTTCCCCCCCGATATCTAAGGTTTTTCAATTCTGCTGCACTGCCTGTGAGCATTCACCCAAACCACCTGGCTCAACCAAAGGTCAAACACACTGCTCACGTGTTACTATCATACCCAAATGAAACAGCAAGATAATTTGATACATGCTTAACAACATGACTCATTTTTCTGCTACATGGTTATTAGACAAATGTTGAACAGGCATGTAAATGACTATAATCACATTTGTTTTACCAAGGTATTCCTAGCCCAATCTGAAGGAAAACAGGAGTAGTTGGACAGAACAAGCAGTTTGTTCAAATTTCAAAGACCCACGCGCCTCCGTTCCTTCAAAGAATCAGTAGTAGCTAGAACTACCTTTTCCATCTGGTTGGGAGTACAAAATTGTTGCTTCTTTCCTTCCCAGAAGCCAGTCTCCAACATTTAAGTGGAATTCTCCAACCTCCAAATAAAGCCCCAGTCCCTAAGGTATAAATTAATTGGAACAGACTCTTTCCTTTAGACCTGGTGCTTAGAAGTAAGCAAAGACCACAAAAACTGGTACCTGGGGGGTTTTGTTTACCAACCCTAATCAATTTTGAATTATTAGAATTCCAGCACGGTGGGGGGAGAGAAACAGATTTGGGGGAGATAAATCTAGTTGATTTGGTCTCTGAAAGAAGGAGTTGTAGAACCAGGGGCAAACAACTTACCTATTGTAAGTCTCATTCTCAAAAGAGACCAATTTTCTACCTCATACATCCGGCTTTGCCTCCAAAAGTTAATTGTCCATTTGCTGCCACCTGGCTGGTTCTCACCCCACCCTCCACTTTGCTTTCCCTGAAACGCTATTTTCAGCACATCTTTATTGCCAACTCCTTTACAATAGTTTCTATACTTACTAAAGATTACAGCTGAGCATCAGAGAAAATTAGAAAAACGCAGAGGAATACACTAATCAGTGTTCTATAATTAAAGATTGAGATGAAAAGGCTGGACAAGATGAATTTGAACAAAAATGCTACTCTTCCTGAGAAGCTAAGATGTAGTGTGAAAAGCAGAAGTCCTGGGCACTATGTAGAACTAAAGACAAGCCACAAACTGGGATAAGATACTTGTAAAACGAAAGTATTAGAATCTAAAATATTAAAGCTCCTAAAAATCAATAATAGGGGCGCCTGGGTGGCGCAGTCGGTTAAGCGTCCGACTTCAGCCAGGTCACGATCTCACGGTCCGTGAGTTCGAGCCCCGCGTCGGGCTCTGGGCTGATGGCTCAGAGCCTGGAGCCTGTTTCCGATTCTGTGTCTCCCTCTCTCTCTGCCCCTCCCCCATTCATGCTCTGTCTCTCTCTGTCCCAAAAAAATAAAATCAATAATAAAACTAGGAATGGCTGAAAATATAGGGAGTCATTTCACAGAAAAAAAGAACTCAAACGGCAAATAAATGTACGGATAGACACTCAGCTTCATTAGCAATCAGAAAACTCCAAACTAAGAGCATAATGAGACACCACTTTACACCCACTGGATTGGCAGAGCGTCTGAAACACTAAGTGTAGAAGAGGATGAACATCAATAAAGACATTTATTCTTGGTAGAGTAGAATTTGGAAAAATCCTCAGGAAACGCAGTTGGCAGCATCTTGTAGAGCTATACATTCTTATACTCTATGACCCAGCAATCCCCCTTCTAGGCGTAAGTCCTGTATACTAAGAGACAGGCCTCGGTGTGTATTTCTTGAACCAAGAAACATGTACACACAGTGTACCAGCATTCTCCATAACAGAGAAAAGTGAACGGAAAAAAGTGAAAAGGACACAATTATCCACTGATGGGAAAAATGGATATTACGGCATATTCAAAGGATAGTATACCTTAGAACAGTGACAATGAATGTCCCTTAGCTGATTGTAAACCTGAGTGACTCCTAGAAACACACTGAGTTTTCTTGCCTGGGAGCTTCTTTAAAAACACAAAATGGGATCATCTTGCATGTTTTCTGACACTTGCTTGGGATGGGAACCTGACTTAGGGCTGAGCAAATTTCACTTAAAGGGAGCTGGTAATTCCTTTAACTCCACCTGCCCAAGACCTCTAGCTGTTTTTGATTATATGTTGTTCAGATGTATACGTTATATATACTAAAGGCAAGGCAATGATAAAGCACTAAATTACACTAATAGTATCTCTAGAGGAGACGTAGAAAAAGGCAAGATCACAGCAGTACCTACAATGCCTTGGTAACACCTTAATTATTGAGTGGTAGATCATAGGGATTTAGTTAGTTATTACATTTTATGTTTTATGTTCATACTTTTTATCTATTGAGTAGTACCCTTCAAAGACACTTTCAAGCACGGAATAAAAGAAAGAAGAAGGTAGAAGAGGAGAGGAGGATGGAGAAAAGGAGCAGGAAGAGTGCGACAGGTAGGATTCCTGATTCCATAGCTCCAGACCTCGGTTCAAGTCCTGAGTTTAACCGTTAGTGAATGTTTGAAATTAAACAAAGTCTGTAACATCTCTGAGACTCTGTATTTTGAACTATAAAATGAAAATTTCACTTCAAGGGCTGCAATGAGCAGCAAATGAGATTAATTCATGTGATACCCTTAGTTATTTCTACTGCGCACTCCTATTTTGGTCTATACCTCCCCCCCACCTCCCCAAATCCTCGTTCTCTCCTTAGAAGGAATAGAAGACTGAGGGGTGAAGGGGAAAAGAGAGGGTGGAACTAATCGCTATTTGTTTAGGCAGGACACTGCCCACAACTGTAAAATAAGTGACATCTACCTCAGTGGCCTCTCAGATCTCAACCTCTCAGACACCTGATGACTTTAGAGATTACAGAATACAACACACCCAACTCTTTCCTTCAAGGTTTAAGTCAAAACCCAGTGCTTTCAAAGACTCAGTGTGTTTTTTCAGGCCCTTGTTAAAATCACCATTAGGTATGAATGCAACTCCCTGACCAACGGAAGATTAAACCACCTTCTAAGGGAGGATTTTGTTAACTAAAATTGACCTCTAAGTGGTAAGATGTGAGCTGAAAGCATTTATGAGCACAGTTGCTCCCAAACCCCTACTCATCCTTACCTCCTCTGCCACTGGGGAGAAAAAACAAAACTAGTCAGCTTGGCAGCTGCCAAGGACCCACATCTCTGACAAGAGAAGTTTTAAAGGCTCAACAAACACAAACATTCATAAATCCAGAAACTCTGAACATCAGTGGTGAGGACTCCTGGTTAATCATCCTGCCTTAGAAAGCCAGGTGAGTTTAGCTCAGTTATTTTCAACATGGGGAGATTTTGGCCCAAGGGAACATTAGCAATTCTGGAGACTTTATAGTTTCACAAGCGAGGGGTGGTAATTACTGGCATCCAGTGGGTGGAAGGGCCATGGATGCTGGCAACCTACAACACACAGGATAGACCCAACAACAAAGAATTATACGGCTTTAAAATGTCAACAATTGCTACCGATGAAAAACCCTGGTTAGCTGTACATGAGCCCCGTTGGGCTGCCTTTTGTCTGATCAGGGAGGCCCGAGCAAGCTGTGTATTGGAAAGGAATTTTATGTCATGGGGCTCATAATACCTTAATGCAGGGTTATTAAGCCAAAGTTCCATGGATTGGCTTAGGGCAGTTCATAAAACCCGTGAAATTACATGCAAATTTTGTTCATATGTGAAGCTTTTAAAATAAGGGTCTAAAGTTAAAAAACAACAACAACAACAAAACTTTTTGGAAGCCTGTCCACAAGACTCACGTGTCTTTTAATATTTCTCCCATAAGACTGTTAAAGGGTCTAAAATTTTTAACAAATCTATGTTTTTAAAATAGTGAGATTTTATTTTGGACAGAGATGTAAGAAGATGGTGTTCATAGTAAGATCTGGGTTTGAAATTCAGCCAAATGACCTTTGAGTCTCTGTTTCCAAATCTATAAAATAAAAATTCTATTCAATTACCAATTTAATTAATACTATTTAAGTCACCTGGCCACAGCAGGCACTTAGTAAACAGTAGCTTGTATTATTTTATTGTTAAAAGTAATTGAGTTTTGGGGGCCCCTGGGTGGCTCAGTCGGTTAAATGTCCGACTTCGGCTCAGGTCATGATCTTGCGGTTTTTGAGTTCGAGCTCTGCGTTGGGCTCTCTGCTGGCAGCTCAGAGCCTGGAGCCTGCTTCCAATTCTGCATCTCTCTCTCTCTCTCTGCCCCTTCCCTGTTCACGCTCTCTCAATAATAAATAAACGTTAAAAAAAATTTTTTTAAGTAATTGAGTTCTAAAGCTTTGCCTGTAGAAGGCTGTGGATGGATGGCATGTAACATAACCACTCAGTAATATTATAGGACTTATTTATTAATCAGATGAGTCATTAGAAGGAAAAGCAGATGTGTATAGAGATCTATAAAGTGTTTCAATACCTACCTCATCCCCACCCCCACCCCCCCCCCCCCCCCACCCCCGCACACACACACTGAAATGGATGGGGGGCATTCAGAGAAAGGAAAACAGAGGCACAAGATCCATAGTAATTTACCAAATAGGCAGAGACTCAAATCCAGATGCTCAGATTCTAGAGCCCAAGTCCTTCTCCCTATGCCGTCTAGAAAGAGCAGACCCTTTGGTATTCAAACACATAGCAGACATGTTTTGATGGAACAATAACCCAGAGGATGAAGTGCTTTTTTAGGAAGGATCCCAGGCAAGCATGGGAGCTGGAAGTTTACATAGAGAGCCTTATAGAAAGGAAAAGTCCCACAGAGAGGAGACATTTGTTGAAAATGGGGAGAGTAAAAGGTCTACTTCAACCAGTTCCAACTTCTTTAAAGCCAAGCCTAGCTGTTGAACCTTGAAAGCCACCCCTGTTCACTTTCCACTCTCTTCTAGCCCTGAAGCTCTTCTCCTAATTGCCACTGTAGTCTCCTTTGATTTTCCTCTTTCCTGCTTACTCAGAGCTCCCAATGTAAAAGTTAAAGACTAAGCAGGGACACAGTGCGTATTGACACGTGGGGAAAAGAAGAAAGTCCGAGAGGAATAAGACCAGATGTCTCCTGATTTGATGTGTCGATCGCCCAACCTACTAAGGAAAATAAAGCTTATTGCATTCATCTAGAAAATCACTTAGAAGAATGATCTAGAAAGTTGAGAATCCCGTTCCTGGGGTTTCCATTCACATAGCCAATAATTTTTTTTTATTCAACTAATATTTATTGAGTGCCTCCAACATGGTCCAGGGACTGTGCTAACAACTAATCCACACTGAAAAAAATTTTTGACCCATTTCAGCATGTTCAAAATACTGCCAAGCGGAGAAGACACATGGTCAATAGATAACCCCAGCTTCATTATTATGCCCACAATAATTAATTAGTTACAGTTGTGAGAGAATCTATGTATTAAAAGCACAAGGATCTGTGAAAGCATATAAAAGGGACACAATCAACTCTTGCTTATCTGTTTTGATAGGCTTTTCCAAGCGATTTAGCAAAAGAAGGAGTGGAAGAATGTTCCTGGCAGAAAGAAATAGATCTTCAAAGACAAAGTGGGGGGTGGGGGAAGAGGGATAAAGATAACTTGTTACTAAGTTACGCTATGTGGAAACATTTATGCTACCCCAGATGTTTGAAAGACATCAAAGAGTTTTTTAGCTTTTCCCTCTGATAAAATGCAAAATAAAAAATGGGTCCTTCAACTCTCCATTATCAATAATTTTGTGATTATGTGAACCAACGTCAGGGTTAAAAGGAAACCCACACACAAAAAAAAAAAAAGTTCAAGGAGGAAATAAAAGCCTTCAAGGGTGAATTGAACATATGAGCCTATTTAAAAAATATGTTTCTGTTTCTACTAATAGGTCATTTTCACCTGCTCCTGCGGGCCCAACTGGCCTTGGTTGTCTGCTGCAGCTCTTGAACAATGGAATGAAAGATCACTGTAGTTTGATCCCTAGGATGCAGAGGTGACCAAAGGGTCAAAGGAACAGAAGCTGGGCCATTACAGAAACGGGTAATCCTCAAACAGGAAAATCCACTCCCAGATCATTTGGAGGCAAATGGAGACCAGCTAGGCTCAGGGAATCACCAGCTGGGTATCTATTTGAAGTGTGTAATCATCGAATACACTCAAAGCCAGACCCCACATGGAAACCTTGTGTCTAGCCATATGTTTGGGACACCTTTGGTGTTTACTAATGCCCCAGGACTGTGAAGCAGAAGATCCACAAGAGAAAACACACGGACTCTGAACCGAGAATGCGAGAAGATTGGAAGAGAGCCCCTTTTGTTTGTGGGTAAGTGATCAAGGCTGGAAACTTTTCAACCGTGAGCTACCGTGCTGAACACAGAAAACTAAACCCTTTCAAGTAAGCCTGTTCAGGTTACACAGTGTATCTTGAGGAATCAGCCTACTCTTAAGAAATTGTATGGCATTGTTTCATATTTTCCTTTTCCTAGCCAGCTTGGTTAAAAAATAATAAAATCACAAAAAACACTTTATGTAATCATGACAAAAAATGACACAATCACTCTGGATTTGAGAGGATTGGTTACAAGCATTTCTGAAAACAGAGCTGTTTTCCTTTTTCTCCCCAAAAAGGCTTTGAGGGAAACAGAAGACTAAATATGTTTCCTGGACACAAGGAAAATCTGATGAAAGCCATTTTTCATTTTATTTCCATGCTGTGAATGAATATTCAGGCTATTCATACTACCACAGCAATCTGGTTCTCAAGTTAAACCACCAACCGCCAGTCCATAGGGGTGAAAAAAACTATTTTTATGCGCTGTGACATTTTTAACTTGTAAAACATTTCAAATGTAGGTGGTAGTTCTCACAGTCTAGTATATTTTTGGAATTTCATAATCCTCCTAGCCAGAGTTCAGGGGCTGCTTTTTTTCAACATTTTGGCATGTCGTGGCCTTTTCTTCATAATAGTACCATGTTTAAAAAATAAATCTTTTTTCTCGCTGCTCTTCTAGTCCTCCTGTTGAAAGGCACTGGGATGGGAAATTGCACACACACATATTCACACTTGAACCTACCTTTCTCCCTTTACCTCTTCTCCCCTCTTTTTCCCTCTCTTTCGTCCTTTTCTTTTTCCCTTACTTTCTTTCGTGTTTTTCTCCCTCACATAGATTTCTAAGAATAAACTCGGTTTTCAAAACTCCAGAGTTCTATTTCAAAATAAAATTTTTGATCCCTTCATTTTAGTTATGCTGGTCAATGGTTAATTAAATCAGCTTCATTTATATTTGATTGTGAATTACTTGTATGAATCATGTGAGCAAGGAGTTAAACTTTAGAAGTGTATAATTAGCAAAGTGATGCTAAAACAACTGGCTGAAATGGAAGAATCTATTTTTTTCTTTTATAGAACCCAATGAATGATACGTGGTTTATTTTCTCTAAATTGAAGCATACTCTGAAGGAATGGATCACACACACTATGTAATAAAAGGACAACCAGAGGTAAGATCATAGAATTCTAACTACTAGCAGGCTGTGGGGTCCAGACAGGTCTAATACAGCAATCAAGAAATGAATACTCCATATCTACTTGGTTGCAGCCACCTCCCAAAGTAACTTCTATTGTTGACCATATTCAGTTGTTAGCAAATTATCTCTTACATTAAAACCAGTCTCACTTTCCTACCTCTAACCTCTGCTAGTCCCAGTTGTACCTTTCACAGCAACACGGGGTGCTGCAAAGCCAGCACGGACCCTCTTTCCCCAAATGTAAACTTCCGTTTCTTCATCTCAAGCCTGAGGTGTTTTTGCCTCAAGATTTCCTCATCTGTCATGATTTTAAGACACCCTACTATAGCGGTAGGCTTCTTTTGAGAGTGTTCTAGTTTATTAATTTTCTATCTGTTGCCATGTGACCATCAGAACCTGTTCATTTACTGGGATGCCTAGGTGGCTCAGTCAGTTAGGCGTTTGACTTCGGCTCAGGTCATGATCTCACCATTTGTGAGTTCAAGTCCCACGTCCGGCTCTGTGCTGAATGCTCGGAGCCTGCAGCCTGCTTTAGATTCTGTGTCTCCCTCTCTCTCTGCCTCTCCCCTGCTTGCACTCTCACTCTCTCTCAAAAATAAATAAACATTAAAATAATTAAAAAAAAAAAAAAACCTGTTCTTCTAAGTACACCTAGCATTTGTCATGTTTTTGTTGTTGTTTTTAAGTTCTATTCAACCTTTATTTAGTGAGAGAAACTTAGTATCAATTATTATATTTTTTCGTGATATTTAGAAATGTCAGTGATCCCCCTTGACTTTTTTCCTTGAGCCCTCCCCCAAATAAGCTCCATTTAGAGTGGTATTTAATTTCCCAAAGATTTCTCAAAATGGAAGAATAGAAGCTGAATTTACCGCAGCATTTCCTTTACAATTCCGCAATTAGACATGTCTTTCATTGGCCATGCTGACATCAGTTTTCCTCTCTCCCTGCTAACTTTATTCACTTTCTCAGCTATTGCCATTTTTCTCCCACCTCTGATTTTTCATTCATCCCTCCTACTCCCCAAATCCCTCTCCCATTTTTCGTCAGAGTAATTTAGTACTGTCTTGCTTCAATCTCCAACACCCCACACACCACCCCCTGCACTACTGTTTTTAAGAGTGCCAGAGACCATTACAATGATGATGACGATTTTGTGTGTGAGTGCTCAGCAAACCAAAGAGTCTATAGTTAGTACAGCTCACCCGTCTTAGAAAGAAATGGGAGACCATAAATAACCCTTTTTCTGTCACAGGTTCAGATTCAAAGAAGAGATTTCTTACATGCTCTGGTGCTGGATCATTTTCCTTTTGACAGTTATGTTAGCAGTTGCTGGTGCAAACCAGAGTTAACTACAACCATGTTTCTGGCTATTTCCAAAGAATGGATTTTTAACACCTCTCCTAGACTGGCTGCCTAGGAAGCTGCCGGCATGGTAGATCTTGGTGTTGGCAATGACAACATAAAACAAGATGATGTAACCTGATTAGTAAAGAAGACAATGGCATTCTGTACTCTATAATTGGCCATGATATTCCAATAACTGAATAGTTGTTGGATTAGTTTTATCCTGATGCAGTTTGCTCAATATTTTTTTTTATGTCAATTGCTGACACCATTATGCGCTCATGAAACTGATTTTTAAAATCAAGTACCTAATAATTTACACCTAAAATTCTTCTTGCTAGTAGTTCGGGACTTAAACCCTAACCTAGAGGGATACATTTAAAATCAATTCAGAAACATTATATGTATTTATTCCTTTTCCCAGATATGGATCATTGCAATTTTAACAAGTAGATGTCAATGTTCTTATATAAAACCCTGATTTTCTTTTAATGTTTACCAGGGCAGGACAACACATGATCTGGCACAACAATTTAAGGCTTCTGTCCAGTGTTACACCCATCTATCAGAAGAAAACCCAGCTATTCAAAAGTGAAGAAAATATTTATAGATATTAATAGGCATAAAACACTCATGTGATTTTTAAAATCAGAAGATTGAATCATTGGGGCACCTGGGTGGCTCAGTCAGTTAAGGGTCCGACTTCGGCTCAGGTCATGATCTTGTGGTTTGTGGGTTCGAGCCCCACGTCGGGCTCTGTGCTGACAGCTCAGAGCCTGGAGCTGGCTTCAGATTCTGTGTTTCCTTCTCTCTCTGCCCCTCCCCTTCTCATGCTCTGTGTGTTTCTCTCTAAAATAATAAACATTTTTAAAAAAAGATTGCATCATTTATGTCCCGAGACATTATCAGAGGTGTATCCACTGCATTATTATTTTTTTTTTTTAAGTAGAGGATCTCTTCTGTAGTTCAAAATCCTTAAGAAGTGGAAGAAAATGACAATAAACAAAGCAAAGCTTATGTGCCAAGTATAGTTCTATGTTTCAAAGACTTCCTAAACAGGTGGAATACAACAGGACAGTGCTGAAAATGATACAAATAACTCTTCATCAGAATTTCACATCTATGTCATAACACTAAAGAAGATTGGGACAAACTAGAAATGATTTATTTGAAACAAAAACTATAGTTTACTATCTCCTAAAAACAAAACAAAAACAAACAAAAAACAAAGCAGGCCTTTCAAAAGTATTTATCATTGTTATCTAATAAGAGATGGGATTATTTCAAGATGAAGAAGTCAAAAGAAACTATTTGCAGTTACCTCATACATGTCCCTTCACATTCTCAAGGCAGGTGTAGACTTGGAAACAGTTTATCGACAGCATGAAAAATTTGCACAAAAGTCTATTTGGGAAATCAATGATAATACCAGGAATGCACTTTGTGTAATCAGTCTTTCTAAAATAAGATTATGACAAAGATCAAGTGTAAAATAAGGTTCAATAATTTTTCAATTTTTCAGTAAGGCTAAATTTTGTTTATGAAGTATTTAGTTTCTTTAATACATTAGTATTTATTGTCTATTAAAATTGGGTGTTTTGTTTTTTTTTTAATGTTTATTTATTTTGAGAGAGGCAGAGACAGTGTAAGCAGGGAAGGGGCAGAGAGAGAAGGAGACAGAATCCTAAGCAGGCTCCCCACTGCCAGCGCAGAACCCAATGAAGGGCTCAAACCCATGAAACTGTGAGATCATGACCTGAGCCGAAATCAAAAGTCCACGGAGTCGGATGCTTAACCAACTGACCCACCCAGAAGCCCCTAAAATTGTTTTAAAGGGGAATACATCATTTAATTTGTTTCATTTTCTGTTTTAACGCTTACTTCTTATACTGAGAATGTATTCAATGTTTTTTCACTATTTCAAAATAAACCTTAAACACCCTTTTTTTTTTGGCACTATGTGAAACAAATACTAACTAATGTTACCAGTAATTACTATTTTGATCAGGTCTTGTAACCACTAGAATGGGGTTTTCTTTGGTTTGGTTTTGCACTAGCAGCTGCCTATGCAGTGAAACATATTCTCATTCAAATCACACTCCATTAGCATTAAATTCAACATAGACACTGTAAAAAAAAAATTAAATGCTTAGAAATGTATTTCCCATTTCCTTGATTTTGCAAGTCAGCAATCTTATCACAAAAGTTTGGTGAAGATTCATGGATTTCTAGTGGTCACTATGTTAGTTTTGTTTTTTTTTTTTTTTTAATTCTTCCAAACTAATAATTTTACATGGAAAATGATATTAAATCTTACTGGAAGTCAAAAAAATAAAATTTCATTTTTACTGCGTTAGATTGGAAAGTTTTACAGTATGGATAACATCTATATGTTGGCGTAGGTCACCATATATTGGAGTGTCATTAATCTCTTTTGATGCTATTATGCATTATTCATTGCAATTTTAAAAGTGAATTATCTTTGGGGCATCTGGGTAGCTTAGTCGGTTGAGTGTCTGGACTTTGGCTCAGGTCACGATCTCGCAGATTGTGGTTTCGAGTGCAGCATAGGACTCTGTGCTTATGGCTCAAAGCCTGGAGCTTCTTTGGATTCTGTGTCTCCCTCTCTCTCTCTGCCGTTCCCTGACTTGCACTCTGTCTCTCTCTCAAAAAATAAACATTAAAACTATTTTTTTAAGTGTATTATCTTTACCAAAAAATATTTTTGCTGTCAGTAATACTAAAATCTATCAGTAATACTAAACATGTTTTCTGGGATACATGTAGAAGTCAGTTCCTTGCAGTGTCATTGGGGACAGTTTATTAAGCCACGTTAGCCCATGCTATGGAAGAGCCTTTGGCCATTCAGAGGACCAAAAGGAGAGATTCTACACATCCTTTTTCAAAGATCTCCTTTTTATCGTTGGAGTCTCCCTGTGAGCACCTATTAATGCAGAAACTTTTTTTCAACGTTTTTTATTTATTTATTTATTTATTTATTTATTTATTTATTTATTTATTTATTTATTTATTTATTTATTTATGGGACAGACAGAGACAGAGCATGAACGGGGGAGGGGCAGAGAGAGAGGGAGACACAGAATCGGAAACAGGCTCCAGGCTCCGAGCCATCAGCCCAGAGCCTGACGCGGGGCTCGAACTCACGGACCGTGAGATCGTGACCTGGCTGAAGTCGGACGCTTAACCGACTGCGCCACCCAGGCGCCCCTAATGCAGAAACTTTACATTTTGATCATATTTATTGTAAAGTATTTCGCAGATGACACCTTTCCATCAGATCACACTCCCGACCTGAACACTTCTCTAGCCCCTCCAAAAATAAGCAAACTTGTCCTTTAAAAAAAAAAGTTATGTTATCCAAAACGTCTTACTTAAGACAAGTGGAAAAGAAGGTACCTTCTATCCCTTTTTGACATACTAATCATTTTCCCAAGTTTGAAGAGAAAAGAGTTTGCACTTACTTCTACAAGCTTGCTCTTTTTAAATTATTTAATGGGCCACTGAAATAATGGCCATGGAGTCTGGGGGACTTGTCTTCTGGCTGACGTGTTCATTGACAATGTTTAGAGTTCCGGAATGCCTCGGGGAAATAAATACTTTCAAAACAGCCTCTCTTTAATATCTGTTTCAAGGGAAAGAGGGACATTGGCGATGCTGAGACGAGGAGATTTTTATTTCCATAATTTAGTTTGAGTGTCTCAAAGCACAGTTAGTTTGATTTGTCTTCTTACGTTCCGGACCACAGGTGTTTCCCATTAAGACAAGCAAGCTGACTTTAACGGAATCCAGCAGCGCAGTGGGCACAGAATGCCTTCTGTGAACTGCCAATAATTATTTGTCCTGGCTTTGTTTCTGGAGATTCTACTTAAATTGGTTCAAAAGCTGATAATCTGTTTCATCCCTAAAGATTAACCCCTTAAAAAAAATGAGTGTGCTTCCACATAATTGGACTGAATAAAAGAGCTCTCTTAATATCGTTGTTAAATTAGAGAATGATTTTTAAAGTGTGATAAAAGGAGGCTTCGGAAGAGCACTCAATATGTAGCACCGCTAATAAAATAGCTTCATCAATTCGCTCAGTCTTTGCAGCCGACAATGGGATGAGTTATAAATCTAAACCGGCTAGTACCTAAATGCTCATATTATAAAACATGCTGACTGCTGATTCTGCTTTGGAATATGAATTTAAACTTAAGACACCATTTACCAACTTATTCTAATTTGCAGTCCTCTGTGAACCAAGATGTACTTTTAAGAATTTGCTTCTCAGCAATCCCCTGGTCCTAAAGTGGCCACAGTCTCTTCCCAAAGAGTGGATAGATGGACATACTTCAACACCCATCAGATTTGCTCAGACAATGCTAGTTGAATTGCAATTTTACTCTAGCCCACTTACTTTCCTTTCATTTGAACTACATTTATTGGCAGCTTCTACAGTGGGCTTGGGTGAATCCACACTCTTTAAAGATAACGGAACTGGAAAGAAAATCTGCACTTCTTTACTGTCTCTGAATAGAAAGTAGATCCCACATAGACAACTTAGCTGGTTTAGGAATATTAAAGTCACCACTCCAAGTTAGTCATTTGAAGTATAGCTCTTGGAAGAGTCTCAGGAAGACTTATCAGGACGAGACAATTTTGAAGATAAAACTAAGGCTATATTGAATTAACATTATTCCTTATTTTTCAACCAATAAATTTGTACTACACTATGACTAATATGTATTAATTAGCCTTCACGGGTTTAGTTTAAAAGCATATATTTTAGGGGCGCCTGGGTGGCGCAGTCGGTTAAGCGTCCGACTTCAGCCAGGTCACGATCTCACGGTCCGTGAGTTCGAGCCCCGCGTCGGGCTCTGGGCTGATGGCTCAGAGCCTGGAGCCTGTTTCCGATTCTGTGTCTCCCTCTCTCTCTGCCCCACCCCCGTTCATGCTCTGTCTCTCTCTGTCCCAAAAATGAATAAACGTTGAAAAAAAAATTTTTTTAAATAAAAGCATATATTTTAGTACAAAAAATTAATACATTTGTCATCAACACTAGTAAAATAAAAACTAATTTAGAATCAAGATTAAAATTAAGACATTATGTGAGGTTTAACTCAGCTACTATCATTTATTTTGTAATCCATAGTCCACAAAGATGCTTGAGGAGCCATTGGACCCCAGATAGGAAGATAGGAAGAAAGTACCTACTGATTTTAAGTTAGTTTACTTGTCAGATTCAGAAAAACTTCCAGGAGACTTAGACTTAGCAAGAGTTATTCAGAACTACTGCAGAGAATCTTGGAATCATAGAGAATGAGAATATTATAAACAATATAGAAAAGCAGAGGTCCAATTTTTCAAAACAAGGGGAAAATACAAGATTCTTAAAACTATGGGCACTAACTATACTTCTGTGGAAAAATTGTGTGATACAGTAATTGAGCAAATGCTTTGCATACACTAACAGTATAAAGAGGGGATTAATAAAAATCAGGGACATCCAGAAGATTAAGTCAAACTAAGTTAAACACCATTTCTTTTTTGACAGGGTTACTAGCAGATAATACAGTGAATACTAGAGAATATTTTGCCTTCAAACAATCTATTATCTCTAAGAATAATGTAAGAAATGATAAGTTAAAAAGACTTGGGGGCCATATGACAATTGCCATCAAGGACTATGACAGCTAAAACTTTATGGTCTTCCTATCTTCATCCACGGCTTACAATGCACGACTTCGAATTTCCTGACTTCATCCGTTTCTCCCTCCAGCAATGGATGTAATGACGAGCACCATACATACACAGACCCACTTGGGTCTGTGGCTTGCATTCGCACCTCCCACCATGGGATTTTTCTGTGGACTCCACCCTGAACATTCATTTGGCACTCCCACAGGCACAACCCAGAATTTCAGAGGATTAACACCATTGGAGGCAAAACACTGACCACTGGCCTACAGGAGCAAATTGACAAATACATCCTACCTGGTCCTAAGATGCATTTCACACAGATTCTCACACTCTCGCACAGAATTGAGGAATTATTCGCCAGTAATAGAGCCAACCCGATAATACATCCTCCTACTGGTTCTATCTCCTTCTCTGCTCTGTGACCCTTTCTTCCCCCAAGGCTTTCTAGGCCTCACAGTTTTTCTAACCTAGTTTGGTCGCTTGAATTGTTCTCGGCACCCGGATCTTTCTTATAAAAGGTCTCAGGCTACGTCCAAATTTCACTCATCCGAAAGGTAAATATGCAAAACAAAAAATGTTAGATCTTCATAGCACATCTAATTATCATCCTCCTTCTTTCTCAAGAGTTGCCCACATTTAAGTTCCCATACGATCACCAGCCACTACTCAACAACAGTCTGACCACAACATAGCTCTAAAAGTCTTCCTCCAACACCATCAAGGACATCTAATTGCCAAGTAAAATGGACACCTGTCCATTTTATTCATTGATTTTTGGTTCTCTGACAGGCCGCACAATCTTAAGACTGTTTAGATTTTGCTGACGCCATGCTCTCCGTTATTTTTGTTGTATTTTAGTATCCCTAACCACTCCTTTGTAGGTCTTGTATTGTATTCCTTCTCTGCCTGCCTATGTTACATCTGCACAGGTTTTCTTCTCCAGCAGCAAGGTCATTCACACTCCTACTTTGAGCAATAGTCTGTCCCATCTGTTTATGCACCCAAATCTTTCTAGAACTGACTTCATAGAAGAATTTTAACTTCATTTCATCTAGCTCTATGACCCATAGGCAATAAAAGTTTAATATGTTCAAAACTTGTATTCATGATTTTCCCTATGCTCTCTCATAAAATTGCCTTTCCTCTACCCTTTTGCATCTCCACTGTTTGCCTAGTGTCATAAGTCGATCCAGTCAGAAATCACTGGAGTCATTGATTCTTTTCCTCTCAAACTAATTAAAGACTTAGAGATTCATCGTCTAAATAGTGCTTGACTACATCTCCATTACCATTTCCCTGATATTGTCCTCTGTTACTTGCATTATCACAATATATTCCCTAGAAGTTAATTATAATATTTATCATATCCATCATTTTTCCTAAGGGAAACTGTGGTTATAAAAGGGGCAGCTCCGTGTAGTGATGTATATAACCCTGTTTCCTCTGCTTATGATTTGACTTGGATGGGGAGTATACAACCTAATGTCAAAAAACACCTTCAGAGTCTGATGTGAAGAGCTACGTTTAAGTTGGGTTACCCAGATTTCCAATGTAAAGGCATTGTAGAATATGAAGAGAATCATCCAGTAAACTAGAGGAGCAGGAAACAAAAGGATTGCCAATGTAGAAACAACCTAAGAGGACATAATGGACTATTATTAAGCTAAAGTTACAAGGAGGCCAATGTTACAAGTGCAGAGAAAGCAGGAGGCAGAGGATAAAGCAGAAGGTGACAAAAATCTCTGGAGGCAAGATTAGACCTACTGAAATGCACATGGAATAAAACATTAGAGTTGAGTTACATTATTAGGGACATACTTCTGTGAAGTCTTGACACTAAGGTCTAGTACAGTGTCTACTACAGTTCCTATTCTTACATGTGAACACAGGTAAGAACCCCCATTACCTTTGTTTCTTACAACCAAATAGGTCTACCAAGGGTATATTCACTGGTTTGGCATTCCCTGATCTCTCACTCCCAATATCCAACACAGATAGTGTGATGTCAAGTAATACACCTACTCTAAGCTATTCCCCTGCTTTATTCTCTCCCCATATTAGTGAAAGGCGGTGTAAGTTCCTAAGCATGTCTTCTGAGATCTGACCTCCGTGTGGCTCTCCAGACTCTTATCACTCCTTCCTCCCTTTCCCCTCATAATTCGTACTCAGGCAACACTGCCTTAGAATATGCTCTTTCACCACAGTGTGCTTTCGCTCCTACTGTTCACAATTACCAAAATGTTTAATTTTCTCTTCCAGATGATTTTATTCATGTGCAAAACACTGTTCATGTGTAACTGAATTTAGCTCTTTCCTATCGTCTGTACATAGACTTTTTTTTTTAAGTTTATTTTCAAGAGAGAGAGAGAGAGAACGTGCGAGCATGAGCAAGGGAGGGGCAGAAAGGAGACAGAGGATCTGAAGCAGGTTCTGTGCTGTTAGTACAGAGCCTGACGTGGGACTCAATCACGAACTGTGACATCATAACCTGAGACAAAACCAAGAGTCAGACGTTTAACCCACTGAGCCACCCAGCACCCCTGTACATAAACATTTTGTAATGGATACCACATTGTATTTAAATTAGCAGGCTTCCTCCATCTCTGTCCCTCTTCAATAGAATATGATCTAGCAATTGCCTCTTTTTTATCCCTAGAGAAAAGCATAAAACAAGACATGCGAGAGAAACTCAGTAGATCCTCCATTGTTAGAATACACACTTTGCTTCTTTTGCCATTCTACCGTATTCTTTGTCTTGAGTTTCTTTTAACTCATTCTGATTTATCAAAATCTTACTCTTAACACACTCTTAAGAGTCTTGGTGCAGATTATGCCTGACCTTTGGACAGCGATGCTTTAATTCCATATTCATCATTTTAAAAGTATGCAATTACTGGCAAGCTCTTTCATTCTCTGGGCCCTATTTTTCCATATTTGTAAAACAGAAACAACCCCTTTTTTAAAGGTTATTATATGAGGTAATACATTTTAAAAGGATTAGAAAACCTGTCCCTTTCCTTTCCTCCTGTGAAATTTTCACCATGCTTAGAATTCTTGTCATAGACTGTATTTCCATCTGCGTTTCACAAGAATCCTTGCGTACATAACAAATTCTCTGTTAGTGAGTAACTTGGGGATGAGATGGAAAGGGGAGATATAGTTTGTTACTATTTCCTTATATCATTGCATACAGAACATTTACTCATACACACTAATAAACACACACCCGCATGTGATTAGCTTGAAATTTATCAGATTTATAAATATAAAGCTGAAAGAAATTGCTGTAGATCCTATGACAGAATCAAGATTCAAAAGACCTCAATGGGTTGAAATTAGAGTTTGAAATTTTCATGAACCAATTAGTCCTAAGTTTTGAACAGTACAGTCAGTGAATTCTAGGAGACATGTCCTAAAGTGATTTATTTTTACATTAGAATTGGCCAGTTTTACATTAAGTTGCTAAACCAACTAACAGGTAGTAGCCTGGATTAATTAAACTCTCATTAGCCTATAATATTATAGATTCAGTGTACTTTATCTTCTCCACACTGCACTTGGAGCAGTTTGTTCGGTCTTGGAAGCCTCTAAACAGAACCAGAATTTTCCAAGGAAGGGCAGCCAGTATCATGAGAGCTCTAAAAATGTACATATTCTATAGCTCAGCCAAAGAAACTGAGATTGTTTAGTTTGAAGAACCAAAGATAGAAAGAACATGACACGTGACGGCAAGAATTTGTCGACAAATGAATGACTGTCGTTTGAAAGATGTTCGATTTAGCCTCTGAGATTCTCAATGACAGAAGTATACCAATGGAGAGAAAATGAGGAGAGGCAGACATTGACTTAATAGGAAGAACTTTACATGACAACTTTTAGAAACGACAATAAACAGACTTGCCTAGAAAAACAGTGAGTTCCTATGAACTGGGAGGTTCAGATTAGGTAGTAAGAGTGTTGTAAAGGGAGAATTTTCCTTTAGAATAAGAAATTCAGTTAGAGAATATCCAGTAATTCTTTGAACACTAAGTTTCAATGAATCTAGTGAAACAGAATTTAAAGACTTTATGCGGTAAATACTCATCCCAATTAAAAATTTCAAAGATAAACATAGTTTACAAGTATTTACTAATTATCTCTTAGTGCAAATGAGGTCAGCAAGTCAATGTAAAGACAAGAATAAATAAACCTTAGATTCACGCAAGCAATGTACTTTTAATCATTTGTAACTTTGGAAAACAAACCAAAAGCAGCTACATTTATGAAACATTGAGATAACTGGTTCTATATCTGTTACACTGTGTACATGTCCATTAACCTAATTAACTCTGAAATCTAGTAATTAACTGACCCATGAAATCACAAGCCAATGAATAAATGAACTTTTCAAGATTGAAAGAAAAAGTCATTGATTTATGCTTGGCAAGGCCATCTTTAGAAAGTACATTCATACCTTGAATTTTACATGAAGTTATGTGAATTGTACAATTAGGCAATATGCATTTAGCTACAGTCAACAGGGTTCTGATTTGACTGCCAATTAGGGCTGCATGTTGACTACCACTTAAGTGAAATATGATGTGGAGGGTAAAAGATTACCTCATCAAGTCTGCATCCGTCTTTTTTTCTAACAGACTCGAGCCTACGTTCAGTGTGCAATTAAATCACAAAATACTAGACATAGTGTGACCTCTGTGGCAAGTATCAGTGTATATATTCACTTCCTAGTTGACAAGCAGTACAGTTATTTTATAGAACTTCAAGCGGTACGCAGTTCTAAGACTCCTACAGAATTATGTAGGATAAAAACTCCAAATAAGCTCTGGGTTTGATTAAAAAACAGAAAGAAAGAAAAGGTGGGGCTTGAAATGCTTGATTGAGGAACAGGTGAGGTTAAAAATGACTGAAGAGTTACCGAACTCATTTTGACATGTTTTAAATAATGGCCGGAAAATACAAGGCCACGTGCAGCGCAGTTAAATCTTTCCCACTCGTTAATAGAGGGGATACAAAGGTCACTGCTGTGCAAAGAGAATTGACTAATCCCTCCGATGCATGGTGTATCCAGTACCCCTTTTATTTAATTTTGTGGAGGAAAGCTGGTCTGAATTAGGCCTTCAATAATTATTGCAGGGGCCTGACACAAACCTTAACAAGTCCCATAATGGCCTATCTATATATTCAGGCCAATTATTACAGACTGACTCATGCGGCTAGGCTGCAGACATTCTGCTGTTCACTCAAAACCTTTTCTGAATTATTCTCCATTTCACACGACACAAAAGAAAATAGTTGTGTTAATTAGAGAAATAATCAGAATAGCTGATTCTTAATGCTATGTCTAAGTAAAATGTGAGCGATTTCATTTTTGAAGACTGAAATCAGGCTTGAAGTTGCAATTATACTCTTACTGGCAAGCTAAGGTATTAGAAGAGATGCAATATAGGTCTTTAAAAAGCACAAGGACAGGGGACCACATTGTAAGTAAGGCCAAGACCAGCCTTCTAGTCTATGAATGACAGCAACGTTATAAAGCAGTGGATCCATCTCTCCAGGAAAGTACAAAAAGAAGAGGAGAAATGGGAAGTGAGCAGTACTTCAATTCTTGCCACGGTATTAAAAAAAAAAAAAAAAAAAAATAGTAATTTTTTTTTTTTCAAGGAGAAGACAACCTGACATTTAACTTTCTCCCCAGTTAGGCTGAGCATTCCTAAGTAACATACATGTATTGGTATTTAATTTACTACCTTTGGTGTAATGGCAAGCCCAGGATGTCTTGTTACAAGGCCACCACCATCAAATATTTCTTTCACATCAGTAGCTAGGGAGTAAATGCTTCTGCCTTCTGATTTGAAGATGGCATCCTCTTTTTCTTATGTTTGCTTACTCATCACTAGAAGGTTAATATTAAAGTGACACTTAGTTTTTGCTTCTTTAGATCAAATTCTTTCCACAACTGTTACTTAAATTTCATACACAGATTTTATTAAAATATATGAAAATGGAATCTGTGTTAAACATGACCTGTGTATGACCTTAAGCATAATGAAAATCAAAACCATTTCCCTTCTTTTTGTTACCAGTTTTTCATCCCCTGCTTAACAAGTTATTTCAAAATGTGCTTTTTCCCTCCCTGCAAAACACATCTCTGTGTCAAAAATGATGAAAATAGTGTAATGCTCAAAGAATACAGAAGCTCACTAGTATTTATTTATTGCTCAACACATGTTTCTCTTACTTTTGTTTTGTAAATCTTATAGATTTAAAATAAACTAGGAGACAGGGATGAGAGGTTGCCTTTCCACATCTATAAATAATGCAGCTTACTAAATGCAAATGTTTCTTGTAGTCCAATGTTTCAAGGAGTAATTTTTTGCAGCTCTTTTGGGAGAAGGGGGTTTTATACATTTCCTTCTGAGTTTCTGGTATTTCTTTTTTAAATCTCCATTTCAGTTTTAAAAAAATGTTTATAAATCGTGCCTCGTATGTCTGGTTTACAAAAGAAATACACTAAATACTACCATGTTTTCAGAGAAGAGCATTAAAATCAGGGTAAGGATGTGCTAGCAATTTACTTTCAGCTTGCAAGTATTAAATATATATATATGTATATGTGTGTGTATATGTGTGTGTGTATATATATGTATATATATAGCCTCTGGGGGTAATGCAATCGCTTTCATATTTCTTCCCTAAAAAACAGTTTCTAGATTTAATCTATGCAATCCAATCAAAACCATACATCCACATAAAGCCTTTAAAAATACATTCTTTGGACACTGTTTATAGAAAAATTCACTGAAACCTTGACTACATTAAAAAAAATTAGATCTGAGTAGAAAGCAACCTTGAATAGTTTACCCTGAACTTTCCAAAACACCAGGAACAAATAGAAAAATATTTGGTCCCCAAAAGCTATCTATTAATTTCTGGGTACCTAGTCTTTCTTTTTATTTTGGGGGGAAAATCATTGCTGCTGTTAAAAGGAACCTTACAACAAATTAGTTTACTAGAAGCCTCAAGGTCACTTGAAGCAGGACCATGACAAACATTCATAGTAAATGAAGAAAATGGACACACAAATACAGTTTTACTGAGAATAACATAACTCAGGAACAAATATGAACCATTCTGGTATTGTTTTCTGTGAGAAAATAAACCATAAAAATGTATAGATTTTGGAAAGTAGTTAAAATAGAATTACAACCAAGGGGACAGGGAAAGAAAGAAGGAAAAGAAAGAAGGTAGGGGAAAAAAGTGAAAGGAAGAAGAAGAATGAAAAGGAAACAAGGAAAAAAAGCAAAATAAGTGAAATAAAACGCTAATTCGGGGGAATTTGTTCACTGAACTTACTTCGTATATCACAGATAGTGATACATGTGAGAAACATTCTTCAGATTCTTAACTGTAAATGATTATTTTTGTAAAGAAGGGGAAGAGATTTTAGAAAGACCTAGATCAGTATCAATACAGCTAGAAATATCAGGGGAAGACAGGGTGAGGGGCATGAATAAAGGACTGGAATTTGTTTCAACAGATTAAAAGAACTTGGAAATTCATCGTCTAAATGCAACGTGTGTTCATTCATAGTACAGCACATAGAGTGGGGTAATAGATGGAGAGCCATCTACTACCAGTTTCTCAGATCCTTCAAGATGGGCTCCAGGGAATGAGGGCAGCAGGTAGCCTCTGGCTGTCAGCAATTTCAGTGTCTTCTGAGAAAAACCGCCCAGCCTAAGGTCCCACCCTTCTTTTCAGGGCCTGAATCTGGTACTGAGTGAGGTAGGGTATAACCACCCACCAGTTCTGCCCAAAGGTGGACATTGCCTCACAACATTCACTTCCAGGTTCCCCTCCAGGGTGGGAAAGACTTTGTTGGCCTGTAGTGTAGCTCAGTTTTTTCCTCTGCCCCAAATTGCTTCCTCCTCCTCCTCTCTTCAGAAGGGAATCTAATAAATATATTCTCCACTCAACCTCCATTTTAGCCACTGCATCCAGAGAATTCAACCCATAAAAGTTGTCGCCTGAAGCTTAGAAACGCGAGAATAGGAAATGGAAATCGTAATTTCATACTCACTACTTTTAAATACTCATTGTACTCTATTTAAAGGATAGTACGGAGCACTTTCTATTATCTCCCCATCATTTATTTAAACACCGCCACCCTATTAGCTACAATTTAGATTCATTTTGTAGATGAAGCAAGCAGAACAGAGAAGTCACAACCATGAAGTCTACAAGGGACAAAGCTTAGAATCAGACCCAGCAGTCTAATTCAAGAATCCACATTACTAGTTTTTCAAAATACTAGGATTCTTTAAGAGATAAAAAGTAATTTTTTTATATATGGTCCCACATAGCCAGATAAAAATGTGGGAAGTTCTATAACTCAAATATCCCCACGTCTGATGCCACGTAGGTAAAACATTTGGATAAGCAATAGAAATGTTTAGCTTTCATTTGGGATGTTTGATATTGAAAAACTTCAACACTTAATACGCAAATTACTGGAATACAAGTACTGTGCTAGGTATGGGGGACACAAAGAAAATTACTGTTACCTTCAAGAAGATACAGTACCAGAAGAATGCAAATTCAGCTCCATGTAGTCAGTGCTAAAAGGAAGGTACAAGATGCAGCCAATTCATAAAAGAAACAACAGCTCTGTCTGGAGAAGCCAGAAAAGAGTGCTTTCCACACAGGACACAATGCTTGAGTGATGACACGAAAGGAGGGCATCCTTCTTAACAAAGGACACAGGCCAGCAAAAGCACAGAAGAGAAGGAAAGGAAGGTACGTCCTTGGGACTGTAGGTAGATTTCTTCCAGTTTTAGAAAGAGAGGGGGGTGAGGGGAGACAGAGAATGTTAAGCAGGTTCCATGTTCAACACAGAGCCCAACATGGGCTGGATCCCATGATCTTGGGATCATGATCTCAGCTGAAATCAAGACTCAGACGCTCAACCAACAGAGCCACCCCGGTGCCCCCGGGTAGATCTTTTTAGCGAGAGTTGCCTCCATGGCTCTACCACCTAAACTATTAACTACTTCCACGATATTTTTTTTTTTTTCTGGTTCTAGATGAAACTTGAGTGGCACTGGTCCCATTTTCAGTGAGCTCTATATGTATGTTTTTGCCTCTCCATTTAAGAGGCAGCAGATAAATGCTGCCTCACCATAGAACCACATTAAAACGTTAAATGCACCAGACCACGTCCCACTCTCGACTCATAAGCACCCAGAGCATGCTAAAGACTCTTGCTCCATGTTCCAACAGCACTCAGTTTCTCCACTGGGAATACGGAACCTCCTTCATTGTTTTTGCTTAACTCCATCTTCCCCACTAGACTACAAAATCCACTTGGCAGGAACCATCTCTATCTTGCTCTCCATTGGTGGAATTGCCAGTGTTTAGAACATAGTACTTAATAGGAACTTAATAGGCATTAACTAAATGAACGAAAATATTGTTCACTATTATTTATAAAATTCAGAAACATTTACAGAGGACCTACCAGTTTCCAGGCACTCTGCGAGGCCATGGGACACAAAGTGAATAAGGCAGTCACTGCCTCAGTTTAGTCTAGACTTAAATATGCACAAGTACCCTTTAATTTTTTTTAATGTTTATTTTTTTTGCCAGAGAGAGACAGCGCATGAGTAGGGGAGGGGCAGAGAGAGAGGGAGACACAGAATCTGAAGCAGGCTCCAGGCTCTGCGCTGTCAGCACAGAGCCCGATGCAGGGCTCAAACCCACAGACCATGAGATCATGACCTGAGCCGAAGTCAGACGCTCAACCAAATGAGCCACACAGGCGCCCCAGATGACCCTTTAAAAACCTGCTAGTAAGCATAAAGATCTCTACAAGGCTTGAAACTAAAGTCCAAAGATGTGGCAAAAAACGGTATGAAACCAGTGCTTCCATTGGATGAAATGTTTTATATAATCACATATAATGTATCCAATTTGAATTTTAATAAATAGGTAGAAGTATTCACTGGGTACAGTGGAAATGGAGTAGATTTTGGAGTAGGTGAAACTGAATTTAAAATGCTAGTTCTGCTATTCAGAAACTCTAGGACCTTGGGAATTTTAACTTACATATACCAGTGTCAATTGCCCTCTTTTTGTTAATCAGGGTAATAATTCCCATTCCCAGATTTCTTTGTCTTACCTAAAGTTTCATACATAAAACATTTAACATACCTCCTAGGACCCAGTAATCATTTAATATTTGTTTCCTTTGCTAATTCTTAGGCTAACTTAAGTCTAGAACCCATCAGGGGAAGCCCAGCTTCCTTCCTCTAAATCTCTCTCATGTGCAGAATTCAAACTGTATTCCTGATGTCACAGTTTTTAGGAGAATTTATGAATACATAGCAAAGGTGAGTTTCATGAAATGTTTCCTAATGCTCTAGCTAAATTATATTAATATAAATACTAAATAGCTTATTTTACTAACATTTCTCAATAAAAATTATTTGATTATTGTCACTATTCTGTGGTCTAATAAAAGGATAAATGGTGATAGCTTAGTTTCAGAAGGTGAATTAGAATTTACAAGTGGGTATTTTGACATTTTTTTTCCCGTAAGTATGTCTGGTAAAGTGATCACAAATCTCATCTAATCTACTGGTTCCCTAGTTCACTAATATTCAACTGTGAGGCTGACAGCAAAACAAAACAAAAATTACAACTAATGAGGGTCTTGCAGTTAGTATAAAAGTTAGGTTGAAATGTAAGATTTGTGAGAGGTCTTAAGCCATTTTATTCTCAACCCTTTATTCTTTTAGCATTTATTCTCTGGGCTTTGTTTTCTTGCTCATCAATGAAATTTAGGGTAAGTCCCATGATTTTCTGCTTAGTCTCAGTCAGGGACAACCACCTATGTTCAGTAATTTGATCTATACTTGTAATTATAAAAACTTTACTTGCTGTTCAAAGAGGTCCTCTCCCCTTGCTGTCTTGGACCAGACTCACGCTAAGCACCTGCACTGAGAGACTAGAGTAACTGGCATGCCCTTTCCCCATCCCTAATTTGTGACTTCACCCCTCTTCCTCCATTTTGCTCACTGATATTCTCTAACTTTTTTTTTGTTTTTAGTTTTTTAATGTTTATTTTTGACAGAGACAGATTTATTTTGACAGAGCATGAGCGGGGGAGGGGCAGAGAGAGAGGGAGACAGAATCCGAAGCAGGCTCCAGGCTCTGAGCTGTCAGCCCAGAGCCCGACAGGGGCCTCGAACTCACAGACCAGGAGATCATGACCTGAGCCATCGGACACTCAACCGACTGAGCCACCCAGGCACCCCAAGACGTTTTCTAACTCTTATGGGGAGGAGGAAAAGAGGAAAGGGAAGAAAACTCTGTCTTGTTAAATCTGCCATGATCCATATATGGAGTCAGGCTCTCTGGACAAGTCAGATATTTAAACTGACCACTTTATCTAACAGGCACAAATTAGTGGAGACACTCCCATCCTTAACAAATTTTTCCGGCAGTTCTCTCCAGGAGTACAAACCTATCACTTCCTGTTCCTTTAAGTTCTTTCTTCAGCCTCTTGCCTACCTTCTGTAATGCTGGGATCACAGACAGCCCCTACATAGAACTTATGAGAGCCCCGTGTGGGCTGCCTTTCATATCCGTGCTGGTGTACTTACCTCGCCTGTGTCTGGTCCATGGAAATGCTTATACTTCATTTATCCCCCAGGGGATGCATGTTGCCCAGTTAGGCCATTTCTCTCTTGTTCTGCTATTCTTTTGATGTCTCAGGCATCCATCGTTGGCAGTACACTATGTTTCCCAAGCACTAAGGTATACATTTTAAACTCTAAGCGGTTCAGTTGAATGTTTTCCCCAGTGTGTAAAATGGGGGCCAGACACCCCACACTCCCAAAAACCTCCCCCAAGGAACTGGAGTGGGACTTAACAGCACCGCTTTCCCCAAAAATCCCTTTATCTCCACTTTTAATAATTTCATATTTGCAAAATGGCTGAGATTGTTTCGATTCCCAAAATTGGTCTCCATAATTTCTTTTGCAAATCCTTCATGGTGGTCTCACAACTCAACTTGTAATGTGGCATCAATTGTCTTGAATCCTCAGCTAAAACTGATACTAAAAATATTTCCATTATTCTATCACATGAGTTTTTCATAAAGTTAAATTTATTTAATGTAAAGGACTTCACTTCAAGATTACGTCTTTCTTTTTTTGTGGTGTGAAAATGTGAAAAGGGTTTGTGTTTTTTATACATATAAAATCCTAGTGAAGGTGCACTATGTTCTTTTTGTAAATACTTCCTTGATAAAGATTTGACCACTATGTTGGTCCTTACTGATTTGTAAGTTGATATCCAAAATGAAAATGTTAATGAAATGAAATATTGACATATTAACATAATGAAAATGTTAATCTAATTTAGTACCTTCATTTTATTTAATTATCATTATTATTACTATTATTTTTAGTACCTTCATTGTAAATAAGGAAATTTAAAAACCTGAAGTGACAACACACAGTTCCCGAGCAATCTTAACAAGCAAGTAACATGCAAAACTAGTGCATGGAACATAATTTCCCTGACTTGAGACCAGTACGCATTCTACTACTAACATACATTTAGAGAGCTAGATTAAAAAACAAACAAACTAAACAAGAAGAGGCTTATAAAAGAGAAAGCTTGAAAAAAAAAGTGAGAATACCAAATACTGTAAGTAAAAGCTTATATGGTGCTTATAATGGGCCAAAGCACAGAGCATTTGTCCCATACAAACTCATTTAATTTCCAACACAACTCTGTAAGACAAGTTTGGTTATTATCCCCATCATACAAATGAGGAAACAGAAGCACAGAGTGCTTTTATAGCTTAGCCAAGTCCTAAATGCTGTCAATACCCTTAACCACTGTAACTTATAAAAACTTCTGATTAAGAGATAGTTACACTTAATCTAGAAATAATTTCCATTTGGTAAAACTATATAAAGATAGCTTACAAAGCATTAGGTAGTATAAAGATGGAATTTAAAGAAGAAAAATACCTGATTGAACTTTTAAGAAAGTTATATAGTTATAAGAAAAAGGTATACAGGAATCAGAAAAAATATCAGAAGACTATAAATGAAAATAACATACTGACACTTTTTTAACATGTCATAATTTGTATCCTCATACTCTTTTCTTAGGATTCCTAGATTTCCTACCAGGGTGAAACTTAAAAACTTATGATGTAGGATTTTAGAGTCAGGTGATATTTTCGTTAAAGGCTTTGGATTTCAGAAGTTCATTACAATCTACTTACAATTTGCATTGAGCTTCAAAGTTCTAAAAATACATGCTTTTAAAAAGGCTTTAAGTCAGTTGGTAAAATAGGAGGCAGTCATATAATAAGGTTCATGGTTTCTGCTGTGCATGATTTTTTCTTCCTCCACTTTTTTTTTTTGTAAATAGCATAACAACTCGATCTTAAACACTGACACTGTGCAGGCTTTGTTGGACCGTTCTCTTCCAATTTAAACAAAACATAAAACAGAGGAGATATTTATCTTTGAAGAGTGGCTCTCACCATTGGGACAGTGCCTTATTCTCTGTTACTCTACAGGAGATCGAGATGTAGGCAAAAATATATAGCAGGGCTTGAACAGCATATTTCAGTGAAAAGAATTAATTACCCAAGGAGTCAAAGATTGCTTGGAGCAGAATGAGAGATTTCAGGAAGCTTTCCTGTAGAGTTACAATGCTGAGAAACAGACTCCATGTTGAGAACCTCGTTCCTATTATATTTTACCCAACCTTTGGCTGAAGTCATATTCAAGCAACATTGCTTTATTATCCCTAAAAATGTTCTGGAATCATGTCGTAGGGTTTTTTTGCTGTTGTTTTTGTTTTTGCTTTTTTTAAACTAGCCCCCAGCTAAAGATTAATTTTTTGGTTCAAAAGGAAACAAAAATATCCCTACAGTATGCCTGTCCTTGGCTTCTCCATTACAGATGAGAATTTAATTCTTTCATCAATTTATATTAAATTTCATCAGACTAAGAAATACTTTTTGAAAGAGACTGACAGTGAAATGTCTTTCAAAATACTGTTTTGGCTTAGAACTGTCATTCTTTAGGCTTAATGGCTGCAGCCCCAGGGCTGAAAAGTTACACTAGTATTACAGCTGTTCAATGTAATATTCAAATAATGTTTGCTATTGATTTAGAAGATTCAAAAGGCTTAGATTTCGTTCCCTTTCATTTACATTCTTAGCATCAAAGTCACAGACCATTAGAGTAGTATAGTAATGCATTGGGGGTGGGGGGCGCGGCGAGATGGGGAATCAATTCTGCTCAAAGTAGAATCTTGTTTTTTTCATTGCTATAGCTTTGCAAAATTTGTGTATTTGCTGGTCACCAGTAAGTAGGGGAATGCCATTTGCAAGTCTGAAAAAAACAATGAATTATGAAATTATTCTGACAGTTTATTTATATGGAGAATACCTTGGACAAAACAGAGATGCAACACACTCCCTGTTGATTCAGGACCTCTTTTGTAGAGGGCTTAACCTTGTGCTACTTAATAAAATTCAACCCTGATATGGGTCAGTATACTAGGCAATGAAGCCTGAAGGGACCATATCTGAAGGCAGTGTGGTTTAGAGGAGAAAATACAGGAGTGAAGAATAAAAAGATCTAAATCAGCACTTGACATAGCGTATGACCTTGGGCAAGTTGCTTAACCTCCTTGGGTCTGAGTTGCTACATCTGAGAGCAGGAAAAACACTTTAATATGAGCACAAAGAGGAGCCCACTTCTTTCTATTTCACAAAATGGGAGTAGGGATTAATGAGATAATGTGTGTAAGGCAATTTGATCTCCTGAGGGAAAGGCATGGAAACACATAATATCAAGCATTATTACTAATAATTATTCCAGTTGACCTATGTGTAAAGGGTAGAGAGTAGTTTGACTCTTTGGGTAGCATAATTATGTAGGGAACAGGTTTATTTATTTATTTATCTGCTCTCCCTAAAGAGCCAGAAGTTAATTGCATTTTGAACCTAGAAGGCAAGATTTTGACTTAGACATGGTAAATGGTTCACTTGAACAGCTCCTGAATAGATGGTAATAATGTAGTCCATCCTATTATTTGGGGTGGAATATTGGGAGTTTGAACACACAAGCAAGGGAAACTTTCATACAATGGATTATCTTCTCAACAGTGTACAGAGATTAGGAAATGTTCATTCTCTCAGAAAGAAAAGTGTTTAACAAGCATGTTCCCCAACCCCATATCATTAGGCTATTTCATGGTCTTGGCTACCTGGAACAAAATGCAAGGTTTTTTTAAATAAGGCTTTTAAGGGTACCTGGGTGGCTCAGTCAGTTAAGCGCCCACCTTCAGTTTGGGTCATGATCTCATAGTTTGTGAGGTGAAGCCCCGAATCACATCAAGCTCCATGCTGACAGTGCAGAGCCTGCTTGGGATTTTCTCTCTCTCTCTCTCCGCCCCTCCCTTACTTGTGCTTGTTCTCTAGCTCACGCTCTCAAAATAAATAAACTTTTAAATAAATAGAATTGTAACATGCAGACAGCTTTCATGTCTGCCATCAAGCCAAAGTCTCTTAGGCAAGCGATGCTAGGTATAAGGAAGGACAAAAGCTGTGAACTCCCTAACTGGTTTTTCTTTCCAGTAGAAATTAACTAGCATTCTGACCTCAGTCAGATTCATTCATTCATCCATTCATTCATTGGTCTATCTACTGTTAGGCATAATGAAAGACTTTAGGGATACAGGAGAAGGAGATATAAATTCAAGGCTCTGGAAAAGAGCAGTTGGGCAAGATCTCACATGGGTGGTAACGGTGAGTCCTGATGGAATAGAAGCGGCTGAAGTTCATCTGAGCTATATATTTAGGAAAGAGCAAATAGTCAGGTGTGGCAAAAGCATAAAAACCTTAAAAGGAAAACGTCAGGACATGAGGCTTAAGTGACAGTATGGACCAGGTGCTATCAGTCAAAACAGCTCTTAAGGAATTTAAACACTACCTGACAGACCAGACCAGTGGTTCTCAAGAGAGGATGTGACATGACACATGAAGCAGGTCACCCTCTTCCTCTCTGCACAGAACTTCACTAAAGTCAGCCACAAGTACTGATCCAAAGATTTTATCATATCTTTAAGTATATTAGGGAAATCTAAAGAGGGAACAGGAGCCATCTAAGGATTTTAAACAGACAAATCACTTGTCTGATCTGTGTTTCACCCTATATAACTCTATACTTAGATATATAAAATACTGTTGGCATAGTCCTCTCTCCAACAGCAAGGAGGCACCCTTTAAAAATGTTATTTGAATCAATCTCCAACACTTCTCAAAATTTCTACATGTATCGTTTATTTCCCCTGTACACTTAATCCAGTAATTTGAAAAAACACAGTAAACATACATTAACAAATGATTGAAACTTCATGTCCAGAAATTAAAGGATGTCAAAGGAATTTCCCAGCCCAAAATTTCTGGTTTCGTATCACAGCTAAAGCCATCAATAGCTACTAACCCCTTGGCATATTTGTTTTCTTTTACTCTATTTGGTTTATGGAACATAGATGGGAAAAAAGAATGAAAATCCAAAGATCATATTTCTATTCCTAGCAAAGCAAGTTACTAGCCTGGTCACCTTGAGATTGTTAGTTAGGATAATAGAATCTATCTGGCCTAACTGTTACAGATTTTGCCAATATCACAGGAGACTGCAAATATGAAAGTTCTTTGACAAAATGTAAGCATAGATGAACAAAAGGATTTACCAAACAAGGACTTAACTCCCTGGTTTAACTGGATAGAAGCCATAAAGGACCAAAGGTACAGAAAATTGTAAACGAGAGAGGAACGTAGGTGGCTCAGAAGGTTAAGCATCCAAACTCAGCTCAGGTCATGAGCTCATAGCTCATGAGTTCAAGCCCCACGTCAGGCTCTGTACTGACAGCTTGGAGCCTGGAGCCCGCTTCGGATTCTGTGTCTCCCTCCTCCTCTCTCTGTCCCTCTCTATCTGTGCGCCTCCCCCACTCACGCTCTCTCTCTCTCTCTCTCTCTCTCTCTCTCTCCCCCCTTCAAAATAAACATTAAAAAAATTTTTTTAATTAAAAAAAAAAAGAAAGAAAATTGTAAAGGAGATCAGGCCCTAGGAATGGCAAGAAATTTTGTGTCTAAAGTGAATGCCTCTTTTACAGTGTCCTTCCAAAGCTCAGCTGACCATTTTTCTCTAGTAGAATAATGTGGAGTTTCATGAAAGTTAGAAAATGTTATTTCTCCACATATAAATTCATAACAAAGGGGACACAATTGAACCTTTAAAAAATATATTTCATAAATAGGACTATGAGAGGTGACAAGAGATTAAGTTAGAAAATTTAATAATAATATCCAGTGCTCTTTACATTGACTGAATTCTTTGTGGGCCTTTTTAAAAAAGTTTATTTATCTCTGTATTCCTAAAACTTTACCATGCCTGGCTAATGGTAGCTATATAATGGATTTTAAGCAAGTTAATATTTAAGACAGCTTTCCGACACATGCATTAAAGTATTGCAAATACTAAACAAACTAAAAAGAACCTAATGTGTCCAATATCATACCTAAGAACATGAACTAATCTGCAAAAAGTTTATCATTTTCAATAGAAATTTTAAATGAGTGACATTAAACTCAATGTGCCTGTTTAAAATGAATTTAACTTAACTCTCCAACCAATCATCAGTTTAAGATCTTTCATACTTTGGAATATTGTCCATTTCCTGGAATTTTTCTAGAAGAAACAAGAGGTGATTATATGTATATGATAGATTTCAAAAGGCTGTGTCAAAGATTTCCCAAACCTTCTAGAGAGCACTCTGAAAATAAAAAATAGTCCAATAATTGTCCATCCTACGGTCTAGGAAATGCCCCAAGGGAGAAAAAAAATTTTTTTTTCCTTAGAGTTTTTGCCAACAGACCAAAGCCAACTCAAAAAACACAGATAGCAGTTGCTTCAAAATTAGGATGCTCCTGAATATACATGTTTAAAAACCCAAGGTGGGATCAATTGAGGTTGAAAAATTAATTTCAAGTGGGAAAAATAGTGCCTATTTCACATAAAGCATTATAGCTTCTCCTGGAGGAAACATGAAGAAACTACAGTCATTTCCCTCAAGGAACTGAAAATCAGGTAAATTATTTTCATAAAGGTAAACAAATAACTATGAAGCAAAATGTATTTGGTATGGGAGGCATAAAATGCTGGGGAACCTCAGAAGAAATATTAAGCTTCTTTCTCAACCCAACACCTAGATGTTGAATTTCCTCCATTTTCAGTCCTAAGTCTTCACTTTACACTCTATTCCTAAACAATCTTATCCATTCCTGTAGTTTTAAATAACACTTATAGTCCAACAATTCCCAAATTTCTGTTTCCAGCCAAGACATCTCCTCTGAGCTTCAGACTTGTAGAGCTAACTCTCTATTTAATGTCTTCACTTGAATGTCTCACAGGCGTAACAAATTAAATGTCTCTATCAGTCATAGTTCTTAGTTACAAGCAACAGAAATGGACTCTGACTGAGAAATCAAAAAGGAATTTTTAAAAGGAGATTGAGACGCTCACAGAATTGCTAGGAGGGCTGGGAAACCAAGTTCAAGGCTAAATTTCTAGGGGGAAATCATCAAAACACACAAGAGGACTGGCCTGTCGAGAAAACTACTGCAGCTGCTGCTGTCACCAAACCCCGGAAGCTACCGTTTGCGTGGCTGCCATAAACGTAGAGTTTTCCACAAGTGACCACCAGCATGGACATCCTAACCCAAGCTGGTCTTGCAGCCACTGCCCCTGAACTCTGACAGCTGAAGCTAATGGAGTCCAATAGCAGAATGGATCATCAAGAACCAATCAACCTCTTGCATGAACTTACGTAATTCATGAACATCGAGTTTCAAGGGAAGCTGGGAGGAGTGTATACACACACACACATTTGACTTCTATCTTGGGAAGACACAGTTTATAAATCAGAAAACTTCCCTGAACATAGCAATGGTGGTGAAAGGTACTGAGCACACAGAGACAAGACATATTGGATACTGCGGTATCCGAAACAGAGCTCTTCATTTTTCCTCCCCCACAAATCACTCCACCTTTAGTCTTTTACATTTTATGTAATGGCATTTCCATCCACTTAGTTGTTCTAGTTAGAATTTAGACATTTGTCTTTAAATCCCCTTCTTTGCACCCACATCTAATCCATTACCAAATTCTGCCCATCCAGACATATTTCAACTCCCTCCACTTCTCTGCATTTCTACTACTACTATTTGTCTAGATCAGGAGTCATCAAGTATTCCATTTAGTAAGTGTTTTAGGCTTTGTGGACCACATACAGTCTTCCACCTATTTCTTATAACCTTTAAAAACATAAAAAAAGAAATATAACTATGGGCCATACAAAGCAGGTCACAGATAGGTTTCAATCCACAGGCTGTAGGTTACCGACTTTTGGTCTAGACCATGCTACCATCAACTGACTTCTAGAGAGACACTAAAAGCTTTATGTTATCTGATCTCTACTTCTTCATCCATAGTCAATCCATTCACAAAGAAGAACATAGGTGGTATTTTGCTAACATAAATCTGATCGTGTTGCTTTCCTCCTTAAAGTCCTTTACTGGCTGCTCATTGCACTTAGCATCAAAACAAAACCATTAGGTGGCCTTCGAGGCCTGCAACCATCTGGGCACTAATGACCTCTTCACATTTACTGCATGTTCATTACATTCCAGCTGCATCAGCCTTACTTCGTCTCCCTGAATGACAAGCTGTGGCTCGACTCTGGAAATCTACACAGGCTCTTCTCTGCCACGAATCCTCATCATTCTTTTCTTTTACCTCTGAAGGCTCAGAGTCCCTTCTTCTGGGTCTTTTCTGAGCTTCCCAATAGATTTAGTTTCCTACTATTTTGTCAAGAGCACACTGCTATCTTCCTGCATAGACCACATTGTTATCTGCAGTTATATACTTGTTTCTTTACACTTTTATGTCCATCTTCTCTTGTAGAAGTAAAATTCCAACAGAACAGGAACCATATCTGATCTCTTCATTGCTATAGATTTGATGCCTAACATCCTAGCATATTCTAAAATAATTACTTGTTGAAGGAATAAATAAATGAATATTCAAACCAAGGGAATATTCAAGAAAATGTTCATGGAGCTAGTGAATTTTGAAATAAGCCTTGAAGAATGTAAAAAAAAAAAAAAAAGGAAATCAAAGTTCAAATGGAAAATCTAGGGCATATATAAAAAGAGCGAGCGAGCTAGATTAGTGTACTGAGTTATATGGTATATAGGCTTACCTCAGAGATATTGCGGGTTTGGTTCCAGACCACTGCAATAAAGCAAATATTGCAATAAAGCAAGTCAAATGAATTTTTTTGGTTTCTCAGTGCATATAAAAGTTATGCTTACACTATATAGTAGTCTATTAAGTGTACAATAACGGTGTGTCTGAAAAAACAATGTACATACCTTAATTTAAAATAATACTGTACTCGGGGTACCTTGTTGGCTCAGTTGGTTAAGAATCTGACCCTGATTTAGGCTCAGGTCACGATCTCATGGTTTGTGAGATGGAACCCCATGTCAGACTCTGTGCTGACAGCTCTGAGCCTGCTTGAGATTCACCCACTCCCTCTCTCTCTGCCCATCCCCCACTCATTCTCTCTCAAAAGAGATAAACTTTAAAAAAAAATACTATTAAAAGATGCTAACCATCACCTAAGCTTTCAGCAGGTCATAATCACTCACTACAGATCACCATAAAACATATAAAAAACTTGAACTACTGCAAGAATTACCAAATTGTAAGACACACAAAGTGTGAAAATTATGTCATAAATATGGTGCCAATAAATTTGTTTGATGCTGAATTGCCATAAACTTTTAATTAAAAAAAAAAACATGATATCTGCAAAATGTAATAAAGCAAAGTACAATAAAATGAGATATGCCTATATAAGGAGTGTGTAAGTAGAGAGAGAGAGAAGTAGGTTGGAAGCAAATTGTTGAAGGTCTTATGTGCAGAGATAAGGAGTACACTGTACCCTGAAAGTCTAATAGACTATTCCCATATGGTGTCTCCAAAGCCTTTAATGTGCGTTAAACATTTTAACTCTCTAAAGGAAGGGTTGCAGTAGAAAGAATCTAAAGTGGCCCCCATGATCCTCGCCTCCTGGTATTCAAATCCTTGTGTAACTCTCTCCTGTTGAGGGTAAGCAAAGTAAGTGACTTGCTTTTAACCATTGTAATTTGGCAAAGGTGATGGGATGGCACTGCCATGGTTCCTTTACACAATAAGACTGTAATGTAAGTCTTGCTAGGGGATATCCTTTTGGTTTTGAAGAAGCCAATTGACCACTTCGGGGATACTTCTGTGGCAAGGTAATGAAAGTCGCCTCTGGAGACAGCAGAGTCCAACGGGCCACAAGAAACTGAATTCTGCCAACCACTACATGAGCTTGGAAGCAGATCCCTCCCCAGGAGAGCCTAGAGATGAGACCCATCCCTGAATGATAATCTGATCGCAGTGTATAGATGACCCAGCTGAACTATGCCCAGATTTCCAATCCATACAAACTGTGAGATAATGTGTTATTTTAAATCTCAAGGTCTGTTGTAATATTGTTATGAAGTAATAATTAATAAAGCATGTTAGAGGATGAGTTGTGTTCTCCCCAAAAGTACATATGTTGAACTCCTATTATGCAGCACCTCAAAATGTGATATTTGGAGGTAGAGTTCCAATGAGGTCATTAGGGTAGGCCATGATCCAATATGACTTGTGTCCTAATTAGAACAGGATATGTGGACAGAGGTACATAAGGAAGGAAGATCAGAGACATCTTGGAGAGAACCAACCTACCAAAACCTTGATTTCAGGCTTCCAGCCTCCAGAACTGTGAGAAAGTACGTTTCCATTGTTTCAACCACCCAATCTGTGGTACTTTGTTACAGCAACACTAGCAAACTGATACACAGGGATTAAGTTATACAGAATCTCCCTTTTTAAGAAAGCTCTGTTAACACCTGAAACGCTACTGAGGCATTCAGTTTAAGAAACAGCTGTGGGTAATGGAGTCGATGAATTGTTGAACCAGGGTATGGATGGCACGATCAAAGCTAGGTAGGCAAGTCTCTCCATATTTTTCCCCCTCAATAAAGGCTAATTATATTCTCAATAAGAATGTAATATTCCTCAGTACAGATAGGATACTTTCTTCAATTTTTTTCACTAGGTTAGGTAGGTCTTCCATCTATTTCTCTTGATGATGTGCCATCACCCATTTATCAGACCAGCACTCAATACATCAAGTCATTCTAGTGTCACCTTCTTATCCATTATATCTTATAAAGGATAATTTCTAAGAAGCAACTATAAAAAATAGTTTAAGTATTCTTCTCATGGGAAGTACAATGAAGGAAAGCCATTTTAAGCAGTTAGGAACACTGGTTTCATGCATATAAAATCAGGAACAGATTTTTTTCTTAATGCAACAAACTTTTATTCAAGAGACTATTTATTGGACTTGGCTATATCCCTCAGTAGCCTGATGTTTGGAGAAACTTGATTGAAACTGTTGCAAATGGCTGTTGTTTCCTTTTCATTTCGGTTTAGATCAAGGTTGTATATTCTCCTATGTATAATAAATGTCAAAGTACTCGTGGGTGGTTTTCAGACAATGAATGTGGTTTTCAACTACTAATTATCAAGTTTTGGTTACAAAAATCAGGCTTCTGAGACAGGGTTCTCAGAAGCTTTGATCACATATTTTTAGCTGGAAGTGTTTGGAAGTAGTCATTGCTTACTGGGGGTTCCTCTCCATCTCCCTGACAGCCATCCCCTCCTCCTCTGTGATTTAGGTCTTCCTGTGAACCTTCTACATCAGACTCATGGTGTCTTTTTTTTTTTTTTTAAACCTCTGATTTGTCACCAATCTTGGTTACCTAATGGATTCAACTTATAGGTTATTATGCTGATTCAAGGTGCTGATTGAAGGTATTCAATCAAGGAAATACATCTACTTTCTTTGCTTTCTAATCAAGCTCAAGCCCTCATCTAGAAAGAAAAGTTGGTACTCTGTCAAATTCTTCACTTTTATTAAGTCTTTTGGTTACTTAGATGATATTTCCATGTCTATCACTTCTGACAGAACCCTCACTAGATTTACCAATGATCTCCTAATTGCAAAATCCAAGACTCCTTTCAATACCCATTGTATTTGGGGTCTGAGCCATTTGCATCTCATCTTTGAGCTTCTTTCTTTAGCTTACGTGTTACTGTTTCCCCAGTTCTCCTTTTATCTCTTTAATTAAACCTTCTCTGTATCCATGGTGAGATCCTCTTTCTCAGTGCCCCCCTTTTTCTTTTTTAATTTTTATAACTATGGAAGTACCGTAGATTTTTCTCTCCTAATAACCTGCCCTATTTTCCATGTTCTTCTAAGGTTATCTCACTTAATCCCATGATTCCAAAAACAGCTATCTAATGTCTAAATTATGAGCCCAAAATTTGTATCTTTAGCTCAAATTACTTTGAGCTCTAGATCTACATATGCCCAGGAAGCTTAGACTCTGCATCTCCAAAACAGAACTCCATCAGTTCAACTTTCCCTCCCCACTTGCCATTAAACCTATGATTCCTCCTGCAACAATTACCTTGTCGGTTAATTGTGCCAATATTCTTCAAGATCAGGTACACATTCTATACCAAACTGGCTTCATCTAATCAGTCACCTAAATGGTTTTCCTCTCTGGTTTATTGACCCCTTCCCTGCTGTTTACTACTCTTATTCAAGTCCTCACCATCCTCTACCTGGATTACTGTAATTATTTTTCTTCTGTTCCTCCTGCATCCAGTCTTGTACCATCTTGATGCAGCTTACATACTACTGTAAATCTTTCTAAAAGGTAATATTTCATTGCCTACACATTACCTAAAAAAACATTTAAAATATAACTGAGTATCATTCATGATCTGGCCCCACCTCTATTCACATATGTTCTACCCTCCAGCCATGCAAAGTTCTTTTCATCTCCTTAATTTACCCATTTATACCCATGCCTACCCTGCTCAACCTACTGAAAGGCCCTTCTCCTGCACATGTCCACTTTTCTATGCTAGGCCTGAAGAATAGCTCATCATTGCTCATCACTCAGCTTAAGTACTTATTCGTCTTTGACTGTATTCTGAAAGCAATAGGTAAAACTCATCACTTCTTTCGGGCCTCACAAAATATTTGTATTCTAACATCTTAATCACTCCATACGGTGCTGCTGAATGAGCAGTCCATGGAAAAGCATGACCTGGAAGGTTCTTAGAAATCCAATTCAACCCTTGATCCCCTTCTGATATACTGAATCAGAGTCTCTGGGGTGGAAATCAAGACTTAGTGTCCTAATACGTTCTCCATATTTCCATGTTCACTAAAGTTTGAGATGCACTGCTCTGTAAATGTGTTACCAGAGGTCTAAAAATTAGAGATTTAACATGACAGGTGGAAGTATGATAGTAAGATAATCTGAAAGACATGAGTGGCCTTTGCAGGACCCAGTGGGAGAGCTACTTTCTAGCCAAGAAACAAAAAGTTATACAGAGAAGGAAATACTAAGGCTGATGTACATGATGTGACTCAGTTCCTCTCTCCCTGACAAAATCAGAATGGATTCCTGCTGTGTGTGCACATTGAGTGGAGACTCTGCCAAGCAGGTTGCTGGGAGGCCTCTGTTCTTCTGGAAAAGAGAAAATAAAACCATCTCAGCCTGAGCTGCTGGAGGTGGGAACTCTGCCAACAGAGAAGCAGGAGAGCTATTAGCCCAAGGTAGAGCTGAAAGTGTCTGCCTGGCCTTCTCCAAAGTTTTGTCCATGCACATGCAGTGGAATATGGGAGCAACAAGCCATCTACACTCAGAAACCTTTTTCTTGGAAGACCAATATTTTCTATAAATGTTTATTACAGCTTTGTATAGAAATACTTGTCAACAGCTTGCCAGTAATGTGAAAGAAAGGAGTGACAGGAAGAGAGTCCGATAAGGGAATAGCATTAAATGGTACAGAAAATGTCCAGAAAACCAAATGCCTCAGGGAATTCATGAAAGGTGACAGTAAGGATATATATTCATTCTGTTTCACCATACTGAATGCAAAGCCTTCAAGGAGAAGAACAGTGTCTTTTCTTTTCATCTCTAATGAGGAGCCATTTGGGTACAAGGGACATAATAAGCATTCAATAAAAGCTTGCTCAATGAATGGTGAGAAGGTTTTATGATTCATGCTGGTAGAAAAATCTAGCAAGTTTTAGCTGCAAAAATGTTTCTGTAGACATAATATGTTAATTTGAATATTGCTTTTAAAAATCTACATGCCATGTCCTGCTTAATTGAATTATTCATTACTCCTTCAAAGATTCTCATTCAGCATCACGCCTGGCAATGCTGTGTTTGTTTTTAAACACCAAATGGCAAACTGGAAACATAACTGCCCTCAAGTGCCTACACAGAAAGTCTGGCCTACATACTGAGTGGTCACTTACACCTACAGCCTTCTGCTTACATTGATTATGTTCAATGATCTGAAATGTGTCTACCCATGTATAAAACCACCTGTGTAATTTGATTATTGAACACATAATGCTGATATTTGTAATTTTTTAAATGCATACAATTTAAAACAGCTAATGTCAATATTGCATTTTTCCTAATTTAAAATGATGCATGATAGCAGAATAGGCTAATAATATAGCAATTACAATCTTCATTTCCTCCTACAAGGCCCATCCATGGGCATTTAGGCTTTGATCTAATTATGGGAGAAAAAAAAAAAAAGGCCTGATACTGTGGTGAGCCATGAAAATAAAATTCTCTGTAGAAATTTACAAATTAATCCTTTCAGAGATAAAAATAGAGGCTCATTCTCTCTTCCATTTATATATTTATTAATATCAGTATCTCAGGTATCCCTTTTTAATCTTTCTGCTTATCCTTTAATTCCCTAGCTCACAAAGGCTCAGATGCATTCTATGTTTTGTTTGCATTAGCCATGCTATTGGAAATGTTCTGGAGCTTTTGTATTATATGTCTATGCTAATGACAGCAAGTATTTTTGTGAGTTTTTGTTGAGTATTAAGAGCCATGAAAGCTGTGAACAAAATGACAAAGTTACAGAACTGTAATATTTCTTAAATCAGTGAGATAAATGCATTTATCATGAGAATATTAAGAAAATGAGCTGGACATTGTCAACCTTGTTTAAAGACACTAGTTTAACTTCCCCCTGCCAAAAAAAAAAATAAAAAAGTATAGGTGTGTGTCCACACATTCATTTGCATTTAAAATTTCAAAACGCACACACATATATGCTCATACACATATAATTATAAAGTCTTTGATTATGGCTGATATCCAGTCTCTGGATTTTACTTTAGCTTATATGTTTGTCTGAGTTCCTCTAGTATAGGAAAGGATGTTTTTCATTTTATTCCTTCAAGTCCCCTAAAAAGTATCTGAAACTTAGCAGTCACACTACACAGGTCTCAAAAATGAACAAATTTATTAAATTTAAGATAAAACAAAATTATAACTTACGGGTAAGTTGACATATTAGATGGTATGTTAGTTTTAAGTCACAATTGTGATACAATTTGCTTTAGTTGTGTTTGTGTATGCACACATATATACTACTATCTCCAATATTCAATGAATGGATAAAAAAGGTCCACTCCGTGAAAATTGGGTTATTTGAAAGGCAATAAACTGCTATATTTAAATAATTAGCTATATTTTTTATACATATTTTTGCTAAGCCCTTAACAACTTATAACACACTACGTCTACAGGCAAATGCAATCAACTTTACGATAATGTACTTTGAAGTTTAGTTTGTCAAGGATTATGAATCTTTGTAGAAACTACTATTTACATGGAGTCTGTAAAGTCAAATATATTCAATTAAAATAGCATTTTTTTTGTGCTAAACAGATCTACATCTAACATTAGGCTATTGTGTTGAGAGAGCTAACAAAAGAACAACTTGACAAAAGTGATTATTTCATTCCCAAATTCACTTCATACTTGTATTTTTAGTAAGCAAAAGAGGAAGGAAGCAAATGATGTCTGCTGAAGAGAATGATAAGATGAGGATTACCACTGACTGGCTCTTCAGCCACCCAAATGTCTAGGATCACCTCACAAATCTGATGCACAGAGAATGTACTTGTCTTTAAAACATTCAAATTAATCCTACCAAAGCCTTAGAGTAGAAACTCCTATTTTCCATCCAATAAGGGGATCAGCACTCCAATCCTTATGGAGAATACTTCCCCATCCTAACCTTGGGAGTTGATTTAGAGCCACCAAGCATTTATAGGCCATCCCACTGCCCTGTTGATTAATCTAGATGTAGACACTGGCTTCAAATTGAATCTATCATAATATTTCACATTCCTGACAAATTTATTTCCTGCCTATTGAACATATCAGAACCCTTTCTAGGGTCATTTGCAGTTTTTAAAGTTTGGGACTAGAGACCTAGCACATCCTAGGTCAATGATGCTGCGTATTATTCCTAAATGGACAACGAGGCCACTGAAGCAGAAAGAGGCCAACTGAATGACCCAGAGATCGCACAGCTAGTAAGGGATGAAGCTGAAATTCAAACATAGTTTACCTCCAGGGCTCGTCAACTTAGAAACATTCTGTTTGTCCTTAGTGTGTTGTGGGCTCTGGAGTATCTGTAGTCTATACATACAGAGAACAAAGAATCTTTAAGCCATCCCTTTACCTTGAGTTCAAATCCTAAAATACACACTTATGCAGAATTCACAGGATAGCACAAATTTGCAAATGAATTCAATCCCCAAGTGTCCCTACACGCAAAGGTCTTACTATCAAAGACTTTCACAGCATTACAAGATGCATTGACATGAGGCATTTTACCAAATGACACATCCTGTGAAGTATAATACCATCTACACATCTAAGAAATTCGGTTTCTCAGACTATCATTTTCATTATTCCTATTCCATTCTGTACTTCAGCACCAGTTGTCATCTCTTTGCTTTTTCTTTATAGCCTCTGTGTACCCCCTGTAAGTCTTAAAGGGTCACTGAAGAGTGAATAGGACCTTTCTCAATTCCCCACTCAACCTGAGAGAGAATTATACTTCTGCCATACCCACACAATGGAATTGCAGCAACATGACACAATTGATATGTGTCTTACTAAGGACTTTTTCCTTGTAATGAGTTTTGCTGAAAAGTCTGTACCTTTTTACCTCTCATAGGTTTTGACTAGCTTTTCTGAAATTGCCATATGGCTACACAGTGCTGGTACAGAGCTTGAGGATTTATTAGGTACCAATCCTGATCTCAGTTTCAGGTAATCAGGAAACAGAGCAGTTACAGTTCAGCTATTAGGAGGTAGGAACGAAGCAATGGAAAAGTGGTCAGCAGTTTTCAGGAATGAAACAAGGAGAATGCAAGAGATATAGAACACTAACAATGACCTATATTGCGGAGGAGGCCACTTGTAAGAATACCATCGCTGTCACCCCAATGAAGAGCTAGTCGTTGTACACAAAGTACATCTGTCCCTATCCCTCCCTACCCCCTTAGAAGAGCAAACTTATTCACACCATCTGTACCATCAACAATGATCTGTTCCACCATCACTTCTCTGGAAAAATGAGATAATAAGCAATGGGTGAAAAATTTGGCAAGAACTATAGTAACTGCAGTATTCATAACAGAAGATGGTTCCCATTGCTTCATGTTTAAATGAAGCTGTACTGGAAGTAAAGTTTATTTCTATTCCTGATTCATCACCAAAAGCTCTGGTTCATTGTGGAAGTTTTCTTGAGTATACTCTGTCACTGTTTTTTTTTCATTTCTAAAACATGACCAAAATTTTTGCTACATATTATGAAAGTCTTCAGAATTACTTGTAGATATCTCCAGTGATCATTAATTCATTGTGAATACAAAGGGTATTATCATTAAGACTTACTTTCACTATAACTAATTTTATCAATTACTTTTGGCTGATTGAAAATGAAATTGCATTATGGCATATATATCTACATGCCGATTTATTTTTCTGACTGCAAGTTATTCTCAGTATATTCATGAAATCTCATTTATTTTTTCATTTCCTTTCCAATTATCCATAAGTGAACTCTCATTTTGTAATATCAGAAATCTATTTAGTGTTTGATCACCATGAGAAATGTATACCATATATGTATATGTACATACACATATAGTAACTAAAGCCGCCAATGTTTTTTAATTAATGTTTTCTGCTGAATACATCCCTATTGTTCTTTTCTACTTTAAATAGTAAGTAATCCACTGTGATTTCACCAGCCTTCAGACAATGCCGTCCTTCAGTTCCAAGCCATAGTTGTTGGTTCCATGACTCAGTCCCAGAAGGAAAGTGCTTTAGCTAAATCATCAGTTGGTAGCTTTCCCAGTTTCAGTGTCGTACATAAGCCAAGTATTGATCTACATGGGATAGCCTATATAACCAGTCCTTAGAGAACTCCATAGCTGATATAGAATTAAGGCATTCTCCCTTCCAATTTTATCATCACTAGAAAATATTCTGTGGGAACAAAGAAACAAGTCCATATTAACTTGGATTTGGTTTTCTAAAAAAGTTTCCTATATTCACAAGGCACAAACATTTGTTAAACACTAGCTGTGAGTCAGACACCAGGCAAGGTAATTTACAGGCACTTAATTCTTGTTACAATTCTTGAATAAGTAATTATTACCCATGTTTGACATATGAAGAAATGGAAGAATAGAGAGGTTAAGTAGCTTACCCAAAGTTACAACACTAGCAGACGGTAAACCCAATGTAAAACCAACATAGTTTAGGGGCATCTGGGTGGCTCAGTCAGTTGAGCGTCCTACTTCAGCTCAGGTCATGGTCTCACAGTTCATGGGTTTGAGCCCATGACAGCCCTGTGCTGACAGCTCAGAGCCTGGAGACTGCTTCAGATTCTGTATCTCCCTCTCTCTCTCTCTCTGCCCTTCCCCTGTGTGCTTGCACTCTCACGCATGCTTACGCTCTAAAGATAAACATTAAAAAAAATTAAAACCAATGTACTTTAATATCCCAGTATGTATGCCTTACAAAATAGACTTCCTTTGTCTCTAAATATCTGCGCTTGATTCCTAAAGAAATTGATACCCAATTGCCTTTGCTATAAAAGTTTAAGAAGAATAATTCCTACTTAAGGTAACAGCAATTATACTGGGGTGACAGATACTATTGTCTAAGTCCAACCCTAATTTAATGCATTTTTTAAGTTTATTTTGAGAGACAGAGAGAGACAGAGAGAGAGAGAGAGAGTGAGTCATGGGGGAGCAGAGAGAGGTGAACATAAAGAGAATCTTATAAGGGTCTGCAGTGTCAGCATGGAGCCCAACTTGGGGCTTGAACTCGCAAGCCAGGAGATCATGACCTGAGCCGAAATCTTAACCAAATGAGTTACCCAGGTGCCCCCAATCCCATTTTAAATACACATTTTCTCACTGTCAGTCTTCACTCTAGAGACTACCAAAACCAATTACCTATCCGGCATGTGGGTGGCTCAGTCAGTTGGATGTCTGACTCCTGATTTCAGCTCAGGTCATTATCTCACAGGTCGTGAGTTCAAGCCCCACATCAGGCTTTGCACTGACAGTGTAGATCCTGCTTGGGATTCTTCCCCTCTCTGCCCTTCCACTTGTGCTCTCTCAAAATAAAATAATAATAATAATTACCTTTACTCTCTAGTTTCCCTTGCACCAAGAAGAGCCACATGACACAGATTTATTCAATGATGTAGAATTAGAAGTTCCAATAGGCTGCTGGGGAAAACTTTTTTTTTTTTCTGATAAAGAGGCAGGACTCCTAGAATAGCTAAGATGTTCAGCAAATTCTCTCCAAAAAGTCATGGTAAAACTTGACACAACTATCAAAAACAAAAATTTCAGTTCTGAGAATCAACCAAAGGCATACAACAAATCGGAAACTTTAATTCAAGAGAAAACAACCGAAACTCAGATTAAAAAACAGTGGTACTCTGTGGTGTTTTAGCCTGAAACTAAAATTTGTCTCATCCCACCCCAATCCTAGTTCTATCAGCTCAGTAGTTGAAGAAAGCTGTGAAAACACTTTTGCTGCCAGAGGTGCTTTTTGACTTGGAGCAAAAGACATCCCCAGAGGGCTTGTTGAAACAATAGCAATCTCAGTGGTGTCGATTCAAGAGGCACCAACATCACAACCATTCAGAGGCTTTGATATCACTATGTCAAGCAAAAACCATCACACTAGCCAGGAATTTAAGAGGTATATCCAGAGAGAAAGTTTTGTAATGCATTCACTCATCTCTGTGGTCTGGAGGGTTATGCATATACCCAAGAGTGTATACATGCTCAGGAGACACCAGAGAAGTTCTGAGCTATTTATCTATGACTGAATGTAAGGCCTACTCCAGAGAAGATAAAGGAGATGGCCAAGCAAAAAGTAAAAGCTAGGTACCCTCATAAACTGCCTGAACTTTGAATGCAAACCCTGATCCACACACAAGTCCACTGACAAAAGATAGAAGATTTATTGACTCAAGATTTATTTGATCAGTCATGGTCTCCTCACTGAGCTATGATGATTCATCTCTAGGATGTCAGGCTTGGACATAAAAGAGAAACCTGAACAGAGGCATCAGTAGCTACACACTGAGGAAGAGAGACACTCTTTATGATTAGGCAGTGCAAGGTACTAAACAAGACAAATTTAAAAAAGAAAAGAAAACCCATAACAGTCACCGCTGAGAAGAAGGGGATTCAGAATCTAGATCTGCTGCAATGTGGTTTTCAAGTTTGCAAAAATGCGAGACCCATAAAGAAACAGGAAGTGCAATACAAGCACAGGAAAAAAAAAAAGTCAACAGAAATGGTCTCTGAGGGGGCCGGGATGTTGAACTTATTCCAAATATGTTCAAAAGAACTAAAGAAAGCTTGATGATAATGGCACCAATAGAAAACGTCAGTTGAACCAATTTAAAGTCTAATTGAAAAGTGCAATAGTCAAAATGAAAAATCACTACAGAGGTCAAGAGTATAGGTGGAAGAAGAAATAAACTTGAAGATAGACCAAGAAAAATTAATCTGAAAAACAAGAAAGACAAAAAAACAGCCTCCAAAACCTGTGCAACACCACCAAACACACCAACATGTGAAAAATGGGAGTCACAGAAAGAAAAGTGAAACAGAAAGGGCTAGAAGGAATATTTGAAGTAATATATCAAAAAAACTCCCCATGTTTGATGAAAACCATTAATTTATATACCCAAGAAGCTCAAAAGACTCCAGGTTGGAGAAATTAAAAAAACAAAAACAAAAAAAACCATACTTACACACATGAAATCGAACTGTTCAAAGTCAAAAACAGAAGAAAATCTTAAAAGCAGCAAGAGGAAAATGATTTGATCACATGGAGAGGAACCATAAGATTGATAGCAATCTTCTTTCTTAAATTAGTTCTTAATCATCTAAGACAATATTGAGAAACAGTGCTTTGTGCCTATAAATATAAATATGTAATATATAGGACAAGGTCATCATGAACAACAAGAGAATATATAGCTATGTTAAAGTTTCTATGTTGTACTGGAATTAAACAAGTATTACATTCGGCTATGGATTAACAAGATTCGTATTCTGACTCCTACAGAAACCACTAATAATTGAATAGTATACAAGATAACAAAAGAAATTTAAACAGTATGTTAGTAAATATCTATTATAACACATAACAGGACAGTAAACAAAAAGATATGGAACATATAGAAGACAAATAGCAAAATGACAGACATAACCATATCAAGGATTATAATAAATGTGAATTAAACATTCCAAAAAAGGCAGAGATCGCCAGATTGGATAAAATATAATAAAGAGTTACATGCTGTCTGTAAGAGATGCTCTTCAGATTCAATCATATGAACAGGTTGAAAGAAGATATACCTTACAAACAGTAACTATAGCAGATTAAACTTATCTGACGTTAGCTTAGCCACTTAAAGACTGAATTGTTTCTAGAGACAAAAGGCCACAGTTTATAACAGATCAAAAATATAAGAATTATGAATATATACACATCCAACAATACAACTCTAAAATAAGCAAAAACTGACAAAATGAGAGAGAAATAGACACTTCAACAGTAATAAAGACTTCAAGACTCATTCTCAAATGATAGAATGCTTAGAAAGATCAAAGATACAGAAGACTTCAAGATTATCAACAAGTAGGACCAGGTTGTCTATTGCACACTTCATCCAACAATAAACTACACATCTTTTAAAGCACAAATATACATGCCCCAAGGTAAACAATATGATAGACCAGAAAACAAGTCCTTATTTTTTTTAAAGTACATTTTTAAAACAAGTCCATATTTAAAGGATTAAAGTGCCAAGTATATACTTTAACTATAATGTAAACATATTAGGTACCAGCAGTAGAAACAGATTGGATAACCACAAATATTAAAGGACACTTATAAAGAACCCATGGACCCATGAAAAAAATGAGAAAGTTTTTTTTTAAAGGGAGGAAAAATGAAAGTGTATCATTATGATACCAAACACTAAACACTGCAACTAAAGCAGCGTTTAGGAAAACTTAAGGTCTTTAAATGCCAATAGACGAAAAAAATAACCTGCCATGGTGAAGACAGTTTCTCCATTCCTCCGAACTTTAAACATAGGATTAATACAGGACACAGCAATCCCATTCCTAGATGTATACCCAAGTGAGTTGAAAATAGATGTTCACACAAAAATTTTAACATGAATATTCATAGTAGCATTACTCATAACAGCCAGTGATAGAAACCACCCAAATATCCAAATGATGCACGGATATACGAAATGTGATATATCTATACAATGGAATATGAAGCCATAAAGATAAATTACAGGTATGTGCAATATGGATAAACCTTGAAAGCATTATGCTAAGTGAAAGAAACCTAGACACAGAAGGCCACATATTGTATAATTCCGTTTATATAAAAATGTATAAAATGGGAAAATCCAGAGACCAAGACAGTAGATAAGTGATTTTTCAGGAATTTGTGAAGAGGGAAAAATTGCGACTAATAGATTTGGTGCTTCATTTTGGGCCAAAGGAAGTGTTCTGGAATTAGATAGTACTGATGATTACATACAATAGTGAAGATGTTAAATAAAACCTGCTAAATCATACACCTTAAAATAATAAGTTTTGTTCTGTGAATTATATCCCAGGGAAAAAAAAAAAATCTTATAACCTAAGAATCTACTTCAAAAATCTAGAAGAAAAATAACTAAGCCTAACACATCAGAAGGAAATAATATTAATGTGGAAACCAATAGAATATAAAACAGAACATTTGAATTGATTACACCAAGAATTTTTTTTGAAATAAAAATCTGACAAACCTCCTACTACACAAAGCAAAGGAAAAATAAAAGATAAAAATTATCAAAACTGGAAATGAAAGGAAACATCATTTCACAGCTTACAGAAATTAAAAGAATTGTAAGGGATGGGATGTTATAACTTTGTCAAAAAATTAGCTTCAATGAACTAGATATTCTCTTACATTGATTCAGGCAGAAGAAGCCTAAATACACTTTTAATAAATAAGATTGAATTATTAATTACAAATCTCACAAAGAAAAGCTCAAGACCAAATGGCTTGAGTAGGGAATTCTATCAAGAACTTAGAAATACCAATCCAAGGGGCTCCTTGGTGGCGCAGTCGGTTAAGCCTCCGACTTCAGCCAGGTCACGATCTCACGGTCCGGGAGTTCGAACCCCGCGTCAGGCTCTGGGCTGATGGCTCAGAGCCTGGAGCCTGTTTCCGATTCTGTGTCTCCCTCTCTCTCTGCCCCTCCCCCATTCATGCTCTGTCTCTGTCCCAAAAAAAATAAATAAACGTTGGGGGAAAAAAAAAAAGAAAGAAAGAATACCAATCCTTCATAAACTCTTCCCAAAAAGTAGAGGAGGAAACACTGTCTAGTTCATTCTATGAATTCAGTATTACCCTGATACAAAAGCCAGCCAAAGAATTCATGAAAAAAATTAGAGATCAATATTATTCATGAATATGGACATCAAAATGTAACAACATATAAATTCAGCAACATATTAAGAAGTATTATACATTATGATTAAGTGGGAGTTATCTCTAGGATGCAAGATTGATTTAACATCTGAAAATTTAGGGGCACCTGGGTGGCTCAGTTGGTTGACTATCCAACTCTTGGTTTCAGCTCAGGTCATGATCTCAAGGCCATGGGAGCGAGCCTCACATTGGGCACCACAGGCTCCAGCTGAGCCTGCAGTCTGCTTAAGATTCTCTTCTCCCTCTGCCCCTCTCCCCTACTCATACTCTCTAAAATTAAAAAAAAAAAAATCTGATAATTTAATACCTTAATAAAGAACCAATACATCCAATCATTTCAATAGATGAAGAAAAAGCATTAAAAAAAGTTTAACACCCATTTATGATTTAAATTCTCAAACTACAAAAGAACATCAACTTAAGAACATCATGAAAAAAGCTAGACATAGAATATTTAATGGTGAAAGTAGAAACAAAATGCAGATAAATAACCAAAGGAAGTTAAAAATATAAATTACCCAATACCAAAACCAGGCAAGGTTCTTGCCAGGGGACAAGAAAGCCAAGATTAATTATTTTTAAGCAAAAGATTATTGCCTCACATCTTTCAGCCTGATGGATCCTTTTTTTGTGCCCACCCCCTATGTTTACTAATATTTTGCATTATTAATCAGGAATTTTGTATTTAAGAATGATCTATTTATAATTTGGTTAGGCATATACTTTATTAGGTTTTGCTTAGTAATATATATGTATATATATATATATATTTTTTTTTTTTACAGGATTTTCTTTTTAAATTTTAGAAAGAGAACACACATATGAGTGGGGGAGGGGGGCAGAGAATCTCAAGCAGACATCACACTCAGTAGGAGCCCAAAGTGGAGCTTGATTCCAGGACCCTGGGATCATGACTTGAGCCAAAAGTCAAGAGTCAGAAGCTCAAACCTACTGGGCCACTTAGGCACCCCTTTACTGAATTTTTTACAATCTCTTGCTAGTTTCTATTAAAATCAATAACAGACACTGATAAAATATTTCACCAGAATAGTTGTGTAAAACATGGTTGTTAAATCAAAACACTCAGGAAGAAAAAAAAAAAAAACTACAAAAACAAAAACACTCCAGTTAGCATGTATGGAAACTAAATCTATAGTATTACCAAAAAACTTGATTCAATCTGCCCTCCTAGGTGTAGATAATCTGGTTTTGAGTCACGATGTTTGTTTTATTTTTATTATTATATATATATATATATTTTTTTTTTTTTTTGGAGCACCTGGCTGGCTCAGTTAGGCATCTGACTTCAGCTCAGGTCATGATCTCACGGTTCTTGAGTTCAAGCCTCACATTGGGCTCTCTGCTCTCAGCATAGGGCCTGCTTCAGATCCTCTGTCCCCCTCTTTCTCTGCCCCCCCTCTTTTGTGTTCATTCTCACTCTCCAAAATAAATATTAAAAAAAGAGGGTTTTTTATACCTATGTTATAAAGAGAACTATCAACAGACCTCAAATATAATCTCAAAACATTATGACCAATGTAAAAACCGATTTTATCATGCTAAAATTATGTTTAGATAAAAGAGCAAATAGTTGTTTAAATATTCAATGATAAATTTCAGAGACACCTAAAATCTACTGAGGTGATATTGAAATAAACAGGTGATTTTTAAATAGGTTAAACAAAGTGATTTACATATGAAAATACACTATAAAATTCCCCAGTCATTCAAATTTTAAGTCAGGACTTTAAAAACACCAGATTTTAAAATGCAATCAGGTTCACCATACTTTGACTATAAATCAGCTTTTATATTCATTTTGCACAACAGTGTATCATATTAATTTTGTTGCTTTATTATTTGCACAAAGAGATTAGTTACTGAAGGAAACATAACTTGGAATTTTTTGACTTACACATTTAGAAAACTTGCCCTTAATGTTCTATTAATATAAGACTTTGCAATTAATTCCCAAAGCAAAGAGTAAATAAACAACAACAACAACAAAAAAACTCTGCAAAAAAATTTTAAATTCCTAATTCACTTCTAAGGGGTTTTCCGAGTAGGATTTGAAATTCAGTGAACAAAATTGTAAATTCCTAATTATGTATCCTTTTATGAACTTGTTCTCATAATAAGATGCAGCTGTTATACTTTTCCCTTTCCCAGAATGTCACCTGAAATAAAAATAAAACCTGAAATTTAAAGGGCCAGACTATCAGAATAGTATATAGAACTTCTGAAAGAAGCCCAATGAATCAATGAGAAGTAGTGATGAGGCATCATTACCATGTAAGACCTCGAATGCCTTTCTACCCAATTATTAATTTTGCTTCAGGCCCCTCATCAAACCCTAGTTCCTCTACGACGGCTTCTTTGATTTCAATAGTGCAAGCATTATTTCCCACTCGCCTTCTTTTAGAACTACATCTGTTGCTTCTTCAAAGCATTTACCACTTGGTGCATTATATTCTGTTCCTTCTAGAGTTTACGATTCAACACTGATACTTCCTAGAATACATAGCAAACTGTTTTGAGCACATGATGAATAATATTTTTGGACTCAAACAGGTAATTTGCTATAGTCTTCCATCATACCCTATGCTCTGAACTACTGACAAACTCTCACAACTTTTTCCTCAATCCTCTGATATCTAAGAAGGATGGGATCCCGTGTTAACTGTAAACCTCAGTACTTCTACTATGTGGTAATAAACAAAAGTGTATTTTTAGAATGTGCTAACTTTGTGAGTAGACAAAGTTCATGATTCTCCCCAAACTGAAACAATGAATAATTTCACTTCATAAAGTCATAAAGCCAATAAAACCCCAAACTGCAACCCGTTTTTCCTGTGACACTTGTCAAATATTAAAACACACACACACACACACACACACACACACACACACACACACACACATATGCAATAGGTCAAGAATAGACCAGACATTCCTGAACAAGGTGAGAAGACCATTGTACTGATTATGGAAACTTATAAAGTTCTAGTGATTAAGAGTCTGATATTGGTTCAAATATTGACTAGGAAATAGAGAAGAAACTGTAAGGTTCATAGATACTTGTTTTATTGCAATGGTGTGTGGTTTCATGCATTAGTATTCACTAAAATTTGCAGGCCCTCCCTGCAGAAGGTAATATGTACACAAAGTTGTCGACCTGTCGGACACATTCTAGCTATGGTCAATGGAATAGAAGGTTAGCATCACTTCAGGAAATATGGGTTAAAAATCAATCTGTGTTTCCCTCATCCTCTCTCCTCTGCCACAAAGACCAGCTATGTTTCAGATAGAGGTTGTAGCATGAAGCCACAGCCCAGCCATGACAGACAATGAGTATCAGAAATAAACTTTGAGGCTTAAAGCTTCAAAGATTTGGGAATTATTTGTTTCTATAGTAAAACCTATCCTTTCTAAATAGGAGTTTGCATTATAGAGTAGTACGGAAATAACCCAGTCTTTTCAGCTAATTGTGCTGGGATAAAAGTAGCTCCATATGGATAAGAATTTTTAGAAACACTTTTATACACTCTTTTATACTCCTATAATACACAAAAATTAATTCTAAGTGAGTTGCAGGTCCATAGAACTAGCAGATGATATACGAAAATATATTTATGACAGTAGGATAGAAAAGCCTTTCTAAATGAAACACAAGAAGGATTATCTTTATAGACCAATAAATTGAATTCCATAAAAATTAAAACTTATCTTGATCAATATATACCATTCAATCCTCCTGAGTAAAAGAAAAAAAAGGATAGTTTTATACACACACACACACACACACACACACACACACACATATCCAACAAAGGGCTTATAGACCAAATACAACACGATTTCCTTTAAATGGACAAAATTCTTAAATAGCCACTTCACCAAGACTTTATCCATGTTGGTAGACAAATTAATACCAAATTATAACACCATTACAGACCCACCAAAGCAACTAAAAGAAAAACAACGGACCATACCAAGTGTTAAGAAAGAAATGAGGTAACTAAAAACTCTCGGATACCTTCATGCGGGTGCAATTAGAACAACTACTTTGGAAGAGAGTTTGGCGTTACGCGCTAAAGCCGGAGCTGCACGTATTCTACCCCTTAGCAACTCCACTTCTAAGGTATACGCTCAGGAAACACACATGTACCTTTGCTGGACTTGGAGGTTCCCGCCAGGATCCTCTTCAAGAAAGGAGCCGCTGCCAGAGGCACCCACTGAAATCTGCAAGCGGCCTCCAGCTCTCCGCAACCTCATTATATACTTCAGCTGCAGAGAGCTCATTACCTGAGGTCACGCCCCTCCCGGGGCAGCAGCTCACATCCACACCTGGTTAACTGAGCGAGGCAGGTTCTTAAGGCCTGGCCCTTTGGCCTTATGTACTCACTGCAGACTTGCCTTCCAGGTTTTCCAGGTTTGCCAAGACACTGCCAGGCTTATATCTCGGTTCAGCTTCTTTCTCTACCCGGTCCTGCCGCAACCCCCTTGCCTTTACGGGAGTTGTTTCCTAAAAAGCACTGCGTACCCTAAGTTCCATCTCAGCAAATGCTTCTGGAGAAATCGACGTGTGACAGTCGGTGTTAAGAATGGTCTTGTGAAAGTTGCTGACAACTTAGGATTTGAGGCTAGCTCATTCACTGAACAACTGGCAGTGGAAAGTCCAAGAGTGATAGGTGGTACACAGGCAGCCTCCGGCGCACAGGTGTTGATCATATTGTAACTTTAATGGGCAGTAAATTGGGAGGGTGGGCTGGTAAAAGTGAGTGCACCTGTTTCAGGCTTTGAGGAAGTTTGGAGAAAACAGTAGCTACTAGCTATGGACTAACTATTACTAAACACCATTAGCAAGCTACAAAAAGATAATAAATAGCTCTGGGCAAAGAACTGGCAATACAAAGCCAGATGTAAAACCCTGAGGGCCTTTTGGGTTGTGTGCAAAGAAGCTCTCATCAGCTCTCTTGGTAGGATTGAAGAAAACCCAGGCTCAAGCCTAGCATTTAATAGAGGAGCTGACCTTCAGAGAGATTTGAATGCCCAACGAAAGCAGTTACTGGCCTTGGTTTAGAAAACCTCTCCCAGCTTACAGTCATAAGGGGAATCCTGATGATCAGTTAAAGGAGGAGGAAAATCTCTGAACTTGATTCATGGATGGTGTTGTAGGCTGGGGAATTATGTCCCCCTGAAATTCAGATGTTGAAGTCCTAACTCCCAATACCCCAAGAAGTGTATATACGTGGACATAGGGTCTTTAAAGAGGTAATTTAAGCAAAGTTACTAGGATGGGCCCTAATCTAATATGACTGGTGTCATCATAAGAAGAGGAGATTAAGACATAGACCGGTACAGAGGGTATGAAGATAACAGAGGATGGCCAGCCATCCACCAGCAAAGGAGAGGCCTCAGAGGAAGACAAACTTGCTGGCCCTTGATCTCAGACTTCTAGCCTCTACAACCGTGAGAAAATAAATTGCTCCCAGTCTATGGTACTTTGCTATGACAACCCCAACAAATGAATAGGTTTTGGTAATAAGAAGTGGGTTTCTGCTGTAAAAACATACCCAAAAATGGGGAACGGGCTTTGGAACTGGGCATTGTACAGAGACTGGAAGAAGTTGAGTGTGTTGATAGAATTCCTTGGAAAGAATGTTGGTGGAAATACAGATGTTAAAGGCAATTCTGGTAAGAGCTCAAAAAGAAAAGAGGGGAGCTAGAGAGAAAGCTTCTCTCATCTTAGTGTATCATCATAAAGAGGATGTTGGTAGATATATAAATGTTAAAGGAAAAATATAAACATATATATATATATAAAGATGTTAAAGGTACTTCTGATGAGATCTCAGATGGAAATGAGGAACATGTTTTTGGACACTGGGGAACTCTGATTAATACAGATTTGTTGGCTCAGATGGTGGGTGCAAGCTGAACAAGGATGGCATCTATAGAACAGCTTCACTCAGATGGTCTTGAAAGACAACAGTGAGAGAAAATTCTCCCGATGGGCAGATCTCCAAACAGTGAATCTAGTCATCTACTTTGAGTGTAAAAAGAAGTGACCCAAGCCTATAGCGTACATGGACTTATGGTCCGTGGAAAATGGTCTGATTGGCTGCTTGAGGGCATGGAAGAGAAATATCCATCAGTACCAAAATGTGTAAAATTGATGGATAACATTTATAATATTTATACCATGAGGTATAATACAGCTATGACCATGAACTACTGCTACACTTCAAAAACATGGATGAATCTCACCAAATTGAGAAGTCAGAGAGCAAAGAATACATACTATATAAATCTATACTAGTTTTCTAGGGCTGCTGAGACAAAGTACCAAAGAGCGGATGGCTTAAACAAAAATGTATTGTCTCACAGTTCTGGAGGCTATAAGTGGGAGATCAAGAGGTTGGCACTGTTGGTTCCTTTGGACAGCTGTGAGGGAGAATCTGTTCCAGGCCTTTCCCTGTGGCTTGTAGATGGCTGTCTTTTCCATGTGTCTTCATATCAGCTCCTTCTATAGGAATCTGTCCAAGTTTCCTTTTATAAGGATACCAGTCATACCGGATTAGGGCACACCTTAAGAACCTCATTTTAACTTTATTACCCTATTTCCAAATAACATTTTGAGGTATTAGGGGTTAGTACTTCAAAACATATAAATTTTAGCAAGAATACAATTCAACCCATAACAGATTTAATTGTATAAAATCCAGAAATAGGCAAAACTACAGTGTTTAGTAATATATACATTTATGATAAAACTACAAAGAAAAACATACATAAAATATACACAACAATACCTCTAGTTATAGGGATGGAGGTGAGATCCAAAAAGGACACACAGGAGTGTTAACAATGTTCTATTTCTTGAGCTGGTGATCATTACACAGGTGTTTGCTTAATTATTCAATACAATCTTTCCATATTAGGCACTTTTTTGAATGCACATTTTATATTGGGCATTGTCTTACATGGTAGGCAAGTGGGCTTCCCAAAAGTGAACCTCCCACCTACCTTTGCAGGCAGAGGCAGGGCTGAACTACCACAGACAGAACTGATAAAGACATGTGCATTCTCTAGACAGCTCATTCACAAGAGAGAGAGCATAGGCTCGTCTGTGCATGTCCTTTTCCTCTCCTCTCCATAGTCAGATAAATCACTTCACTTCCCCTGGGGGGTGGGAAGGCAGGGGGAGAGTGAGGAGGAGGAAAGAGAGCCCCGGAAGCAATATGTTCATAGAGCTTCATCAGCATAAAAGGGGACATCAGGAGTGGAGAGTAAGCCTTGCCATTGTACCCAATACTGTTCCTGAAGTTTTTGCTGTTTTAAATCATTGATCTTAACCATTAAACTAAGGACTCTCGGCTTCTGTAACCATTCCACTTAGGAGTGTAAATCAGCACATCAAGACAGTCCTGTCCCCACTTTCATGAAACTATTCTTCCAATACCATCCCCTGTGAGGGTCCTCTTGATACCACTGGTGAGCAGTAAAGACGTGAATCCAGATTGATTTGGGGGCTACACTGATTTTTATTTGAAAATGATTCCATAGTGCATTAAGCACATCAACGCCAAAGGCCAATTATACCAAAAGGTGAAAATGTATTCTATTTCTCATGCCCAACCATGTTGTCAAAAATAAGCAGACCAAAGAGTCTGTAATAAGATCAAATGAAAACACAAGGAGAATGCAATAGCAGTTATCAATGTTAAGATATTCTAGAGATAAAATGTCAAATTTGAATATAAAGACCTCTGTAATTATCAAATTTCCAGCACAAAATTCAAGCCCAAAGATCAAATTCCCTTGCAAGATAGTTGCTAGAGCTCTAGTCATTAATTCTGTGTTCCAAGTAGGAGAAGAAGTGAAACAGAGCCTCCCCTCTCAATCTTTTTTGAAGAATTCTGGAAGCATCATATATCACTTTTATTTACAACTCCTTGGCCAGAATTTAGTCATGTAGGCTAACAGAGCTGCAAAGGAGGCTGTTAAATGTCTCTATCCTCGGTGGCAACTTGTTAGGATAAAAATGAGGATTATTTTACTAAGGAAGAACAATGATATCAGGAAGGCATTAGCAGTATTTGTTACAGAAGATCTTGTTTGAGATTTCCTCCTTTATATGCAAAATCTCCTACTATCATTTGGCCCCAGAGCCCCCGTGATTCTAGCATAGGGATATTAAAAAGAAAGACACAATGACCACATTTTCTTTTTTTTTTTTTTACGTTTATTTATTTTGAGAGAGAGGGAAAGAGAGAGTGCATGCCCACGAGAGAGTGAGGGGGAGAGAGAGAATCCCAAGCAGGCTTCATGCTGTCAGCGCACAGCCAGATATGGGGCTTGAACCCACAAAACAGAAGATCATGACCTGAGCCAAAATCAAGAGTGAGATGCTTAACTGACTAAGCCACCCAAGTGCCCCACAATGACCGTATTTTCTATTGATGAGTTATTTTCAGACTTGTGCCATAGTGGCTGCTCCACTGCGTCTTGCTATGCTATTTATCCGACTAAGAAATCTGCCGGTGTAATCTAAGAAATTGGTGGGTAGGGGTACATTTGAGCTACAGGCAGGCAACATGAACCAAGTTTAACTTTCTCCTCGGGACCCTGACCCTTGCCCCTCTCCTGGTCTGTCCCCACTTCCCCCTCTAGCAATCAGACCAATAACAAATCTCAGCACAGCTTTGACTGCCGATTTGCTGGGCCTGGCATGGAAGAGGAGGGAATAAATGCCAAAGGAGCTGCAGAACCTAACTGACAGGGACCAGCATGAGCCAGGGGACTCTGCATCCTCAAGATGCTAACCCAAGGAAGTGGGAGTGGTGGGAGGTGAAACATCAAACTGGCTAAGGGAGAGTTTATTGACATGGGAGCTTTTTCCCACTGTAGAAAAGCCCTGACAATGAGATGGCGCTAACACGCTGTGATGATAATCCTTGGAAGCTTACAGAAAGTGATGACCTACTTTAATTGAAGGAGAAACGTAGAAGTGTCTTAGATGATGGAGAATAGATGGGGCAGACTTGCCATAAGCAGCATGTAGAGCTGAAAGATGCAGGGGGTGAACCGTAGTGCACTATGGTGCCAGGCCCAAATGCCCTCCCGAGGGCCAAGCACCCATTCCCCAGCTTCTGGCAGTATTAACGGCTGATGTCTCCAAGCCACGTCCCTCAGTGAGAATTACTCTAGGCCTGGGGTCGGCAAACTATGACCTGCGGTTGGCTGCCTGCTTTAGTACATGAAGCTTCCCTGGAACACAGCCGTGCCATTTATTTACGTATTGTGTATACCCAGCTTTGTAGTACATCAGCGATGTGCAGTGGGTGTGACAGAGGTGGTATGGCTCACAGCAGCTCTGCTCTAGGACAGAGCAGGGGTCTTGTCCAAGGCTCCCCCTTCTAAAGGCAGCTCCTGGCTGAGACCGGTGACGCAGGGACATAAATATCTGGCCCTCTCACCTCAGTTAGAGAAAACTCTGAAGGCTGGACCAGCACCAGATGGGTTGAGGACTCCATTGCCATTGCTTTGAAAGTCAGTTCTTTTTTCCACCCAGTCGTGTCTTCCTCCCTTCCTTACAGGTATCACTTCTGAAAATACTCTCCAATAAGCCTCCACACGCAACCCCCAGTTTCAGACTCTATTTCCAGAGAACTCAAACTGGAAACCACACCTGCACTGGTTTAGTGACACCCATTCTGTAGCAGAGGTGTTTCACATCCCTGTGTTTCACTTACGCTGGTTTCATTTCTCAGCTTGAAATTCTCCTTTCCAACCTGACAAATTCCTATTCATCCTTTAAGATCAAGCCTCAAATGTTTTCCATTACCCCTTACAACAAACAAAATCAGTCATTCTATCATATCTATGCATACATGTGATAAAATATTAAAAAGTTAAAAAAATTAAGGTAAGAAAATGCATATTCTCCTTGACATCTGCAGGGACTCTGTGTTGTCTGCATGCGTATATACCTGTGTGTGATATGTGAGAGTCATAGGTGAGAAAGGGTTCAAAACTGAAATATTTCTAAATAAACAAAAACTTGGTTCAAGCCTTTAATTAAGCAATTAGTGTATGTATGTATTAGAGGCTAGGTTTCACTTTCCCCCCTCACTCTTTGCTTCTCAACACGGTAATAAGTTTATGGTAAAATACACAAATTAAAAAACCATAATATTAACAACACCAATGCACCAAGCAATTCTTAAGCATCAGGCAAAAACCTACGAGCCTCACACTTACATTAACTCATATAACCCTCCCAGCAAGCACAAGAGCAAGGCCCTATTATTATATCTATGTTGTAGATAAGGAGCAGAGACTCAAAGAGATTGTAACCTGCTATGGTCACACAGTTCATAGTGACAGAGCCACGATTCAAATTAATCATGTTTTAGCCCTTCTTCATTTCTTAACAATTACTGCCTAAAAAAGACTTTCTTTTCTTTAATAATAGGATTATGGTTTCAGATGCTGTCATTATTTATAAGACAAAGGTGTGTTTGATTATTAAATAGTCCTCTTTTAAAAATCTGCAAGTTCTAGGTCACATATTGCCATCATTAGCAGAGGAAGACACAGCCGTCTGCTTCCAGGATGGAGGCAGAGCGAGAGAAGATGGAGGGAACACAGAGGGATGAGAGAAGGAAAGAGCCCCTTGTGATGGGTCTTGTAGACACTCATCACAACTATGCTGTGCTCAAGTCTGAAATGTAGTGAATGCTTTGCAACAGCCTTTGGGCTGCACGTGTGCATGTAATCAGCTAATAGTGACACTGACTTCTTGCTGGTGACAGAGGAGAACTGCTTCCTTTCCTAGACACGATGAGTACAACCTAGGTGTTACACAGGCATGCACGTTTACCGACAACGCACCATGTAGTTTCTTTGCACAGTGCAAAAGCATCTAATAAATGTCTGTCTCCTTTAATTAAATTATGTTTCACACACTTGATTTTCCCCATGTGAAGTTTAGCCTTTAATTTGACAGAATCAATAGGAAGGAGTCAAACTACTAGCATGTCATTAACGTGTTAATGTGTTTATTGCAGAGGACTTAGTGATGAAAATAGATGAGAGAATTTTTAGACAGTGGGAGAATATAAAACAATTTTTACTTTCAATTAGAAGTGCAGAATTTTCACTTTCATTGGGAGGTAAAGGGGTATTGTGAAAAAGACTCCTGGGGTGCCTAGATGCTTCACTCGGTAGAGCATCAAACTCTCGATCTTGGGGTTGTGAGTTCAAGACCCACGTTGGGTGTAGAGCTTACTTTAAAAACAAACAAACAAAAAAAGGAATGAAGAAAAGACTCCCCCAGGTCAGTAATCCTTGATCTGCCATGAAGAGGTTGTTTTCACTTTCAGCCAAGCTGTTTTGACTTTTCTCAGCTTTTTCATTTCAGGGATCTCGTGAGACTCCAACAAGATAATCCATGTCAGAACCCTACAAAAATTCTACCATATTGAAAAAAGTCTTTTCACTGTTGATCACGATACCTTATGCAAAGTAGACCTCCCTTAAAACTCCCCTGATTAAAATCAAGTCCCTCAATTTTAACATTTAATATGTGTGTCCCTACTGACACATAAAAGTATAACAATAAAAATAGGTAAAACATCTTAATCATGTTATTTGTGTATAATACTTAAATAATCCCTACAATGACACTGTGACTTCTCTATTTTTGCTGTACCTATTTCACACCTGAGGATTAGAGAGGTCATATAACTGGTTACAAAGTTTCCTAACAGGTAAGTGCCAGAGAAAGAATCCAGCATATGGTCTACAGGAAACCAGTATCCATATCACTTCCACTATGAAGTCTTTCTCCTATTTGATATATAATTATCTCAGGCATATTCTCAGGGCAGAAAACATACCCACTATGGCCTCACAATAGCAAAACATGCCCCCAACAATTCAAATTTGTTTTAAATTTTAAATGCAAACACACACACACACACACACACACACACACACACACACACACATGCACACCCCACATATAGATCCACATATATTAATGAATGCCTTGAAAATAATACAGGTCTGGGCCGAAATCTCTTTGTTCATGGAGCTATTTCTCATTTTCTAATTTCTTTGCTTTACATAATTATCATCTCTTGAAAAAAAATAGACGTAATTTGAAATGTTTTATTCAGAAAAGTTTCTGTTACTTTAAAGAACGCTCTGCTTGCAATATCACAAAGATAATCAGAACTGGTAACCCAAAGGAATAATATTGTAACAAGCCACCCTTCCCATCATAATATCATCATTCCCCAAGCAGCTGCTCCAAAAAAAAATCAAAAGTTTTACTCAGATGGCAATATTTATTTTAAATAGAAATAGAAATATATGCTGAACTCTTCAGAAAAGGTCTGATTACCTGTGAACCTTGGAGGCAGCCATCTATACATTAGCATACATGATAATTGCCTGCTTTTTGATGATGTGTACGAATTTGACATTCCAGCTACCTGTTTCCATGAGCAAGTATAAAATATTTACCACTTCTGGCATCTGACCAACTAATTACCTTCAAAAATTCAACCAGAGTCTGCATAAAATATAAAATTAAAACTTTTAAAATAGTTCCCTTACATTCTTTAACTTGATATTCTCTTTTAATTGTAAATAGTCCTTGGAGCTAAAAGTCTCAGGGTACTGAAAAAGTTATTCAGTGATCCTAGAAAAATAACTAAGGTCATGCCAGCAGTTTTTAAACACACTTTACGTGTTTAATTGAAAATCACATTTCCTTTACCTTCTTCCAGCATATATTGTACTTAACACTCTGAACATTAGCCTTTGGAATAAAGAAATGAATAATATATGAGTTGCTCTTTATTATGATTTTGAAGCCTGATTTAAAATTAATTTTCAAGACTATTATGGAATACCAAATGTCATATTCACTAGTACCTGTTCGCTGCTTCCCAATTGCAATGTGCTGTTTGCCACAGCCATCTGTTCATATTCTGTCTCTTCCAACTTGAATGAATATTGACAGAACCTCTTTCTAAACGAAAAGAATTAGAAATTTGAAGCTCTCCGTGTTTTTGCACAAAGTTCATATAAAATTTGCACTCTGTAGTTAAGAATTATACAAAAAAAAAAAATACAGCTACAGGAACTCACATAAAAGTCATCTGTGATATGCTTGACTATGCCGGAAAAGTCTGGTATTGTATTTAAGTGATAGGTCTTACTGCACAAACGCTCATAAAGCGCACAATATAAAGTCTACGGGGACTATGGACATGAATGCGGTGCATAACTATGTAACACAGTCTTTAAAAATAATACTAAAAAAGAGGACGTTCGTAGGAATGGATGCCAAACTCCCAAAACTAACATCTTCAGCACATCATAATTATACTCATGAAGCATGAAGAGCTTCCTAATGTTTAAAATAAACCTTTCCTGGCTGGAGGATGCAACAGTAAATGTGAAAATGAGGACCTTTACAAGTAGTATTTGACAGTTTCAAAATTGCAAAGTTATGTCTATCTAAACAGAATAGATTCATACAGTGAACAACATTTCGTGAATCCATTTTATATGGAGCACTGTGCTAATTTGGAGAAGGAAGGAAAGAAAACACAAAGAAGATAATTGATAAAGTACTTATCCTCAAATTTACTTTACATCCAATAGGAAGGATATGCAGGCTAACACACTGTCAGGAGAAAGAGAACAGAAAATCATAAAATCTAGTAACAAATGAAATAAACAACACAAGCAGCCCTCATCTCTACCAATCTCAAAGCAATATGCTTTGCATGGAAACTTCTCTTTTGAAAAGAAGTTTAGGTAATCTAAGAGACTAACCCATGAATATGTTATCAAATACGTCGTTGTCTTTATTCCCAAAGCAGATTGAGGAGATGACTTTGGCAAAATTTCCTATGTGAAAATGGCAGGCACGGGACACTTTCCCTCAAGTGTATATAGTGCCTTGTTCTCTTCCCAAGTAGTTGCTCAATGCTTGGAATAAATTCCAGAAATGAGTAGGATCTGCCTGTGACGTCTTAGCCTCATTGATCACCATGGTTGATGGAGCCCATAGGCATCCCTTTGCTACTTAATCATTTCATGTATGTCAAACTAAAGCTGCAATCCTCAATCAATTTCCAGGAAAAGGTAAACCATTCTTAAAATAAGGCTATATAAGGAGATGAGTTCTCTTGCTGGAGCCTCCAAATAAATATACTTTCTTTCCAGATCCATTACTCGATTCAGTTAGTTTGACGCCGCAGTTTTTATTGTCCTATAACTTACTCTTTTTTGGTCATGTCTGTAAAATCACTGAGGAAGACTGAATCATATCTCTGACAGCCATATCTACAATTTTTCCAATTGGCATGAGCTGCCCAAACTGAATCAATATTACCATGATCCTGAACAATTAATGACATGCTCAGATATATTCTAACTGGCTGAATGGCAATTTAATTGATTCTGCTGTACACGTTCCACAATATTAAACCTTTATTTTAGTATCATGAACAACATGAATCGGTAAGTCCCTGAAAAAACAGTATCGTGGACAAATGCAAGATCAGTAAAGGACTGAGTTTCTACCCAGGTGGAGAGCCGGAAAGCAAACACGAGTGAAGATTTAGGAATGATAGCAATCAGGTATTATTTTTGATAAGAGCAAATACATACCTCATTCCTTATGAGAGAATGCAGCACACTGTTTCATTAATTGGATACTCCCTGGGATAGATATCAAAGACAAAAAAGATGTGTTTGTTACACACACACATACACACACATATATATTTAAAGTTACTTGTCCATTACTGAAAAGAGATTACTCTAAAAGGTATCCAAAAGAGCAAAAAAGGAGACACTAATGTCCTTTTTCTTTTTCCAGACCATCAAGTAAGCCAACCTAAAGGGCTTGATATATCAGACAGGGTTTCAGCTGAATGTGTCAGCATGAAATACAAGCACTGAGGTAAAGGAGAACAGATTATATGTTTTCAAAACGAGTGTACATTATATAATCTATCCTGCAGGGACTATAGGGTGAGACACATCAGGTGGGGATAATCAAACAAGCTTTATGAGTAAACACTTCCATGTAGATTTTTTTTTTTCAGTTGAAACCACATTTCTAAGGATAGCTTTTATTCAACTCAACAAACTCCTGTTTTTAATCGCTCATTTAAACCTTTTTTTTTTTTTTTAACAATTCATTACAGACTGCAAAAGGCTCTGTGTAGCATTTTGAAATGGGCTTTGCACTAATGTGATAAGAGATATCTTTTGAAAAAATAAAATAAAATAAAAGCCAACAGAGCATATGGTGCTTACCACTCAGATATTTCTGTTTTTTTAATACTAAAATTCACCAGGGAGCCCTGGAGTTTTTAAGAAACAAACAAAAATACTTCCATACTTACAGGAATGCTCTTGTGTCTCCCACATTTTAATTAACTTTAAAAATGATATCATTGCATCTTTTAGATGCAACTTTGTAACTTGGGTAGGAAGGAAACATGTTTACTGCGAACCTACTATTGCGTCTTATGCCAAGCATTTTGCCTATGATATCCTATTGGAGCCTTGCGACAACCTCTCCAGGTAGGTACCATTACCTCACTTTACAAATGAAGGTGTTGAAAAACTTTCCCAACATCTTACAGCTTTGACAAATCACCTAATTCATAAACTCAAAAGTCACATGCTAAGCAAAAGGTGCCAGAGAAACCACAGTCAACAGAACCATTGGTGCCCTGCTTTCATGGAATTGACAGACTGCCAGTACAACAAATAGCAAGGTGGTTGGCATCTTCCCTAAGAATCCTACCTGCTAACTGCATTAGGGCCTCCTGGAAAGCCCCAGTGTTATCCTAACACATAAACACTAGAAGGAGTTCAAAGAGACTATATCCATAGAAAGATGCAGAGACTTGATAGCTTCCGTTTTAAATCACTGCCGTGAAATAGGGACAAAAGTCACTCGTTATAAAAGTTGGATCTGGATTTGTTTTCTGGGAGAGGAGCTAAGTGTACCTGTCGAGATGGTTCTCCACTTATATTTGAAGAAGACACTTAAAATTTGAATGTCCTCTTTTTTTATTTTTAATTTTTTATTTTTTAAACTGCATTTCACCCCCAAGGTGGGGCTTGAATTCAAGACCCTGAGATTAAGGGTCACATTCTCTACCAACTGAGCTAGCCAGGTATCCCAAGTTGTAGGTCCTTCTAACAGAGAGAAAACCAGATTCCAATTTTACACCAGCTTACTTTTGACATTAAAATTCATTTCTTTATAACTCCTTTTTTAAAAATTTTTTTAATGTTTATTTAGTTTTGAGAGATAGAGAGAGACAGAGCTGTGAGTGGGGAAGGGGCAGAGAAAGAGGGAGACAAAGAATCCGAAGCAGTCTCCAGGCTCTGAGCTGTCAGCACAGAGCCCGACTCGGGGCTCAAACTCACGAACTGTGAGATCATGACCTGACCCCAAGTCGGACGCTTAATCAACTGGGCCACCCAGGTGCTCCTATAACTCCTTTTTTTAATGTTTATTTATTTTTGAAAGAGAGGAAGAGCACCAGCAGGGGAGGGACAGAGAGAGAGGGAAACACAGAGTTGGAAGCAAGCTCCAAGCTCTGAGGAGTGGGTGCTCAACGTGGGCTAAAACCCACAAACCGTGAGATCGTGACCTGAGCTGCAGTCAGATGCTTAACCGACTGAACCACCCAGGCACCACAACATGAAAATTCATTTTTAAATAAATTCATTTTAGGGGCATCTGGGTGGCTCAGTCAGTTAAGCATCTGACTCTGGATTTCAGCTCAGGTCGTGATCTCATGGTTCATGAGACTGGTATCTGTGTGGGGCTCTGTGGAACCTGCTGGGGATTCTCTCTCTCCCTCTCTGTCTGCCCCTCCCTGGCTCATGCTCTCCCTCTCTCACTCAAAATAAATAAATAAACTTCAAAAAAATTTTCATTTTAATCTTAGCCAACTTGACCACACATAAAATTCCTTTTTCACAAAACTTCTGCAACTTTATTTTCTATATTTCAATTTTGCCCTATGTCTTTTTCTCTTAAAACAACTTTTTAAGGGCAAAATTAACTTTCTTTCCTCTCAACAACAACAACAACAAAATTCATCTCCATTTCTCCTAGCTCCTCTTACTGAGAAAACACATCCTACTTTCCAAGCATACTATGTTGGTGTTTTAGCGTCCCAGTCTGGTTTCCTAGTGACAGCTCAGAGTGAAGTCACTACATTTTAGGCCCCCCAAGTGCACAGAGGGACAACACATGAAGGTCTCAATCTGTGCATCCTGAGTTTTGATCTCATCTGCCAAGTGAAAAACCCAAAGGGCTGTGGATAGTCTCATGTTCTTCTCCAATGATAATTCTTCCTCCACCTGCCTTACTTTTGTTGCTGCTGGGAGCTGGGCATCAGTGGTCAGCGGAGGGGCCCAGAAGAGAGGCCAACTCAGCAAGGATACCACGCCACAGTCCTCCTTACCTCGGTGGGTCACGTGACTTCCTAATAGCAGCTACTTTAACCTGCACCACTTTTTCGGGCATCCCCTCCTCATGCAGTGGTCTACGGGAATCAAGCAAATAAATGATCATGCCTCCCCACACCAAGATGCTTGGCCACTTGGAGATTTCACCCACAGAAGCCTCATTCCCCTTGCTCCTTCTTAGGTCTCTAGGCTCCTCCTGGCTGGCTTGCCAATTGTTCTGTAAAAAGAAGGTACCCTATAGGCAAAACGAACTCCAAAGGCCGAAGGAGCAGTGAAACTGAACAAAAAGACTGACAAGTCCAGCTTAACAAAAAAAATGGTGTACTAAGGGACTTACGGATAGAAGCGTGTCACGGGCAGCTGCAAGAGCAGATCTCTGCAAGCCCAGCTTCTATTAGGAGCTGCTTTTACGGCCCCCTAGGCTGGGGAGCATTTGCTGGTAGGCCGCCTGGGAGGAAATGTAACCAACCAGCGTGAGACTGCTTTTTGGTGAGTTGCAGAGGGAAACCACACCCGGTGAACAGCAGCACAAAGTAAACTTTAATTGGAGCAAATAAGGAGATCTCCAGGAATAACTTCCAAAGCTGTGACTACCCCAGCAAGGGTGAACAGGTTCCTTTTATTTAAGGTTAGGATGAATATTTATCTGTAGGGAAGACTAGTCCTTATAGGCAAAGGAGCACAAAAGGAAACATTTCTATACTTACAATGTGTGTTATGTAAATGAGGCTTGAGCTCCTCATTGAGCAGAGATTTTAGCATTATAATGAGGTAAAGGTAATTGCGGGTCACTCCCTGGTCCATCTGCACCCGCACAAGTGGGGATTTAGGTCAAACTGGTTTAGGCTGCTGGAGCTCTGGGTCTGGGCAGTCAGTATTGCCAGAGGCATAGTTTCAGTTTCCTCACTGCTATGCCTGCAGGGTCTGTTGCTTGAGTTAAGAGATAAGAGCTTATGGGAAATGTAGGACAAAGGTTGATGGGTTCAAGCTGGCAAAAAGGAACGTCACCTCTTGGAGTCTAGCCGGTGACAGGTTGGAAAACCCTAGTCATCTCCAGAACAGATCAATGACACTATACTCCCAGGGTGTACTTAAGGGTGTGGTTAAACAAAAAGAGGGGCGGGGGCCTGGGTGGCTCAGTCCGTTGAGCTGCAGACTTCAGCTCAGGTCATGATCTCACAGTCTGTGGGTTTGAGCCCCGCATCCGGCTCTGTGCTGACAGCTCAGGGCCTGGAGCCTGCTTCGAGTTCGGTGTCTCCCTCTCTGCCCCTCCCCGGCTTGCTCTCCGTGTCTCTCTCTCTGTCTCTCTCTCTCTGTCTCTCTCTCTCTCAAATAATAAACATTTAAAAAATTAAAAAAAAAAAAAAAAAGAGGGGCGCCTGGGTGGCAAGCCGACTTTGGCTCAGGTCATGCTCTCCTGGTCCGTGGCTTTGAGGCCCGTGTCGGGGTCTGTGCTGACAGCTCAGAGCCTGGAGCCTGCTTTGGATTCTGTGTCCCCTCTCTCTCTGCCCCTCCCCAACTCGTGCTCTGTCTTGCTCTCTCAAAATTAAATGTTAAAAAACATTTTTTTTTTTTTTTAAACAAAAAGAATAGAAAGAGAGGTGCCCAGGATCTGTGCTCCAGCTTTTAGGTCATAGAGCAGTCATCAAGGTAGATTTGTCCAAGATGCTAAGGCATCTTGCTGAGTTAGCTGGTTCACACAGCACGATACATTCTTGAGAATGCTACAAAATAACATAGTCTTGATTATTTCTCCTTTCTTGGGCAAGGGTCTTAAATAAGTTACCATTTGCTCTCACTGCCATTCTTCCTTATTGAAGAAGATAGGAGGGCTTTTTTTTGTTTTTATTTTTGTTTGATTTTTTCTTTTACTGTTAACCATTTATTTACACCCTGCCTTATGCCAGAAAGGATCTGAGAAGACTGAACAGAGTTGATATTGACTAATTACCTACAGAGTTCAAAGTTCATATTCTCCTGTTCCATTCTTGCAGCAGTCCTACTGAGAGAATTCTTCATAATAAAACCAATAAAGAGAAAAAGAAATAAGGAGAGAAGATAGTGTTAATGCACTGACAACTAATTCCAAATTTCCTGATCACTTTAATCTAAAAGTCAATTTGGTGAAATGAAGTTTTCTTCTCTTACATTTGCATTATATATATATATAATTTTTTTTTTATTTACTATGCTTATAATATCATCAAAAGGCATGTTGTGCATGTGTTTTTGTTTTTGTTTTTGTTTTTGTTTTTCTGGAGAAAGGAAAAAAATTTGTTTGGACTCTAAACACGTTTCCCAGGGGATGTTTTTGATATGTTGGAAATTTAGGAAGAACAGGCTAAAGCTTCAGCAGAAACCAAGTATGAAATATTTCTATGTTTAATTTTTGATCTTTAAGATGAAGAGAAAATATTTTCTAGCCTTGGTCAAAAAAAAAATATATTAAAACTACATTTTTCCTGTTCTTTTTAAAATTTTATTTATTATTTTTATCGAGGTAATGAACTACGACATCATATTGGTTTCAGGTATTAGTTTCAACATAATGATTCAGTACATGTATATACTGCAAAATGAGCACCACAGTAAAATTAGTTAACGTCCATCACCACACATAATCACCTATTTTTTTTCTTACAGTGAGACCTCTTAAGATCTATTCTCATAGCAACTTTCAAACATACAGTACATATTATTAATTATAGTCATACTGTACATTATATCCTCTAGGACTTATTTCTTTTATAACCGGAAATTCGAACCTTTTGACCACATTCATCCATTTCACCCACCTCCCTCCCACACCCATCTCTGGCAACCATCAATCTGTTCTCTGTGTCTATGAGTTGGATTTATTGATTGAATGATTGATTGATTGTTCCACCCAAAAGTGAGATGATGTGGTATTTGTCTTATGCTGTCTTGGCTATTTCATTTAGCATAATGCGTTCAAGGTCCACTCATGTGGTCAGAAATGGCAGAGCATGATAAATTTAAAAACAACATTTTAAAAATGTATGCAAGACAAACAACTGATGCTGTTCATCTCATGGGTCTTTCTTTCCTTCTTCCTTCCTTCCTTCCTTCCTTCCTTCCTCCCTCTTCTCTCTCTCCCTTTCTTCCTTCCTCCCTTCCTCCCCTTTTCTTTCTTTCTTCCATCCTTCTTTCTTTCTTTCTTTCTTTCTTTCTTTCTCTCTCTCTCTTTCTTCTTTCTTTCTTTCTTTCTTTCTTTCTTTCTTTCTTTCTTTCTTTCTTTCTTTCTCTTTCTTTCCTTATGCTGCTTACCCTTCAACTGTTTTTAAGGCCTTGGAGGAACTTTTCAGCTGCAGACAGTAAGCAGACATGGGCATAGCAGAGAGCATGCAGACCACAATTTGCTTTAGGACCAGCAGTTATGATGTCACGGTCAGAAATTGCTAAAAGTTATCAGAAAAATCTCCAATATGGATGTGATTAGGTTTTGAGGAATAAACTGCTTCACCTGTCACAAATCCTACCTGAAGGGCCACATTTAGAATTGTGGGAAAGTATCATATTTTCTCTTTTCTCCTTTCATGATAGCCCTGCATGTGAAATTAATTGTTTTGAGCATCCACAGTGTTTATTCTACCTATCGTAGACCTACCTACTTGATTGAATGGTCTGTGAATCCTTGAAGCTTTTGGGATAACAAAAGTGCCTCCAACTCACACAGCTTATTTCAGAAAACCTTGAGAAGATTCCTAAAACTGCCAAAGGGTGTTTGCATACACATCTTCTTGCACCATTACAAGAGAAATGAGAAGTACTACATGGAATTTTCAGCTGGAAAACTGGTTTGTTTTGTATTTTAATCCAAAGGATTGAACTAGGAGGGTGCCTGGGTGGGTCAGTTGGTTAAGCAGCTGCCTTTGGCTAAGGTCATTAACTCACCGTTCGTGGGTTCAAGCCCCACATGGGGCTCTCTGCTGTCCCCACAGGGCCTGCTTCAGATCCTCGTCCTCCTTTCTCTCTGTCCCTCCCCAACTTGTCCTCTCTCTCTCTCTTAAAAATAAATAAGTTGAAAAAAAAAAAAAAAAAGGATTGCACTAGGGATTTAAGGAATGAAAGCATTTTTATTTTTGAAGAAGAGGAGAAAAAATATCTTAGATTATTACTATCTGAAGTGATGTTCTCTGTGTATGCCACAAGAGCACAAACAAAGTGGGCTCTTTTCAGACTTAAAAAATGAGAACAAACCGAGGGCTGATGGGGGGTGGGAGGGAGGGGGAGGGGGGTGATGGGTATTGAAGAGGGCATCTTTTGGGATGAGCACTGGGTGTTGTATGGAAACCAATTTGACAATAAATTTCATATATTTAAAAAACAACAACAACAACAACAAAGTGGGCTCTTTTCCTCAAAGCAGCAGAAGCAAAATTATATACCTATGTTTTATGGACACCAATACAGCAGGCACTATAGATGCCTTAAGATTTGTTCTTAAACAGTTCATAGTCTGTGCATTTCTTTTCTCATTTTCAGGATTACTTTTGAAGAGCACAAAATTATATATGATCATAATGAACTATTAATGTTTCTGATCCTAACTAGATAAAATGTCTAAAGATTAAATATTTCTCATCTAGTCTTGTGGTATGTAGAATAATGGCTCCCACAAATGTTCAATTCCTAATGCCCCAAATCTGCCATATACTACATTGCATAGCAAGGGGCATTAAGGTTGAACATGGAATTAATATTGCTAATCAGATGACCTGGATTATATAGGTGAGCCCAATGTAATCACAAGAGTACTTTAAAGTGGAAAAGTGAGGCAGGAGAGAAGGTCAGAATCCTTGAGAGATTGTTAAAAAAAAAAAGAATTTTTTTTTAATGTTTACTTATTTTTGAGAGAAAGAGAGAGATTGGGTGACAGAGTGTAAGTGAGGGAGGGGCAGAAAGGTAGGGAGACACAGAATCTGAAGGAGGCTCCAGGCTCCAAGCTGTTTGCACAGAGCCCAACGCAGGGCTTGAACTCATGAACCACAAGATCATGACCTGAGCTGAAGTTGGATGCTTAACTGACTGAGCCACCCAGGTGCCCCATTGAGAGACTTAAAGATTCTATGCTGGCTTTGAAAATGAAGGAAGAGGCCACAAGCCAACGAGTACAGGCAGCTTCTAAAGTCTTGGGGTGCCTGGGTTGCTCAGTCGGTTAAGCAGCCGACTTTGGCTCAGGTCATGATCTCGCGGTCCGTGAGTTTTAGCTCCACGTCGGGCTCTGTGCCGACAGCTCAGAGCCTGGAGCCTGTTTCAGATTCTGTGTCTCCCTCTCTCTGACCCTCCCCTGTTCATGCTTTGTCTCTCCCTGTCTGAAAAATTAATAAACGTTAAAAAAAAATTTTTTTTTTAATTCTTTCTTAAAATAAATAAATAAATAATAAAGTCTAGAACAGTCAGGGAAACAGATTCTTCCTTACAGTTTTCAGAAAAACGTAAAACAACACATGAACACATACACACACACACACACACACACACAACGCAGGCCTGAAAACACCTTGATTTTAGCCTAATGAGACCCACTTTAGAATTCTGACTCTTGGAACTGCACAATAATAAATGTGTGTTGTTTCAAATCACTAAATTTATCCTAATTTGTTACAACAGCAATAAAAAACTAAGTGTTAGTCCATGATTTTTATTGTAAAATTCATTTGTGTTATCAGTGTGAAAGGTATTTTAAAATATTTTTAGGAGTATAGGAAAAATTTGTGCTTCAATAGAAAACTTCATTGTCTACTGCACATTCCACTGGATTATCTGATTCTGAGTCTATGGGAGCTAGTTTCCAACTCTAAACTGGAGATAACGAATAAAAATATGAGATAATTCTTGCCTGTGCACATGTAAATCCAGTTCTGTCCAGTGCAGGTTTAATTGATTTCCCTCCCCGACCATGAAAGAAGTTGGTTTTGTGTCCATTTACATATTGATTTCAAAATTCCTGATCTACAGTTGTGTTTGTTCTTTGGATTCTCCTTTGAATTTGTTGTAATGCCTCAGCAGCTTTCTCATTAATAAGTTAAATAAAATAATTCATATGCATTTATTTTTCTATTTCTATAATAGTCATGATTTTACCTTTTTTGACAGTTATCTTTTAACAGAAGTACCAGAATTTATCTCAAGCTAAAAGAAGAACAAGAAGAAGCCAAAGAGGAGAGAAGGAAGAAGAGGGGGAGGAGGGCAAGAAGAATAAGATGAAGGTGAAAAGGTCAAGTTTTTAGAGCCTCACTTCACTCAATTCACCCTCGAGATTCCTGGCTTTTTGTACAGTTGGATGACTGTGCTCACATTTATGCCACCAGAAGCATGTTTCCTGTTTTAGCTTTCTCCCATGTGGGCATTTTTCTTAGCAAGCTCCTTCTTGAGAGAAGAAAGAATGAGAAGAATGCTTTTGAGCATTTCTAGGCTACATGAGTCTCACTATGTCAGATCCCAAACTTAGGCCAGTGTCTTGGCCAGTTCCATAATTCATATACACATCTATTTGCTATCTATGTGACTGGATACTATATCTAGAAATTTGGATGGCACCAGTAAATACAACAAATACCTCCATCCTCATAGAGCTTACATTCTACTGGGGGAGACAGATCTGTAATAATAAAAATAAATGAGGTGATTACATAATATATTAATAGATGATAACCCACAGGGCACATGAGTGGTTCAGTTGGTTAAGTGTAGACTTTGGCTCAGGTCATGATCTCATGGTTTGTGAGTTCCAGCCCCGAGTCGGGCTTTATGCTGACAGCTCAGAGCCTGGAACTTGCTTTGGATTCTGTGTCTCCCTCTATCTCTGTCCCTCTCCAGCTCATGTGCTCTCTCTCTCTCTCTCTCTCTCTCAAAAATAAATAAACATTAAAAAAAAAAAAAAGATGTTAAGATCCATCTTTGGAGACAAAGTAAAGTTGGGGATCAAGAATGTTAAGGACGAAGACCAGTTGGTAGTATTAATTAGAGGTCAGGCAGGCCCCTTTGAGAGGGGGAAATTTGAGCAAAGGCTGCAGAAGAGGGAGGGAGTTGTATGAATAACTATAAAAGAGCAGTCCAAACAGAAGAAACAGTCAACGCAAAGGCCCTACTACAAGGGAACTGTTAGCATTTTTCAGGAATCACACATTGGCTTGTTGGCTGGAGAAGAGTGGGAAAAAGGGGGAAAAATGGATGGTTTTGAGGGGCTAATCATGTAGCACCTCAGGCCACTTTAAGGACTTTGGCCTTACTCTAAATCAAATGAGAATTCTCGCAGTGTTTCCAGCAGAAGAATGACATCATCTGACTTACATTTAAAAAAAAAAAAAATCTGTTTGCTGTGTGCTATGAATTGATTTAAATGGGCAAACATAAAAGCCTGTTAGGAGGCTAGTGTCGTAATCCAGTTAAGGAAAAATGGCAGCTTGACCCACAGTGATAGCAGTGGAAATGTAGTAGTGGTGAAAAGTGATCAGACTACGAAGACATTTTGAAGACAGAATGAAATTGATTTTTAGCGAGGTGTGAAACACGGGGATCAAATGTGATTTCATAATTTTCAGTTGAATAAGCGGAAGGAAGGAGTTACCAGCAACTGGAAAGTGAGGGTTTCAATTATTGGAGGAAGATCAGAAGTTTCATTCTGGACATGATGAATTTGAGTTGTCTGTTATATAACTAGATGGAAAAATCGAATGGGAAATTGAATATATGAGTCTAGGGTTTAGGACAGAGGTCTGGGATGGAGATATAAATTTAAGCATCATGCACATTTAGATCTTATTTGAAGACTGGATAAGGTCGGCAAAGGAGCAAGGACAGACAGGGAAGTGATCAAGCACTGCTCAGTCCACACTGAGAGGTAAGGAAAAAGAGGAAGAACCAGAAATGATGACAAAGAATTAAAGTAGGGGAAATCCAAGAGAGTGTGGCATACTAACACTAGATGAAGAAAGTGTATCAAAAAACAGGAGATTATTAACTGCATCAAATGCCCTGAGGATTGTAACTAGGACAAGAATTGACTATTGGAATTGACAGCAAGAAGGCCATAATGAAGGGGATGACAGCAAATTTGGTTGGAGTAGTGAACTCCAAACACTCTTTCAATAGCATTTAATAGAGAATATAGAGAATCAAGAAAAGGGTCTATATGGTGATAACCGGAGACAATTCTTAAGTGTTGCTGCAAAAGGAGCTGGTGGTGAATAAGAAATCAAGCGAAAGGTTTGGATTTTTATGGCAGAAATAATTTTATGTATATTGTAATGGCCATTTCCAATAGAGTGTGAAAAACGCAATGAAGTAGGAGCTAGAAGGGACAATTGCTAGAGCTATTTCTTTAAGAAAGGAGGAGAGGGATGAATCTAGTATCCACAGGGAGGGATTATCTCAAGTAGATATGATGCTATTCATTTACAGAACCAGGTATGAAGGCAGAGTGAGTGCAGAAACAGTGTAGGTTAGTTGTGGAGGGCAGGGATATAATTATCTGAATGTTTTAATTTTTTTAATGAAGAAGGAAGTAAAATCCTACCTGAGAGTGAAGATGAGGGAGGAGGTATTGAGGCTAAGAAAGAGAATTGGAAATAGTCATCAGAGTGGGAAAAATAGGAGACTTGGGACATAATATACGATGACTGGCTGTATTAAATTCCCTCCTGAGGCTCACAGTCATGAATTTGAAATGAGACCAGTCATCAGGGTTGAGTCTTTTCCTCCAGCTCTGGCTAACTGCACAGGTACAGGTACAGGTACAGGTACAGGTACAGAGTGGTGAAGAGTTGAGCTTAAGTACGGTTTTGCTTTTGCCAAATGAGTTTAAAATTCCCAGGGCACATAAGCTATGTTTAACTTGTGTAAAACATGTAAAGTGAAAGGAATTTTAAACCTCTTGGGTATCATATCAGGAAACAAAAGTGTCTTATTCCTAAGGGCTTATTTACCTAAGGATGTTTAAGGCTCCCACATGTCTGGCAAGAATTCAGCAGCATATCCTAATTGTGAAGTTGACTTTTAAAAGTTTGTGTATTGACCAACGAATTGAAAGTTATTTACAAGGGGGAGAAACTATACTGAAATAGTACATTTTACTATGACAAAGAATTCAACATTCTATTGTTGTGTCAGCATAAAATGTAGTTATATATACTGCTGTCATTTCCATTTATTGTTAGAAGTGTCTATGTTTTATTTCGCAACTAGGGTGACTATTTATTTTAGGCAGATGCTGTGTTTTATTCTTTGTATTCCCCACTGAACTTAGCATATGACACAGCACATGGAAAATTCTCAAAAACAAAAAACGAAACAAACAAAACAAAACAAATAAACAAAAAAAAACTCGTCATCAGTTGAAATTATCGACTTTACTATTTTGGATGCATAAAGTCCCCGAGTTGGTTCCCATATTATCCAAAGATTCAAATTCACACTGCAGATGATCTTTAAAGCATATTTTTCAATTGCAGTCATTTCTGAATATTGGCTAAACAAAAGAGTTTAAATTCTATTACTATCTTGTTTCAATAACTTAAATATAATTCCAATAATTTTCCACATACACAAAATATTCAGTTGACAAGTGAGATACATTACCAGTCAAGGACCATATCTAGTATGGTATCAAAAAAAAAAAAAAAAGGGGGCGCCTGGGTGGCGCAGTCGGTTAAGCGTCCGACTTCAGCCAGGTCACGATCTCGCGCTCCGTGAGTTCGAGCCCCGCGTC
>NW_024412388.1:68439352-68494855 GCF_014898765.1 Herpailurus yagouaroundi
TTGAAAAAAAAATTAAAAAAAAAAAAAAAAAAGCACAACACTAAGGCAGATTTTAGGACTGAAATATAAATCCTGAAAAATAGCGTTTATAATGGAAATGCTGACAGACCCATAACAATCGCAGTGCTAGCAGGCGCCGCTGTAATACCCAACATCATCAGCCAATTTACCTCTTCATTCATGTCTGTTGCTAAGTGTCTAGTTACTGTAAATGCTTTAGATTTTGCATAATTTATGTAAATTATTAAACACCTGTTCTCTTCCCAGAAAACAAAGATATGGAACAGTCTCCTTAGTTTAATTGATTCCTGGCTTGAGTTCTGTCATTGTTTCCCCAGCAACTACAAGGGAGTTGTAGCTCCCTAATGGTCAGATATTGTTGGAAAGACACAGATGTTAAGAATTGATCTTTCAGACACATGCATCCGTATAGCTTTATGTGTGGTTGGGTGAGCATGTAAATGAATAAATGAAAATATCATTGTTTCTCCTGAATGCATTTAAAACAGAGTGTGTCCATTATCAATGACACTTAATTGCAAAGCACTTTTCCTGATTTTTCCTACATTTACCTTTTCTACATTAGTACTATCCTTAAATTTAAAAAACAGAACTGGGCCGTATTTTCCTTTTATGAAGCAAGTCATATTCTTTTTTGAATACCCAAATTGAGTGATTTTCTTTAAAGATTTCCAAACATCTAGCTCAAGAAAATTGTGCTTCAGGTATAGAGAAATCTCAGTGAGGTCACTTGAAGTCTATTGCAGAAGCACATGATTTTTGTGAAAAATGATTCATTGTTATTATTACTCTCCTTGTTCAACTGTCAAGAAGTTGTTGGATTGAAATACCATCAGAATTACCTAGTTACTCTAGACAATGCTTTAAATTGGGACTTTGCTAGGCAAAAATTCAGGATAGCCAAAAATGGGTTAGTTACACTTGGTCAATTAGATGCAACGTATTATTTGTATATATAAAATCTTTCCATGAAATTATTTTCTTTAATGCAGTTGATTTGGGAAGTTATTTGCCTCAGAGAGGCATTTAAAAGTAATTTTAAAGTAATCTTAAAAGTATTTTTAAAATTTTAAAGTAATTTTAAAGTAATTTTAAAAGTATTCACAAATATAACATTTGTGAATTGGTTGTTCTGACTTTGAAGTTCTTTGACTACCAGGCGAACCTGAGTCAACCACTGAAGGAAGTCATGACCTAAAAAGCAGTAAGTAAAAAAAAAAAAGAAAAAAAAAAAAGGACGACTAGAAAGGTGTTTGAGTTGCTTTTACCTACCATATTTTTATTCTTTGCCATTATTTATAAACCTTACCCATAACTGTTTAAAATTTTCAGTATTTGAAATTGATGTGGAAAAGTATATCTGAATTCTGAGTTCATATTCAGCTACAAACACAGTAAACCCCAATTTTTGGAGTTAAGAATGTGAACTCAGAGTGGCTTTTAGACAACCTAAAAGGTGAAGAAGGGGGGAAAAAAGAGGCATAGTAAAAATGTAAATAATACATTTAATGCAGATAAGTTGAATGCATGCAATTTTTACAATACATAAATTAAAACCCAACATAGTAGATGTTTTATGATAAAAATATAGGGTATTTAACTTAATACAAACTTAATATGAGTCCATAGTGTAAGGCAGGTAGTTAATACAATGAAATAAGATGCCTAATACATGGCAAGCAGCTGTGTATCAATTATTTTTCACTGAATAACAAACAACACACAATTTCAGTTGCATTCAATAACAAACATTTATTTCTTACTCACATGTCTGTAGCACAACTGGTCTAAACTGGCCTCCTCTGAGTTTGATTCCAAGATGTGGGATGGGTCCAAATCTTTTCTACATGTCTTTCATCACATTGAACCATTAGGCACCAAAGCAGAAGCTTCTTTCTGTCAAAAGCAGGAGCACAAGTGAACACGGCCACCTGCACAAGCATATGTCAAGCCCCAGTTCACATGTTGTCTGTTAACACCCATTGCAAGAGAAGTCACATGGCCAAGCCCAATATCAATGGAATAGGAAATAGTTTCTTCCAATGGAGGTAAATTAGGATAGAGTGAATATTTGCTGAATAAAGTTTTAATTGACTATAGTCAGCTGTTATTATTTTAAATGCAATGATAAACTGAGGCTACATTAATAGATGTCTAGTGCCTAGTACAAAGGAAGCATGTCTAGTCAGATAGTAAAATAAAGAATTTAGCTATTTTTAATGGCATTGACCCCATGCTTGTTCACCGATCGTGTGCATGTGTGTGATTATATGTATGTGTGTGTAGCATGTAAAGAGAGAAAGAGATTTATTTAGAAATAATTTCTAGATTATATTGCTATCCCTTAGAAGACTTGCAATCCATGACCTACATAGTCATGGTCTCTCTACGTCGTTTCTCCTTCAGCACCCTACACAATGCCCAACTCCTACCTTCCTGCTCATCGTGTTTAATTGACCAAGGGATAATACCTCTTCCAATATGGGTCAATCAAATGATTCTCTGGGACATTTGTAATTAAATGTAAAAGGCATTGTTCAATTGAGGTTGGTCCTCTGAGGAAGGACCTTGTACTATTGGGGGTAGCCATGTACAGCAAAACTAACTTCAAAGAAAGGGGTGAAACAGCAGAGAAACTTCAAAGAGAGAAGGGACTTGACTTTGTTCCTGGAGTTTTTGGTTCTTGATACTCCCTGCTCTGAAGCCTAGCCCTTCTTAGGTTCTGTGAGATGACCTAGAACCCTTCCAATTAATTGATCTTCTTGTGGCTAACTAAGGTGATATTCTAATTCTTACATCCCGAATAACCTTGGTTCAAAGCAGAAAATTCTGGTGTTTAGGTTTGAAGTGAATATACCAATACTTACCAATGAAGAGCAATAAAATGATCTCTGAAGTATTTTCAGTTAATTCTTATTTATATTTACATTTATATACCTAATACCTATAGCATCTTATCTTATTCTCAACAAATTAAAACTAAATTAAACTAAATGACACTAATTTCAGTCCAACTCTGTGAAGCAGGTAGCATGTATAGGATTCTTTACAATTAGCATGCAGTAAAGAATTAATGAATTATATAAAAATGTATCTGGAAAATGTTTTATAAATGGGTCTTGGTAATTAATTTCAGAGAGCATTTCTAGATTATGCATTTCTTTTTATTTACCAGGGCTCCTAAAGATACATAAAATGCAGGATGTGCTCACTTACTGGTGCCTCATGTGGTATGGTTTAATTAACAGAAATATTATGTAACACAAATTTACCTAATATGCTCAGCCCAGATTTCTACTGAGCTCCTTCTGTTTCTCAAATCTTTTGGGAAAAGTAAAAGTTTTGGTGTCATTGCCTCTCATTGTTTGTTCACCAATATTACAATTCTATTCCATATCCCCTAGGTTTTTAGTGGACTATCATTTGCTACTTACTGTCCATTCCCAGTGGAAACTCATGTCATGGTCCACATGATGAGCTGCTATCCCACTCTGCTTTATTTGGGAAAGATTTAGAGTAGAGCTTACTGTCCCTTTTGTTTCCCTAAGTCCAGTACATGAGATTTTGTTACATATGTACATTTTCTTTCTTTCTTTCTCTTTCTTTCTTTCTTTCTTTCTTTCTTTCTTTCTTTCTTTCTTCTTTCTTTCTTTCTTTTTTTCTTTCTTTCTTTCTTTCTTTCTTTCTTTCTTTCTTTCTTTCTTCCTTTCCTTCTTTTTTTTTACTGAAGCATTAAGATAATTTCAGGAGAGAATTTCCATACACACTGGAAAATCCTTAAGTTCTAGCCACAAGGAAATCTTAAATTTTCTGTGAGTCTAAATATGGAAGAAATCTGAATACTGGAGACTTCCATAAAAACAGAAGCCTTCCATACCACATTATTACAATATTATTGACTATACTCCATATGATATACTTTTCATCTCCATGACTGATTTATTTTATAACTGGAAATTTGTACCCCTTAATCCCTTTGATGTATTTTGGGCGTCCCCCCCCCCCCATCTTCCCTCTGGCAACCACCGGTTTATTCTCTGTAGAAAAGAGTCTGTTTGGTTTTGTTTGATCATTTGTTTTGTTTTTTTAGATTCCACCTGTAAGTGAAATCATATGGTGACAGATGGTGACTACGCTTATCATGGCTAGCACTGAGTAATGTATAGAATTGTTGAATCAATATGTTGTATACTTGAAACTAATATAACATTGTATGTTAATTATACGTCAGTTTAAAAAAAGAAAGTAAGTCTTCCATGGGTATCTCTTCAAATCTTCAATTTCTTCTCTTCTTGTAGGTAAATATACCTTCTCAAATCATCTTGCTTCAGATGATTCCCTCCAAATCTTAATCCCATTCATCACCATTATTATAATTTTACAAAGCAGAACATTAAGAGCATAGATTCAGGCTTTTAACTGCTTAGGTGAATATCCTGGATTTGCTCTTTTGTGGTTATGGGAAAATTTTTAAAATCTCCCTATGCCCACATTTCTTTATCTGTGAAATGAGTATAGTAATAGTACTTATTAGATAGTGTGGAGGTTAAACAGATTGTTATGTACAAATGCTTAAAGAGTGCTTGTTGGGGCACTTGGGTGTCTCAGTCAGTTAAGCTGGTTTCAGCTCTTTGCTTCAGCTCAGGGCATGATCTCATGGGTTCCTGAGATCAGCCCTGAGTTGGGATCTGACAGTGTGGAACCTACTTGGGATTCTCTCTTCCTCTTTCTCTCTACTCCTCCCGCGCTCCCTCGCGCTCTCTCTCTTTCAAAATAAATAAATAAACATTAAAAAAAAGTGCCAGTCAGGTAAGAAGCACAAAATGTGTTTGTTGTTTTTGTTGTTGTTATTATTAATATGTATTGCTCCTTGTCAAAGTCTTGTGGGCTCAAGAAACTTTCTCAGGGTTACCCAAATGACAATGATATCCATCAGTACTCAATGCCAAGGGTTTATCAGCCCCATGGATGAATTAAGTACAGCATACAATTAGTATTTCCTAATCAAAATTCTCATCTGTATGACTCTGTTCTGCTATTTCCCTTAGTAAATGGAACTATTAAAGTAAGGACATCTATCAGGGATAGACTTTAACTTATCTTTTGGCTACAGTCTAAATCCATATTGAAAAAGGAAAACTCTTTTTTTTTTTTCTTCCAATTAGCAAGGAGGCTGTCTGCTCTTTGAGTCAATGGCTCCCGATTAGTGGAGGAGCATTTGATTTCTTTCCTGCCCCACCCCAATGGGCCTACCTGCACCATAAAAGAGATACATATAAGCTTTTACCGTGTGCTCTCCTGGTTAATATGGAAGGACAGGGAACTTAATACTTTATACCCAGCTACCTTCAGCGGTGGGAAGAATACAAAAGGATTACCAAACTCTCCCACCAAACCTAGAAAATATATAAACAATGACAAATCCCAGACATTTGAAACTTCCAAGGGCTACTTTGCCCTGTTCCTACTAGCCATGACAATCCTGTTAATGAATTTTACACTTGAATTAGGTTCCAGCCTCTTTAAACTAGAACCTACTTTTCCTAAGGGTTGTTTTCAAAATAACTGATAAGATTTGCTTATATCTATAAAAGCAGTGCTTTGGCCATTGTTAAAAACACGTGAAATATTATATTCTATTTGTCTAGTTGTCTAATACCAATTTTAATTTTCTGCTTAAAGTATGCTTATAAAGTAGAACACAGAAAAATAGAAACTAAAAGATTTTGCTGTAATTATAGGCAATTTGAGGATCCTATTATTCAATTCACTATAGCCTCTTCTCATGGAATCTTTCTGAGACACCTAAAGCCATACTAGGATGTATTCCTGAGAAATTGGGTAAAAGTGTTTGTATGAGTATGTTTTTTTAATTAATTGTAATTCTTTCTCAAATCTCTTTTTTTTTTGTTTCACCTTCACCATCATTAAAATTTTGAGGTTTAATTTAATTTTGCTTAAGCAAATTGCAATAGAAATGATTCAGCCACCCAAAGAATGCATTCTGGGGAATTGAAGCTTGCAATTATTTGCTCTGAGATGTAAGTATGCCTTAGAGGGATGCTTTAGAAGCTACTTGGGTTTGCCAGGTGTTCTAACTCAGATATACTCTTGACTAGCATGTCAACTGAACACACTGCCAAATGGGGACTCTTCTATTAGTGGCTCTCCATGGTGCACTGGAGCCCAATACAAGTGGTTGAATATAAAAAGAAAATAGACTATATTCTATAATTTTCATCTATATTAACAGTAGTATATTTTGTCAAACCATATTCTCAGTAATACCAGCAGATAGCATGTGAACCTTATGTTAAGTTTAGGGAATATTTCCTCCCCCAAACTTTCCAAATACAGTAAATTTTATTAAGAGTATATCCAAGTTGGTTGTTCTTTTTGTAGAGCATCCATCCTTTATATTCCAGTACTTGTAATAGATTTAAATATCAAAACCATCCTAGTTAAGAAGTTACATAATTTAAACAAACGACTCCATTGTTAAGACTGTTTTCTTGGGGCGCCTGGGTGGCGCAGTCGGTTAAGCGTCCGACTTCAGCCAGGTCACGATCTCGCGGTCCGGGAGTTCGAGCCCCACGTCGGGCTCTGGGCTGATGGCTCAGAGCCTGGAGCCTGTTTCCGATTCTGTGTCTGCCCCTAGCCCGTTCATGCTCTGTCTCTCTCTGTCCCAAAAATAAATAAACGTTGAAAAAAAAAAAAAGACTATGTTTTCTCATACTATATTTTCAGTTACAAGAGCTGAATCTTATGTCTGTTATATTGTCAGAAAATCTGACCTGTAGTACTAATTCCTCTGTAGACTGTGGGGAACTTGGGCAATCCACTCACAATCCCCTTTCTCTCAATTGTATCATCCCTCAAATGGGATAATAATAATAATATAATCTATCACTTCCATTGTGCCCCAAAGACCAATGTGTTTATGTGGACAAGTTTACAATTATAAGTCATTATCTGTGTGTGATACAGAGTTTTCACTTGTAAGTCACTATGAGTTTTGGCTTTTGATTTGTCCATAACCTTTAGAATAAAGGAGATGTTAAATATCACTAAATATGTTTCACCTGGTAACCACTGATGACCCTCTCTAACCATTATTAAATTGGTCCAAATTGAAGAGTATAAAATGATGGGGCACATTTCCAATAGCTTAAGGGATAGAACTTTATGTGTGCAAAATAAAGTTTGCTCAAGTCCCTTTCCTCGACTCTTGCTTCTCTTTGCTTCTCCAAGCAGCAAATGTAATGCTAACATTGCATTGCTCCTAAGTTTAGCTGTATATTTTCCCATGTCCGGTGTCCTGTAAATTCAGATTTAGTTCTGAATGAAATGGGTTACTTTTTTGTTTGTTTTACTCATGACATAAAAGAGATCACAAGTCTTATTTTTTGTTTTTGTAATCTAGATTTTTCTTTCTGAAGGTGTATTTGCAATTTTGAAATTTTTAAATAAATAATTAATGCTCCGAGAACATTAGAGAAATAATAAGCTAATTCTCATGATCTCATTTATTGTCTGCCATTCTTCTATAGGTAAATTACACTTCAGTACTTTCTCAATATGCATGATTTGATCATTACAAGAACTCTTAAGTTTAAAACTGGATTATAAATTAATAATGCTAACCATACAATTTTGTAGAGCCCCAAGGCTTAAATAAAGTAGGCAAGGGTCAAAGGAAAAGGAAAAAAAAAAAAATGGGGGAAAAATGCCCTCAGTCTCCTCTTAGCCCAACCATCTATCTAAAGAAAATTTAAGATCATCAAAGAGAAGATGAAGGCTTTATTTGGCTAATGTTCACAAGAGAACACCTGAACACCAGCTAACTCTTCCAAGTTAAAGCAAAACTGGAGTTTCATAGGGTCAGAGGAAGAGAGGAATACATGCTTTTGTGGCTTGGCTCAGATTCCACTTTCTGTTTCTAACTGCTCCTAAAAGTGTGGCTACAACAGCTGGAGGTCATCCTGCTTTTTCCTGCCTCTTTCTTGGTATCATTGGTACAACTCCATCCCGATAACTGCCAGCATACTTCTTTTGCGAGCTGTTATTTGTAAGCATTGTGCTGTGATATGTTGGTTGGTTAAGGTTTAGGAGGTGGATGGTTAGGGGGAAAAAGTGGGTGGGGTGGAAAAGGAAGGGAGAAAATGGAAGAAGCTAAGGGTAAAAGGTTAGGGTGACTAAGGGCTCTCTATCATGTCTAATTTAATCCTTTTACACATCTTTCCTTAAACTCTGAATTTCTTTGCTGTCAAATAAATGATCCTTTGGTGTCTAAAAAAGCATGTTAGGAGTTAGTGAAAGGCTATAAAATTGACAAATTCTTTGAATCTTTCTCCAAGATTGAATTTTATAGCATCTTTCAATTACATTCCTAAACCCAAATATCAGTGATGCCACCTATTCACAATAATCATTGCATAACTAAAGTCTTGATTCTCAGACATTTACACAATACTGAAAAGGCCCTGTTCTGCATATACATTGGGGGAAGTTACTGTATGGTAAAGCTTGCAACTCAATTTGTAAAAAAACATTTCATCTCCCAAAGCATTAGAGAAAGGATTCTTCCTCTTCTGGTAAATTTCCACTTCCGGTAAATTTCAGTAATTTGACTAGATTAGAATTTACACATGGTTTCAATAAATTTAAATGATAGGACAGAATGAAATGGATTCATTAATGACTTTGGAATGAACCACTTGTAGTCTGAAAGTTAACAAGAATCTTGGTGGCATTCAGTCTTACTCTCCAGAGCTCAAAGGATGATTTTATCTACATTGTAACACAATGTTTTAATTTACAAACAATCTTCTTCTACAACAATTCGTTTTTTGGCCCAGCTCTGTTTGAAAGAATGAAAGGTCTTTGGCATCAATTCCTATTTTTCTCCTACATGGCCAGTAGATACCCTTTTGCTTCCAGAACAAACTTTCTCTTGTCTTCTCTCAAAACATTGTCTTAGAACTCATTATTAACATCTCAAATTTCAAGACCAAAGCATGGAAACAAACATTTGAAACTTTATTAGTGTTTACCTAACTAAATATATCCTTATTTGATTTCCTTATTATAAAATGTAATGTTTTACTGAATATTGCATTAATTGTGTTGGAGTCTGCTAACTCGTTAACTGAAAAATAATCTCAACTCCATCTTGTTTAGAATGACTAGACTTTGAACCAGAACCTCTCTGAAGTTCTTGCTATTTCAGAAAATGTATGAAAAAGATAGTAATTTAGCACCATGAGCCTTATAATTAGCTTAATCGTTGTCAGCATGTAGCTATAAACCAAATACCAATTAGTCCTATTTGTATATCCATGGGCTTTTCTGGTTGTCTTTGAGCTAAAGTTTCTTATTTGTGCAACTTAGAGCCCCCCTAGTGTGCAAGGGAAATGTTTTTTTTTTTAACATTTTTAAATGTGCAAATTAACTACATATTTAGTTTTACTATGCAAATAAGCTGAGCTGATAAGTTCTTATTAGCAAAAGACAGGTTTTGTAATGCTTAAAATTCCACAAATGTAGGAAAGCAATCTGTGATATGCTTCAACAGTCCATAAATGGTGGTTAGGTATTATTAGAGATTCAGTTACTGTTTAACAATCATTTAATCCCTATAGCTTCCTGTATTTAACAAAAGCCTATTTTCCAAATCGAAGAAAGCATATATATCAAAATGAGTTGTGTTCACGTATTAAGACAGGCACAGAGAAAAATCATTGCATACATACTGAGAGAAGTACCCGGAAAAAGATTCAAACATATATCAAGAAAGGCACCCATAAATAGAGCAAGTCACGTACATACAGAGAGACCTATAAACATTCAGAGAAATAAATATATTCAGAAAGAAAGGAAAGAAAGACACATACTCAGATCCAAAAAATGGATTCAAAATTCCTACAGGAGGGAAATCAATGTTCATCAAAATCTGTTTCCTCCTGTTCTGGAAACACAGACAATATTTCCAGTCTTGCTTGCAGATGTGATCGTGTGACAGTTCTAGACAATGGAAAGGGAGAAGGTAATGAGTTCCGTCTCCATGCTTTGCCCATAGTGACATCCTACGTGACTTTCTGCTCTGGCTGAATAGGGTGGAGGTGTGATTTATGACGACCATGGTAGCTCTGTGTTAAAGACAGCAGAGGGGCGCCTGGGTGGCGCAGTCGGTTAAGCGTCCGACTTCAGCCAGGTCACCATCTCGCGGTCCGTGAGTTCGAGCCCCGCGTCAGGCTCTGGGCTGATGGCTCGGAGCCTGGAGCCTGTTTCCGATTCTGTGTCTCCCTCTCTCTCTGCCCCTCCCCCGTTCGTGCTCTGTCTCTCTCTGTCCCAAAAATAAATAAACATTGAAAAAAAAAATTAAAAAAAAAAAAAAGACAGCAGAGATGCTGTTAACCTAGATTTCTGACTTAGGACTGAGTCCCTCCTTGCGTTCTTTCTCTACCATGCCCCTTGGACTATTAATGAAAAGAAATAAACACCTTGGACTACTAAATGGAAAGAAATATATTTCTATTACATTTGAGCCATTATGCATCTTGATCTGTTACATTTGCATATCAAGCTTGAATTAATGCAGTGGAAGAGTTACAAACGTAAGGGACATCTTCCAGCTTTTCAACATTTGTTTTCCTTCAAGATTATCAGAGCTTGTTGAGTTGAAGAAAATGCTTTCATATATTTGATTTCAGCTACTTTGAAATTGTATTATAGACCAAATACCAAGGCGTAATGAAAGCAGTGAGAGTATAGTATAAACAGCACTGGACTAGAAATTAAAAGGTATTATTATCTTCATGATACTGCTCCTTCCTAGCTGATGACAAACAAGTGACTTCTCCTTACTAGAACTCCTTCTATTTCACATCTGTAAAATGTGAGCACCTAGATTAAATGACCACCAAAGCTCTATCACAGCATAATTCTTATTCTATTAACTATAATTCAAAATGGGGTCAAAATACTAGAGATCCTCCTGTCAATAATAAATAAATAAAACAAAGTAAAATTAAGAAAGGTGAAAGTTTATATGCTTAGTTTTTCTTCTAGTTTCTCTGGGACTTTTGAGACTTGAGCTCTAGCTCTGGTATAACCCTGAGCTAGTTCTTATATACTGTCTCATATATTACTACTCAAGAATGATAGGATAATATGGACAATTTCTAAAATTATTTCAAAATCTAATGCACCATGGTGCTGAGAAACAAAATGTTAATCCCCAGGAATAATTTGCTTATTGGAAGCTTTGTTAAATACACCCCTGCTTCTGTGAGCAAAAGAATAATTTAGAAAACTGAGTTTTGAAACAGGCTCTATGTGTTAATGAGTAAGTTGTTTAACCTCTTGGAAACTTATTGTCTTCAACTACAAGTGGGGATTAACATTGACTACCTATTATTATTTCAAGGACTAAAGGAGATTAGGAATATGGAAATTCCAAGGTTAGCCCCTGCCATTCAATAGCCTCTCTATATGTATTTGGCTTATCCCCCCCCTTTACTGCATGTTTACAGAAAAGGTATACTATACAGCAGACCCAACTCTGGCCCAAATACTTTCAAGCTGCTGGGAGATATTCAGGATGGTTAACAGAAACTAAGTATTAGGAGAACATGCTGGTTGTGGCAGAAAGACAAATAGAGATGTATCAGCGTAAAATTAATTGTAATCATTGATGAATATTTTCTTGGAGTTATATAATTTATGCTTATAGAGAGAATGTTAATAATCATTTTTAGTATTATTTGTTAATATTAAGCAATGGTTTGTTTTCAAAGTACTAAAGGTAATTGACATTTCCTGATTATATACTAAATGCCAGACATGCTTTTTCTTTGTTACAGACTCTAATTCTCATAAGCAAACCTTCAAAGTTCGTAGGTGACCCTCCTCCATTATTTGGATTAAAAAAAAAAAAAAAAAAGAGGGGTCGAAGAGCCTAAGTCACCTGTTCAGAACTACCTACTGAGCTTGATTTAGAAGGAAAACCCACTTATAGAGCCAAACCCAAGTTTGTCTGGCTCCAAAGCCTGTTTTTTTTGACCATATCACAAAACCTTTTCATAATAAAGTCTACAGAACCTCCAAATGGTTGTGCCTTAATTTGTCAGCTCTTCTCATACTCGCCTTTCCTCTCAAGTGAGTTCATGTATTAAAACTCAGAAAAACAAATCCCAGGGTGAGGTTGTGGGGGTAGTACAGCAATTGATAGGCTTACTAATCCTTTCTAAATAGTGCTTTGCATTATGAAGGATACAATTGTCCCAAAATATATAAATACATGTATTTATTGGCAGAATGTTAGGATGTAGTAGGCACATTCTGATATGTGGGTAAGTCAAATATAACATAATCAGCATAGAGAACAAACAAGAGAAACTTTGCTGTGACAGTTCTTTTGCATGATGTCATTTGGCTTTTGTTGGTGAAAATCTATAGATGACATCTGTTTATTCATTTGTGAACAAGACATAGCCATATTTTGTACCGGGTCTCTCTACATAGTCCCCCGAAGGAAGGCCCCTTGTAAGTGATGATGTGTCAAAAGTCACAAAAAACCGTTAAAATTCTACTTCTGTTGAGAAAATAGTTCGCTTGATGGATATGTGTGTGAAATGTATTAAATCCAGATGAGAGTGGTATTTCTGTCTCCATTAGCAACAAACACCCAGGAGAATGAAATGTTTAACTTAAAGAAAAGATTGTTTGTGATCTGAATGGCAATTTCCTCGAGAGAGACCAAAATGCAGACAACTATACCACCTGGATATGCTTCAAAATTTCAGTTCCCACCATCCTCCTGAATCATTGTATGTGCACAAGTAGAAGACTTCAGAAAAAAGTTTTACTGTTATGTCTGGAAAGAATTTCCTCATTTTTAAACGATGCTCTTTCAAGAATTGTTACTCATAAAACTTGCAAGAATTGTCTGTCATCAACTCTACAAATTAACCTTCCTTTTTTTTAATCGTTGATAATTCCTGAAATACTCTTGTATCTCTGGCTCGCCTCGGCAGGCTTCCTATATACACTATTTGTGCACCAGTGGCCTGCAGACTCAAATCAAGAAAATTTCCCATGCGCTTGTCATTTGCATGCCTCTACAGGCAGCCTCAATAGAAGAACTCAACCAGGTATAGTCCACGGGGGGGAGGAGGGGTGGGTACACATCATACCCGAGGGGCGGTTGCGCATACTTGATACCAAATCATTGAGGTTTGTTGGCTTATAACTTGCTGAAAGAAAGAAATTAAACAGAACAGTAATACTACTACAAGATAAAAAATACACTGGTGCTTTCAGTTATCATTTGCTACGAAAAAATGAAAATGAAAATAAAACCTAATGACTTAAAGTGCTAATTACATTTGGTCACAATCCCACAAGTCAGTAATGTGAGCTGGGCTCAGCTAAAAAATTCTTCTGCTGGTCTCAGCTGAGATCACTCATGTGGCCGCCCTCATCTGGCAGCTCAATTGAATTGAATGATTGAAGATCATGTCACTTACATGTCTAGTGGCTGGTGCGGGCTGTTGGCTGGGGCTGTGCAGGTGATAGGGCCATTTGCTTTCTCGTATGCCATTAAACTTGTCCAGATTGCTTCACCTGTCAGTTTCAAAGGAGTAAAAACAGGACAAACCATGAAGTGCCAGTGTCTTCTAGCACCTTAATTCTTACTTCTGTGATAGGCCCTTTGTGCTAGGATGAGTCCCCATCACAGCTATCCTGTGGAATATGTTCCACTCCAGAAGGCTAGGCTTGACTGCTTTCTGTACTGATCACTGACCCACAGGAACATTTACCCACCAAAGCTTAGGAATATGGGCCATTTTCATTGTCTTCAGAGGCATGGTCAGACAAGCCTTTTCTTTCATCTTTTTAAAGTAAGAGTCAAGGACACTTTCCATATACAGCAAACTTTAGATGAAGGTCGGTTCTTCAAAGATCTCCCTCACCATGCTTTGCTCTGGTGGCATTATGAGAAGGATCTATGAGCCTCCGAAGAATGAAAAGTATCCCAGTGTGGAGTAAGGATGTCAATTTTCCTTTCTGGTAAGCAGTTTACTATCCTCCGAGTGGTTTTCTAGCTTCCCCTCTGGTATGATTTGTGTAGTAGCATCTCCCTTTCGTCCTCCAAAGAGAGGGGAGGGCAAATGCCTCAGTGCTTTAAATGGGAAAAGCCTATTGAACAGTCTATTACTTAAATATTTATTTATGTAACATTTTCCTCCTCTGCACTCTTAAGTTTAATATCTAATGCAGCAGACTTTCTGAAGTAACTATTGCTACCGTTCTTTATCATTTGTCTATTCTATGCAGATTTACATATTTGTATATGCATGATGATGCATACCAGGAGACTCTCTTCTCAGACTAATCAGAAAAACAGAAGACTTCTTTTTACTCTGTTGTACATTATGATTGGTGCCTCCAGCATTAATCTCTGCTAGACTCACTTTTGCTTGCTGCATTAACCAAAGTTCTGCACTTCCCAAAGCTTTTTTATAATTCTCTTAGCCTCACTCCCTTAAGAATATTTTTCTTCTAAGACCACAGGGCTTGTAAGACCAGGCTTCAGTGGGCCCCTTGACTTGTACTGAGTCCCGTTCATGAATAGCAAAACAGGTTGGTGATTTTAGTTTTCACATAATCTTTCTGGCTTGGCTTTGTACCTTGGCTACCTGAATCTTTAGCCACCCAGCACAGTCTGCTGTCCTACTGCTGTCACATCTCTCTGCACTGCTCTAAACCTTGGGCCATGATTTTTCACATCTGTCCTGACTCATGCCAGCTGTTGTCTGAAATGCTCTAGGAACTCATTTATCCTGCTCTCAAGAGTTCCAATTTCAGGTAAGAAATGGGTAGGATTTAGGCTGCAATCGCCATTTTAGGAAAAGCAGATGGATGTACCTATTTTCTTTATTGTGTGTTTTTTTTTTTTGTTCTTTCCAAATGTCTTCCTTTCCAAACACTGATAAGGTAAAGAATGGGAAACTCATATTGAATATGCAAAATGTCTAACTCTTACTCGAACAGTCATTCAAAACAAAACAAATAAGACCACTTCACATGTTTAACTTACACCACCAAACAAGTTAACTTACACCACCAAACAGATTACACTAGTATTCAGGACCATACTCATAGATGAGAAGGAGCTCTTACTTTTCTATTTTAGATGTCTGGTAGCAGAAAAGCATTGGCTGATCTTTCACAAACTCTATCACTTAGTTCTTCTAGTCTGGACTCTATTGAAATTATTCAAAGGAGTTTATACAAGTGCTCAAGCAAGACCAAAGATATGGAAAATACTGTCCCAAAGGATACCCGTTTGAAATCACCATAGCTCGGACTCTTTCAGGATGCTTCTTTTCTCTTAGAATATATTGCAAAAACTTTTAAATGAAAACAGAGCTATTTTACTCAACGTTTAAGTAAAATCTCAAGATCTATCTAAGTCTAAAATAGCCTGAATCTATGTTTGAATGTGAAATCAATTTCATTAATGGGGGGGAGGTAATATTTTTAAAGAGCTTTTTGGTCATGGGTACCCTAGGCATAAGTGGACCCTCATCTGAGTCGTGTACTTCTGAGGCCAGGACATGGGCTCTAAGAATGTGTTCACAGGGTTATCTATTTTTGTAAAATTTGAAAAGGTGTTATGTTACCACAATTTTATCTGCTATCATCTTTCATTCCCGTATCCCCAATATTAGTTGCCCATCCCCTCTTGTCTTGTAGCTTTGGTGTGGAACAGGCATAGTAAGGTGAGGAGGAGATAGGCATGTTTGGGTTTGGTAGTTTATAGTCACTTCTGCATATAGTTCAAAGGTTGCTTGTTACCCACTCAGATTCAGAAATGGCTTTCAGAAAAACCACCACTGAGCCACTGGAATTGTGACTGACCTTGCAAGGTCAGAGGTCGGAAAGCTGTGTGAAGGTATCCTATGATATCTGACATCAGCAGGACATGACTAACAGCTCATGAGTTTCCTTCAAAGAATATTTAACATTAGTCAACAAGAGCCTTATATATGAAAGAATCTTGAGAGATGGTTTGCCAAATTTGACAATAATCCTAAAAATGTATTTGATATTACCAGTAATAAGGTGTGAAGCCAAAACAAACTTTTCTAAAGCTAACAATAGAAGACTGAATTATCTGAGATAAGATTGAATTATCTTACTATTATTTCTAAGGAAATAATAGTCTAAAATGTTGTCGAGTGAAGTTATAACCAGAGAGCATGAAGCAAAATTTCAAGAAAGAAAGTAGGTAAAATATGTAATAGGGAATTTGGGGAATTTATAAATTTAAAATATTGCTATTTCTTTGGATTCCATGATATTTGTGGTTAACTTTTTAAAATTTTACAGGTTTTCATGATTTCTTTCCCAATTTCATATATAATTTTATGGTATTTTCTTTTCGAGGGCTCCACACAGTGAATAACCTTAGGCCCACAAAACCTGGATCTACCCCTGCCTCTAGGGTAGGTACATAGATTAGATAGATGATGATAGACAGACAGATAGATGATGATAGATAGATAGATAGACAGATAGATAAATAGAAAGAAGAGTAGACAACTCTCTCTAGTTTACTTCAGCTTCTAGGAAGGAAAATTAGTGAAGGCAGACAATACCCAAACCATACAGGACTTTAAATCAATATTTCAATGCAACCAGCTTGCACTTAGGAGCTAACTAGGAGCCAGTACAAAACACATAGATGACTCACATAAATAAAGAAAACCTCCTAATGGAGTACATGTGAAAATTAAGACAACAACAACAACATCCCACTTAAGAAAATTATCTGAAGAAGCCAAGTCCCCTTCTGGAGATGGTGTGTTCTCAGTAAAACCCTGGGACACGTTAACAGGATAGCTTATCTACCTTTTCCCTTAATTGGCTCTTAGTGAAGGGGTGATGGATGTAGCAGCCATTGAGATTTGGAGAGGAATTTGTCTGAGATAGATTTATGATTAGGTAAAAGTTTTTCAATCAAAATATTATACTATTTGACATTCAAAAAAAATCCCATTTGTTAACATAGGACTCCAATTTCTGTTGTCTGTGTTTTGTTTTGATTTAAAATCCTTTGATGATTTGGGGGTTGCCGTTTGAATGAGATGTTCCTTGTCTTCCAACTTTCAAGAAGTTTAAACTAAAGCATGTTCCACAACAACATATTTTTGGATAAATATGTATCTGAGCAACAATTTTTCAATATTCTGGAATAGTGGAATTTCAGTTGTTAATAAGTTCTGGGCAGAATTTATATATGTTTTTGAATAACAAGTGAATTTTCTCCTTCTTTTTAAATAAATCTCTGAAAGAGAATTCCCTAAAATCATAACCCCACAGTGCAAGAGGTAAAAAGTTCTGATCATAACCAAGCCTATGTTTATATCCTCAATACACCTTCTCTGATGAGGGACTGAGAATATGGCTTCAACTCTGAGCCTCATTGTATTCAGACCTAAAACGCATCTTGTAATAGAGCTTAAATCCAAACCCTGTGGTGAGGGTTAAGTGTGATCCCAGGTGAAAATGTTTTAACACAGGGCCTTTATACAATAATTAAAGGCATTATAAAACTCATTTTCAACTTGCTTTTTTTCAGAGCTAATTAAAGTTAACTTGCTACTAAAATGCTGGTCTCAAATTTTTGGAAACAAGTTCTTAAAGGAAGTAGAATGCGATGCGTGACTAACACATATTGAAGATACAACAAACAGAAATGAAGTACAGGACCTACAAATTCAGATGAATTAGTAACACTGAGAAAGCAAGCAAGAAAAGGAAGGAAGGAAGGAAGGAAGGAAGGAAGGAAGGAAGGAAGGGAGGAAGGGAGGGAGGAAGAGAGGAAGGAGAGCAAAGCAATAGTATTTTCCCATATAAAGTTTACCTTGCCAGGCCATGTCAGTGTTTCTGTGAGTTAGTGATGCTTAGGATAATTCAGAGTAATGGGTGTCTCCTCTGTTTGTTTCCTTCCTCCCACTCTCTATTTCTTTTTTTTTTTTTTTTTTTTTTGAGTGAGAGACAGCCCCCTCACACGCGCGTGTGGGAGGGGGGGGGGGGGGGGGAGAGAGAGAGAGAGAGAGAGAGAGAGAGAGAGAGAGAGAGAGAATCCCGAGCAGGTTCCTTGCTGTTAGCACAGATCCCATGACCCAGGGATCAGGACCTGAGCCGAAATGAAGAATAGGCCTCTTAACTCACTGAATCACCCCAGCACCCCTCCTCTGTTTTCGAAATGGCTTTTAGTGCACTGAGCAAGAAAATGAATAATTCATTCCATTACCACTGGTTTTGCTTTTGTTTTTTTGTTTTTTTGTTTTTAGGGGGCGGTGGGGAGGTGGGTGAGGGGTTGCAGGGCAGATATTCCAATAGGGGAAAAAAATACCACACTCTCAAAGATTTGAAAAACAATTCTCTGACTTAAAATTTCTCTCTCTCTCTCTCTCCCCCGGCCCCCCCCCCCCCCCCGCCGCCTTTCTCACACACACACATTCACATACACACTATTTCTGTTCTTTTTTCCCCCCATAGGGGCAAAAGGAACATAAACCTTAAAACTTTGTGGATTGTGGAGGAAATAACAATTAATGGACTAGAGATTGCTTTGTTAATTTCAACCTTTATTAAGACTTGAGTTTATCTTTCTTGTCATTAAAGGAAACAACATTGAGTAATAACTGTCCAAATTGTAATGTCTTTTAAAATTTAATTTAGTATGCCATGCATTTGAAGCCTTTTGAGAAAATACTAGAATTTTTAACCAGTGGTATTCTAAAAGTTCTGAATTTGTCCAAATTCTGTATTACTGCTGCTAGTGACCATCACTACATAATAGTAACAGTGACTATTTTCATTGTTTGTGTGCTCAAGTGATGATTAAATATTTTATTATATTATCTTCCTTACTTTTTAAAACAGACTTAGGAGATATTATTTTTACCATTTTGAAGATAAGGAAACTGAAACTAAGAGGTAGCAAATCACTTGCCATAGGGAGCTTTCCAGGAATTGATCAAATTAAAATGCATATTTAAATTCAAGAACCTACGAGATTCCATTTTCTGCAAGATTATCCAGAAAGAACCATGTTCTGAGTCATTGTTTGACCTAATAACAATAATATTAATAGTTCATGTTTTCAAATTTTCACTATACCTAGAACTGTATTAAATATTTTATATATAGGAAGGGAAGCAAAAATAATATAAAAACGGGGAGGGGGACAAAACATAAGAGACTCTTAAATATGGAGAACAGAGGATTACTGGAGGGGGTGTGGGGGGTGGATGGGCCAAATGGATAAGGGGCATTAAGGAATCTACTCCTGAAATCATCGTTGCACTATATGCTAACTAACTTGGATATAAATTAAAAAAATAAATTAAGTTTTAAAAATCTTATATATATATAATTTATAAAGTCAGTACAAAACCCTATGATTATCTCTATATCTCCAAAAAAACTGAATCTCAGAGAAAATGAAAAATGTACTGCAAAATCACACAGGTTTGTCTCTCAGAGTCTATGCTATGTATCACACCACAAGATGCCTTTCTCATGTAGATGAGATAGGTATTGGTACAGCATAAATTGAAAAATGCCACAGTTTGCCTCTAAACAGTTCCACCTTTGGAGTCTTTGGACCAAGTTATTATTTAAAGGCAAGTGATAGGGGCGCCTGGGTGGCGCAGTCGGTTAAGCGTCCGACTTCAGCCAGGTCACGATCTCGCGGTCTGGGAGTTCGAGCCCCGTGTCGGGCTCTGGGCTGATGGCTCAGAGCCTGGAGCCTGTTTCCGATTCTGTGTCTCCCTCTCTCTCTGCCCCTCCCCCGTTCATGCTCTGTCTCTCTCTGTCCCAAAAATAAATAAACGTTGAAAAAAAAAAAATAAAGGCAAGTGATAGATAATTTATCCATTAAGCTATTATTATCTAGTCCAGGACCTACCTAAGACTATCCCCAGATCATTCAGAAAAGAGACTAACAAACACAGAGGGCTGCTGGGTAAGAGAAAATCTAAGGCTAAAAGAACAAATGGAAAGCAAAACAATCAGCTGTGATGTCAGCGTGGTGTCAAAATAAGGAGCAAATGTCCTTTAAAACAACAAAATACCTACAAATGACTAACATGCAAAGAGTAGGATCTTAGCTTCAGGCATATTAATAAATACAGTCCCCTTGTTTGGAAGAGGTCAATGAACTTTAAAAAGCAAGATTTCTCAAGACTTTCTATTGCTTGTGATTTTTCAAATGGTAACATTTCATTATCACTTTGGCACTTATTTCTTTCAATATGATTCAAAAGTTTGTAGACAAAACAAGTTTTCCAAAAATTGCATAGATTTTGCTTAGAGCCACCTATATGCTTGATGTGAGATGCAGGAGTTGTTAATACTTTCTCTCTCCTAAGTGCAGCAGAGATCTTTCCATATGCAAAATAGATGAGTTTCAGAAAGGCAGTCTTTAAAGCAATATTCATGCATTAAACAAACCTATATTAAGGCACAAGGTATCTTTGTCCTGCAGAAATGTTTGATGGAAGAAAGGAAAGAGAGGAGTGGTGGAAGTTAGCCACCACATTAATAGTATGACAGTGGTCTATCTGGGCTATATTTTGTTGACACATCTGAAGGGTCATAGCCCTTTTATTTTTTTCCATGAGAATACAATATGTTTTCTTGAACCAATGAGGAACAGGCTTGTCTGTGGAGCTCTTGTTCATCTTTCTGGCTCCAAGATTCTCCAATGTAGTGCTCCCACTCTTGCCCTAGTTTGTCATTTTCTCAGCATTTCCACAAGGAAAACATATGAAGGCCTTGGGAATCCTATGTTGTAGAGAAACACTAATAAAAAACAAAATGTTGCAGAGCCGTTAAGTTGTCAAACTTCACAAATCAGTCTTTCTTTCTTGTTTCTGCCCTCCTGACTCCTATCCCTGCTCCCCTGTAGTCTCCCCTCCACATGAACCAAAGGAGGAAGATCCAAAGCCAAAATTTTGAATGGGCTTCTCTTTTCATCCCAACCTACATTCCTGCCTCAAGTTTTTCCTTTCAAACTCTTTCCTCACAAGGAGGCCTCCTTTCTTCTCCAGTGTATAGTCTGAGAGGGCAAGACATAGTTCTTAAACACCGATTAGTACCAGGGGACTGTGGAAAACCGGTACCTAAAGGGAGAAATTGTTTCAGTCCCAATGTACTCACAGCCAAAGACTAATTTTTTGGTATGCTTATATTTTTTAACATCCAAATTTCTATCCAACAAGCATTTATTATATACAAGTAACTGTCAGATCTTGTGTTAGTTTCTAGGAAAACAAAATAAATTGGATGTGGACTCTGCTCTCAAATGTCTTTCCATTTAGTACAAACGTGCTTTAATGCATCTCAGTATACATTGGTTAGGGTAGTTTATGTTCCCAAAGATGATCACAGTATCTCCCATCTTACGTGTTCTTTGGTAATGGGATATTGTCACTCCCATAAAGATGTACAGTTGATTTTCCCTCTTTGAATCCATGCTTGCCCTATGAGGTATTCTGACCAAAAATATGTGAAGAACGTGAGGCTAGGTGATCCTCAAGGCCAGTCTTTTTTTTTTTTTTTTTTTCAACGTTTATTTATTTTTGGGACAGAGAGAGACAGAGCATGAACGGGGGAGGGGCAGAGAGAGAGGGAGACACAGAATTGGAAACAGGCTCCAGGCTCTGAGCCATCAGCCCAGAGCCCGACGCGGGGCTCGAACTCACGGACCGCGAGATCGTGACCTGGCTGAAGTTGGGCGCCCAACCGACTGCGCCACCCAGGCGCCCCTAGGCCAGTCTTTAAGTATCTGTTTGTGATACTCTGTTGTGGAAAGCACTCACTTTTTTAAGGAAGCCCAAATAGCTAAGTGCAGAGGCCCCAGAGAAGAAAACAGGTTTCTAATTAATAGACCCATTGAACTGTCACTTAGAAGCTTGCCTCAACTGTTGCCCACGTGCATGAGTTTGGATCATCATGAGTTTTGGCCATTTTGAACTTCCAGTCATCCCAATATCCCAGAAAATAGCACATGAATCACAATAACTGAGTAGGCAACCCACAGAATTGTGAAAATGATACACTATTGCCATTTAAGCCACTAAGTTTTGTGGTGGTTGGTCATGCAGCAATGGATAATTAAGAACAAAGGGTATGTAGCTTTGATTTTTTTTTCCTGGAACTGGCCTTTCATACTTCAATACATAAATAACTGAATGCATATATATGAATAATATACTATATTTTTTTAATTTTTTTTTCAACATTTATTTATTTTTGGGACAGAGAGAGACAGAGCATGAACGGGGGAGGGGCAGAGAGAGAGAGGGAGACACAGGATCGGAAACAGGCTCCAGGCTCTGAGCCATCAGCCCAGAGCCCGACGCCGGGCTCGAACTCGCGGACCGCGAGATCGTGACCTGGCTGAAGTCGGACGCTTAACCGACTGCGCCACCCAGGCGCCCCATTAATATACTATATTTAAGTGACTAAACATGAATTTTATTTTAGTTGTCAGAAAGGTAACACTATGCAAGCAATCGGCTCCATTGTACAGTGGAATGGGGAAGTATGGTTTCATTCTCTATTCGACAAGAATTTGGGGAAATTTGCTATAAACCAGGCACATTTCTGGCAACGGGGAAGAAAATATGACCTCCACCTTTAACCATTCTGTCTGGTGAAAGTGACGGACAAGTGCACTTTGGAGATAAGTGATGTGATACACTGTAAAATGTTACCAACTCCCTTGCTATCCCACCTTCACTTCCCTTGAGCGCCATCCCACCCCCTGCCTTCTGAATTCAGCCTCAGCTACTGCAGAAGTTTCCATGTGACCTCAGACTCACATTGCCATGGCAGGGATCCACCTCAGTCTCCTGCCACCCATCTTCCTGCTTTTTGCTCTCAGAACTTCTCCAACACGAGAGAAGCCTCTGCCTAAATATTTAGGGGAATTAATGCCTCTAGGGGCAACTCTCAACCAATGAGGGAAGGCAGGCAGGGAATACGTGTTCCAGCCTCCATGGTTCAGATGGACAACTCTGGGAAACATCGTGCTTGCTTCTCAAAGGTTCCAAGACAGCTGAGTTCCTGTTCTCTGTGGCAACCTCAAGGATACTCACTTACATAGGCTTTCTTCCTTCCGTGACCAACTCTCTTTTCCCCTTCTCTCTTCACAAATAAACTACCTGCATCAAGTCCTGTCTCAGCCTCTGCTTTTGGGTAAATCCAAAACAAAACAATGAACAGTGCTCTGGGAACAGAAGAGGGCCCCTTGAGACTGGAATGAGATAAGCAAATTGTCTTTGAACTAAACGTATGGTCAGCAGAACACATGTGGGTTGACTGAATGATTAAAGGAGGGAGGTATCATCCTTCTAATCTGAACATCAGACATTTGATGATTTTAAACCTACAATGACCAAATTCAGGTTCTCTTCAGCTATGTAGAAAGGCAAGAGAGAGTAGGATGGTTGAAAATTGGATGAATAAATGCAGTTACCAGATGTTCATTTTAAATGTAAAATTAATGTGGTGAAAAAGTATATAGTTTGTCAAGAGTGTCTATGGAATGGAAAATATTAATAACAAGAATGTCTTATAAATGATGTACTCCCCAAACAGCTGAGTATACAAGATAAATTCAATTTCAAAGCCCCTGTGTCATTAACAAACTACTCATGCTTTTCTCACTAGGCTTATGGATTCTCCAGGACCTTCTGTGCATTGCCTCACACAGTAAAGATTCATTAACTTCTCTTCCCCATTTTGTTATTGTTTGACCTCTGAATTAATCTGTCTCTGTAGAATTTTCTTCACTATTGTTTTTTCCAGATCAAATTAAAGAAGAGTAAATTCAACCTGAGTGAAAAATATTGTACAACTCCTCACTGCCTCCAGTCTTGTTAGGAGTTGCTTGTAGGGCAGCAAAAGTAGCAGGGAACAAAGCATTCCATTTGATCAGGAGTTTTCAAGTTTTTTTTTTTTATTTATTTTTGAAAATGTATTTATTTATTTTTGAAGGAGAGAGAGAGACAGAGCATAAGGGGGGGAGGAGTAGAGAGAGAGAGGGAGACACAGAATCCAAAGCAGGCTCCAGGCTCTGGGTTGTCAGCACAGAGCCCGATGCGGGGCTCAAACTCACGGACTATGAGATCATGACCTGAGCCGAAGTTGGATGCTCAACCGGCTGAGCCACCCAGGTGCCCCAGGGAGTTTTCAAGTTTTAACAAGATGATTCATGGAGGCTTTTTTGTTTTTATTAGTGCAGGAAGAATGATCCAAGTGCTAATCATTATTAATTTCAAATTTAGGTAGGTAAAGCTAAATTAAACAAGTGTGATAAGGAGTACAGTCGTTCAGAGTAGAAATAAGCCCTTCTATAAAAAAGCCATTTTTCCTCTTGTGTCATTTACAGATGTGTCAAGGAGAAGGCATAAAAGTTCATCTTCTCATTTCCGTTTGAATTAGATTTATTCATACAGCAAAGTGTCAAGAATCAGGTTTGTGAATGTGTGAAGTGAATCAGCAACATACATGGGCCATGTGTATCTTCACATACTCAGGTTGGCAGGATTTTCATTTGTGAGGAGTTTGATCTTACAGTGATACTCAACACAAGTAATATTTACAGACAAATTTTCAAGAGTCATACTAATTGTTATATTACTGAGAAACCAGATTTGTGAATTGGGCCACATATCTGAAGTTTAGTCTGTGCATATGCATATATTTGAAAATATACTTCTATTATAAATTATGTAATGTGTTTTATGATGTTTTCATTAGAATTTCTACAAGTCATTTGCAATGTACTTAACAGTCTGTTTTTTTAAATGTTGTTTTTTTTTTTTTCCTTAACATGTTTTGCCTGTTTTCTGTTTCAAGCCAAATATTCAAGGCATTATCTTTTAAGTACCTGTATATATTTTTTTCTTTTTGTATATCTCAGCTCTTTCTTAAATTTTATTTATGATTAAAAAAGAATCTGCCTAATGAGGCATAATGAAGCCTTGATTCTGTAACTACACTTCTCAGTAGTTCCAGATTGGCACTCAGCTCCAGGGTACATATTTGAAACTGCTGTAATATAGAGCATTTCCAGAGAGGTGTCTTGAATGTTTGCTTCATTCCTGTTTTTACCCATTCTGAAATTCTAAATCTTAGATCAGGGAGACTGCAGCCTATTTAGTGATCTAGGAATGACAATCATCACTACTATTATGACCCCCTCAGATTTCAGTTCTGAACAGAACTGAATAATTGGGGATTTTTGTTCTGCTTTGTTCACTGCCATATCCCCAGTGCCCAGAACAGTGCTTGGCACGGTGTAGGAACTCAATAAATATTTTTTGAATAAACATATGGTCATTAATTATAGCCCAATATTAACAATAGAATCATCTTATTGATTTGTAGTAAGTACTCAGTGAAAAGGATTTTGAGCCTACGGAGGGACCTAGAGCCAATGGAGGGAACTATCATTTGTAAAACACTTTTGAAACTTCACCAATCCCAAAGCACCGCTGGCAGGAGGAGCCTGGCAGAGCTGACCAGTGTGACACATACTCTTATACTCATCTCTCCATAGCCTTCAGAGCAGCTAGCATGAACCTAGTGGCCAGCTGTCTAGGACATTTTTGTTTAGAATTTTTTTAATGTTTATTTATTTTTGAGAGAGAGACAGAGAAAGAGAGAGAGAGAGCAGGGAGAGACAGAGAGAGAGGGAGACACAGAATCTGAAGCAGGCTCCAGACTCCAAGCTGTCATCACAGAGCCCGATGTGGGGCTCGAACTCACGGACTGCAAGATCATGACCTGAGCTGAAGTCAGACGCTTAACCGACTGAGCCACCCAGGCACCCCTGCCTAGGACGTTTTTTTTAAAATATGAAATTTATTGTCAAATTGGTTTCCATACAACACCCAGTGCTCATCCCAACAGGTGCCCTCCTCAATGCCTATCCTCCACTTTCCCCTCCCTCCCCCTCCCCCCCATCAACCCTCAGTTTATTCTCAGTTTTTAAGAGTCTCTTATGGTTTGCCTCCCTCCCTCTCTAACTTTTTTTTTCCCTCCCCCTCCCTCATGGTCTTCTGTTAAGTTTCTCAGGATCCACATATGAGTGAAAATATATGGTATATGTCTTTCTCTGTACAACTTATTTCACTTAGCATCACACTCTCCAATTCCATCCACATTGCTACAAAAGGCCATATTTCATTCTTTCTCATTGCCACATAGTATTCCATTGTGTATATAAACCACAATTTCTTTATCCATTCATCCGTTGATGGACATTTAGGCTCTTTCCATAGTTTGGCTATTGTTGAAAGTGCTGCTATAAACATTGGGGTACAAATGCCCCTATGCATCAGACTCCTGTCCCTTGGGTAAATTCCTAGCAGTGCTATTGCTGAGCCATAGGGTAGATCTATTTTTAATTTTTTGAGGAACCTCCACACTGTTTTCCAGAGCGGCTGCACCAGTTTGCATTCCCACCAATAGTGCAAGAGGGTTCCCATTTCTCCACATCTTCGCCAGCATCTATAGTCTCCTGATTTGTTCATTTTAGCCACTCTGACCAGCTTGAGGTGGTATCTCAGTGGGCTTTGATTTGTATCTCCCTGATGAGGAGTGACATTGAGCATCTTTTCATGTACCTGTTGGCCATCTGGATGTCTTCTTTAGAGAAGTGTCTATTCATGTTTTCTGCCCATTTCTTCACTGGATTCTTTGTTTTTCTGGTGTGGAGTTTGGTGAGTTCTTTATACATTTTGGATACTAGCCCTTTTCTAGGACATTTTTGAAGCACTGTCAACACTGCTGGGCCTATTTTCATTTTACCCTCTCACACTCTCCCATCCTGTACATCCCCTCCAACCTGTACCCCCATATTGGTGCAAGATTTCAGCCTTATCTTTTTCAGAGTCTGATGTGTTGTATCTCCCAAATACATGCCTACCACGTGAACTATAATACTATATATATGCGCCGATAACAATTTGGATTCTCTCTTTGCCAAAGCGTCAAGTGTTAATGATAAGTCAGCATGCAAAGGAAGAGCCTCTGTCCCAGCTTGTATACAAGCAGCATACTCTGCATGTACTAATGATATTAGAGACATTTTAAAAACTCTCCGCGTAGGAAGAATATCTAAATTAAGGCAGGTTGGATTGTAATACCAAGTCAACCAAACATATAATGATCTAAGTATAAGAGAAATGCATTTCTCACTCGAAATCAGTTCTGTTGGTCGGGTTGCTTTGCTTCATGCAGTCATTCTGATATCTGTGACAACAAAGATTGCGTCATCTTTTATACATGGTTTTCAAGGTTGCCCTGGGCAGAGTGTCTCTGCCAATCACGTGGAAGAAGAAATGAGGGACTTCAAGTGGTAAATTCTTACTGGCCATACCTGGGAGTTGCACCTCAGTGATGCTGATATTCACCTGATAAAAGCTCAGTTGCCATTCCTAACAACAAGGGAGGCAGAGGAGTTTACTCCAGCCAAAAGCACATTAAGAAGAAATGGATTGTGACAGCCTTGAACATTCACTGTTCAGGTCTCCTGCAGCAGAGTACATAACTACTGTCTCCAACATAATGAAGATCATGTCAAGTCTAACACCACAAGTCTTCCAGTCACATCCTTTGACAAACCTCCTTCCTTAAACTTTACCTGAAGCCTTATCCATAAAACTTCACACAAAGACTTATATATGCTGAGCAGCATAGCGGCTGAGAGTGCAGACTCTGGAACCAAACGATCTGGGTAACCTTGTGCAGATTACTTAACTTCTATAAAATGGAGTAAGTGGCATGTATGTTGCAAAGATAATGGGAGGATCAAAAGAGGTATGCATACAAAATGCTTAGGAGAGTGTGTAGCTCTTATCAACCCCTATATAACTGTAAGCTATTATTATTATTTTTTAATTAATTGGTTATTTGAGAGAGACAGAGACAGCGTGAGTGAGGAAGGGGCAGAGAGAGAGGAAGAGAAAATCCCAAGCAGGCTCCACACTGTCAGTGCAGAGCCCAATGAGAGTCTCGAACCCACAAAACTGTGAGATCGTGGCCTGAGCCGAAACCAAGAGTCAGACGCTTAACCAACTGAGCCACCCAGGCACCCCTAACTATAAGCTATTATTATTCTGTCTCTATGTGCTATAGAATTCTAAAGGTTTTTTTTGAATATTCTTGATAGCTTTCAGGTTAGAGGCCTCTTACCCCAGCTTTATCCAAAGAAGCTCTGGTTTTATCAGTTTATTTATTGACTTCTTTGGTGGACACAAGTCTCGATCAGGGTTTCAAAATTTGCCTCAGTTGCAAAAGGTACCTTGGCCAAAGGCATATCCTTCCCAGGAGTATATCTCATGGCTATTCAGAACAGGGCTACAAGGGCCTCTCCATGTCACCCACTCACTGAAGGACAATTTAATCAGGCCACATATGCTGCAGAGCTCCTCCTAGGTTTGGGCAAGGCTTTGTCTGTCATACATTGTAGGTCATAATTAAAATTCTTCTTTTGCTGGCTTCTTCTTTCTCCCTTCCCCAAATATTGTCAACCTCTCATCAATACGCTACATGCCAAGCTTCCTCTCCGTGCTCAGTATCTGCTGCTGGAAAATCCAACTTGCAAACACTTCCACATAAATTTCTTAAATACAAACAAACCGAAACCCCTAGTCTTGTCTATAGAGTTTAACATCTTATAATGACCTCGTATTGCTTTATGAGTTTAAGAGTTTTTTGCAATAAGATTCTCAAAGGCAAGAACTTGATCATATAGGTGGAGAGCTTAATGCCTACTAGGTTGATTCCCTGGCTCTTTCCTTGGTTGATTGATTAATTGATAGCCTCCTGGAAATTTCTTATGTTAAACACATCAGTGATATGCAATGAAATTAGGATATGAGTTTATTTCGGACTGCTTAATATAGGTACACAAAATATTTATCCTAATTACAGGAGGGAAAGAAACAGGAAAAAGAGTTTCTAAGTTTAAAAAAGAAACTCTCACCTGTCTGTTAACTAAAGCTTTTAGTACTTACTTAGTACATTGCCCCTAATCTTTAGCTTTCTCTATTTTAGCCAGACAGATAATAATCTACTTAACACAGCCTCATATGTCAATGCTTGTCTTGGCCTTTGAGCATTCAGGTCCAAACTGGCAATGTCCCCAGGAGCCACTGGCGTCTCCTGCAACAGGATCCGCCTTCCAAAGACTCTTGTTGATGACTCTAACAGTTGAGATTTTCTTAACAGTGAACCGGAATCTGCCTCAATAAAATTTTCTACTGATTTCCTTCTTTTTTTACCATGCGGGGGGAAAAAAAGAAGTCTACACTCTTAAAGATTACAATCCTTCAAATATTTTAAGACAGCTCTTGAAATTCCCTTACGATGTTTTCTTTTTCCAAACTAACAATTCTTTGCTCCTTTAAGAAATGAGATTTTCAGACTTGTTGCCATTCTGGCTGTCTTCCCCTGGATGCATTCTAGTTACTCAAAGTCTATCAGAAATCGTGGCAGCCAAAACTTAAAATCGTAGAGCCCTGTTCATTGGGACTATTAGTTTTCTTGTTTTGAACACTGTGTTTCTGTTCCTGCTGTCTGCATTTGCAGTAATTTTTTAGCTCCTTGTTATATTCTGAGGTCCACCGTTGTGGTATTTCTGTCAGATTCTTATAATTTGACTTCTCTCCAGCTTAATTAGACATTTACAATCTAAAGAACTCCCTCCCACCCTACCCTCCCACTCTCCCACCCCAGCAAGGATAGAATTTCCTCATTAATATCATGGAAAATGTTTCCCATCTGGCCTTTTTAAAAAACCATTTTAAGGAGGAATCTTACTCAGATGTTGAGTGACATTGTTCCACTTACTGAATACTGGCTCAATGTGTACACTTTATAGGAACTCTGGGATCACTGCATATAAAATACAATCTATGAAGTAGAATTTTATTTTTATAAAGGTAAATTGACTCAGAAGAAGAGAAGCTTCCCCCAAAACCTTCTGGAAATTCAGAGCAAGCTTGCTATTGTTATTGTTTGTGGATTGTGTTGTTTAGTCTAGATTTTATATTTTGTTTATGTTGGGCTGAGTATACATACCTTCATAGTTCCTGGGGGTCTAGCATCTTCTGCAATTGCCTCAGAAATGTTATCCTGGGGGACACCAAGCACAGAGAAATTGTGCAAGCTTTTTTAAGAAATCTGAATTTTATACAGCTTCATAGTCTGGTGTCAGGTAAAGCCAAGAACTCATTTTGCAAATTACTGACACAAATATAGCACAAACTATGGTGGTTTATTCACTACAAAAATTTGATTATCATTTTCATTATTTATGAAGAATTGATTTTCCCAGGGGTTCAACGTACAATGCAAAAGTAGTCGCTAATATTTACTCACGGGTCGCTGTAGATCAGTAATACAGCCTTAAACTGAAGGTTTATGAAGTTTGTCTCTCACCCAAAGCAAGCTTTATATCACTTAAGAATTCATGGAAAGAAAATGAATCCCATAATAGACATTTTTCAGAGCAAATTTTGCTTGGAGACCAATTTTTAAAATAGAGAACATGGCTTAGGGCCTTCAAATTCTGACTTCTCCCCTGTAGAACACTGAACTCTCAATTCCTTGAAGCGAGTAACTGTGTTGTGCTCATCTCTGTAACCTGGTCCTTGGCACCATGTTGATAAGGAGCTGGCCCTAAAGAGATTCTTGTGGATTGAGTGAATAATGAATGAATGAACAACAGCCAGTGCCAAGTGTGAAAGTGATCAACAGAGGCATTACATCGAAAAGACAGCAGGAGCAAGACGAAGAGATTATCAGGGGAGCTACAGAGAAGGAGGAGTAATTGGATGATTGTTTGGGAGACCAGAAGAGGAGAAAAATGTAGCAGGAGGACGGGAATCACCGAGGCCCACGGAATATGGCAGGAATGGGAGGCAATCGGCCACACGAGCAGGAAGAGAGCCAATGCGCCGCTGGGAAGTCGGTACCAGGGAGGAGATGCACACTGTGTGTGGAAACGATGTGGGAAGGCAGCTCTCAGTGCAGAGACACAGCATATGTAGCTTGTTAATTGGGGGATTTAAAAATTATATTTGATATATAAAATTAATAAAGATGATGAAAAATTAAAACTAAGAACAAGAGAATGGATGCAAAGAAGTCCTTAACTACGTGTGTTTAATGATCATAACAATTTATTATAAAATGCTTAGAGCTATAGTCATGCTCAGGGGATGAATGATTTTCACGAAATAAAAACAGCTGTGGGGAAATCACAAACTGTAACGGTATCAATAAAAGCAGTAAAATTAAAAGATGTACCTTGAAATATTATTCAAGTAGATAATACACATGCAGTTATCTTTTATGCTATCTATGGCTCAATTAAAATGTAATTATAAAAAATATAGGCCATATTTTGTAAACATTTGGAATCAGCCAATATAACCTACCACAGGAAGTTTTTTAATGCATGGCATGTCTTGATAAGTATACACTTACAAAAAGATGGTATTGTACCTTCGGCATTACCACTTGCTATAAAGTAAGAAGAGAAAATGCTAGTTTTTATATGCTAGGATCTTTATATAAAAACTCCAGGTTTTATATGACAGCACCTGCAAGATGACTAAAAGCAATGAATCAGTGTTTATTAGGAGTAAAAGCCAATGATAATATGGGCCGGAGACACAAGGCAAATATCACAATCAAGTTTAAAAAGGATAAACATCTTACGACATATTGTTACCAATACTGCTAGAGACACTGTCTTTTTTAAAAAAGAATTAGCCACGGGGCTCTTGGGTTGCTCAGTTGGTTGGGCATCCGACTTGATTTCAGCTCAGGTCATGATCCCAGGATTGTGGGATCGGGCCCTGCATCGGGCTCTGAGCTGAGCATGCAGCCTACTTAAGAATCTCTCTCTCTCTCTCTCTCTCTCTCTCTCTCTCTCTCTCAAAAAATAAAATAAATAAAATAAAAAGAAATAGCCAGGACATACAATTTAGATGCATTTTGCTTTTCTTTGAAAGTAGGTTTATATAATAGCTTTTTAAAAAAGTTTATTTCTTGGGGTGCCTGGGTGGCTCAGTCGGTTGAGCAGCCGACTTTGGCTCAGGTCATGATCTCGCGGTCTGTGAGTTCGAGCCCCGCGTCGGGCTCTGTGCTGACAGGTCAGAGCGTGGAGCCTGTTTCAGATTCCGTGTCTCCCTCTCTCTGACCCTCCCCTGTTCATGCTCTGTCTCTCCCTGTCTCAAAAATAAAAAAACTTAAAAAAAATTTTTTTTAAGTTTATTTCTTTATTTTTGAGAGAGAGAGAGTAAAAGCATGAACAGGGGAGGGGCAGAGAGAGAGTATCCCAAGCAGTCTCCATGTTAAGAGTGAAGACACCGACGTGAGTCTTGAGCCCATGAACAATGAGAGCATGACCTGAGCCAAAATCAAGAGTCGGCTGCTTAACTGACTAAACCACCCAGATGCTCCTATATAATAGTTTTTTAAGTTCTATATGTTTTATTGCATTTGACTCTCTCTCTCTCTCTCTCTCTCTCTCTCTCTATATATATATATATATATACTTAATGTCTATTTATTTTTGAGAGAGAGAGACAGAGCACAAGTGGGGGAGGAGCAGAGAGAGAGAGAGACACAGAATCCGAAACAGGCTCCAGGCTCTGAGCTGTCAGCACAGAGCCTGATGCGGGACTTGAACTCACAAACCTTGAGCTCATGACCTGAGCTGAAGTTGGATGCTCAACCGACTGAGCCACTGAGGCGTGCCAGCATTTGAATATATTTTTATTTTATTTTTTTATCTAACTTATCATTTTTAACAAATTCATGTGCTTTACTGTTTGTGGGGAAGCACATTCATCTAAATTATTTTATAACATGATATGGATATGTGTCTCAATTAAAAGTATATATTTCATTTCCATAGAAATGTTTTAGTTAATGTTTTCCACACATGTTATTCCTTTCCCTCACAGCAATTCCATGAGATAAGAAGATTAGGTACAATAATCTCCATTTCAGAGATAAAGAAACTGAGAAATAAAGAAGTTAAGTATTTTGATTAAGGTCATACAATTACTTGATTTCCTAGGGCTCAAAGTCAGTTTCTCCAAATTGTCTTTCTTTGAAATCCTTCTCAGACCTTCCTGCCTTCTTCTGTTCTAGATGTCCCTGTAACAAAGGCTGAATAGAGTCGCTAGTCAGAATATTGATGCCTGAGCAGGTGAAGGCAGACGATCAGAGTAATACAGGCAAACGATAACTGTTGCTTGTTAGGGTCACATCCCTAAGGCCCAAGCAGGAGACTTTTCTCATTCTCAAAAATAATAAAGAATTAACACTTTTAGCCGTAATGAGCACACAGACTCTCTCAAAACCAATCACCTTATAACAGAAATCAAGCAAGCATCACTGGGAAGAAATACTCATTAACTAGTGGGATTTTAATGGAAGAACTTCAGTTAAAGCACTTGACGATAGTCTTCCTGATGAGAAGGTTTCTAATGCATTATATAGATTTTAGGACTAAAAGAAGTGGCATGTCCTTCAGGACAAAAGACCACATACCATTCCAGTAACCCTAACCATCTATCACCATAAACACTCTCCTTTTCTGAAGGTTCCAGCTCATGAATTTTTCAATATCATTCTTTTTCATATCAGTTTGATTTTTTTCTTTGACTCTCCATTATGCCATTAATATCATCCCATAGAGGCCTTTTCAAGTAAAAAGCAAGCCGCACCTGATTACTGAAATTAGAAATGACAAACATCTCAGTTTTTACCTAGTTCATCTCTTCTAAGTAGCTCTCTGTGTGAATTTAAATAATCTGGAAACTGTGCGATTTAAATTTTTATGAAGACTTCTAAAATTGTATTTCAAACTTACTCTTTCAATTCCTCCAGAAAAAGACAACATTTTTCCTTCTTAATATGAGCAACTGAGGAGTATAAGAATAGTAGCTACAGGCAACATTAGCTTTTGCCTCCACTAAAGAATTTCTTCTCCTCCTCCCCTTACCCCTCCTCCTCCTCTTCCTTCTCTCCCTCCTTCTCCTCCACCTCCTCTTCCGCCTTCTTCTTTCTTTCTCTAAAGGTGTTTCCCATTTATTACTATCAATCAATCAATATAAATCCCAAGTTTATCAGTTAGGGCCATTTGGATTCTTTGTTTGTAACTTACAGAAGTTGACTGTGGGTAACGCAAGCAGAAAAACTTGGAAGAATAACAGGTAGTTCCAAGAATCAAAGGAAAGATAAACCAGGTTGTGGGGGGAAAAAAAGATAGGAACAAGATCAACTGTGAAAGTTTAAGGGTCAAGAACCACTCAGCTATCTCAAGTTTCCCCATTGGAATGAATGAACTTATACTATTTTATCCATTGATTCCTTCAAGAGTCAAAATACGAACAATGAGAAACAATTGGCCAAGATTGGATCACATATCATACCTCAACTAGTATAAGTCAAGACATCTTGATTTGCAGTCTCATTAAGACCGTAAAATGAGGGAGAAGCAATTCTACTAAATAAAATCAGGATGTGCTTAGCAAAGGCAAGGGCAATAGATTTTGGGCCCAAAAAAAAAAAAAAAAAAAGATAGTAGCAGTCTAATACCATAAATCATAATCTATACTCTTTTTAAAAACAATATAATATCAGAAGCTAATTAAAATGCTAGACACATATAAGTTCCCTTTCTTCTGAAGTCAGATTTCTGGAACTCAGAATCTATAGTCACTCTATTTACTTCCTAAACACCTGCTACTTTTTAATTCCCAGCAATCAGCCATCAGCATCCAAATTACTATCCCTAAGGAATCTAATCATTTACTTTTAGCTGAAGCCAATGGCCTTTCCTTTCTCTTCAATGGACTCCCACTCTTTGCAGCCTCCAATTCTAATGATCACTTCTTTATTATTTGACTAAATTTTTGTTAAGTGCTTATTATGCAGCTGCTACTCCCTAGACTGGAGAAATACAAAGAGTGCTAGACCCTTGAGGGGTTCACATTTAAGTCTGACAAACTGGGTTAAAAAATTAAAGCATTGTATACCAGGGGTCATAGAAGCACTTATCTGCACACAAAGAGAAGAAGCTTAACGGATAGAGAAGGAGGGAGAGTGTTCTGGGCAGAGAAAAGAATGCATACAAAGGAATTGAAGCATGATATACCAGGGGAATTCACAGCACTACAGGAAATCATGTATGATTCAAGTTAAAAGTGTAAGAAGCTAAATTTGTATGGATAGGGGCTTCATTGTAAAGGCATTTGTGTGACCTACAAAGGGATTTAAACATTAGCCTTTACTCAACGGGGAGCCACTGAAAAGTTTTAAGACAAAGTAGTAATCAGATTTGTGTTAAGAAGACTATCTAGTGACTGCATAGATAGGACTAGGGCAAGAATGAAGGGAGGAAGACAATTTAGCACAGTTGTGACAATCCAGGCAAAAGAAAAAAAAAAAAAGCAGATTAAGGCAGCTTCATTTCCTGAAGCTGCTGCAACCAATTACCACATGCTTATGGCTGAAAATAACAAAAATACACTCTGTCACAATTTTGGAGACCAGGAATTGAAATCAAGATGTTTGTAGGGCTACACTCCTTCCAGAGACTCTGTGGGAGATCCAATTTCTTGCCTCTTCCAGCTTCTGTGACTATGCCATTCCATGGTCATGGACTTATAACTCCAATCTCTGCCTTTGTCTTCACATGGACTTCTCTTCTGTCAGATTTCCCCTGTGTATCTGTTGTATGGTTATCTGGATCATTGGATTTAGGGCTCACCTGGATAATCCAGGATGATCTCTTCATCTCAAGATTGCTAATTACATCTGCAAAGACCCATTTTCCAAAAAAGGTAAACATTCATAGTTTCCAGCAATTAGGGTGTGACTACCATTCAACCTACTAGAGCAGTACAATGGAAAGAGAAAGTAGAGAATGGCAGATTTGATAGGAGATTGATAAAACTTGTTAAGTAAATGATGCATTGAGACACAGTCCCGAAGAATGGTTTCAAGGAGATTGAGAATATGAGATTGACTCTTGGGAGATAAAGGAGACTCTGCTCTTAGCCTGTCACTATCATTTTTCATCTTCTTCTTCACCTGTAGAATTCTAATTTGGAAAGGATGATTTTGTGTCCAGATATTACTTCCTTTCTAAGACTCTTGCAACTAGGGGTATCTTTATGGCCAAGTTCTGTAAGCAAGAGTCTTCTGGATAGGATTTAAGAATGCTTTTTAAAGAGATTTAACTTCGCAGACAATGTTCTCTTTGTACATTTGCCCTTCACATTTCACCTTCTGCTTTCCCCCTAACAGGAACAGTGATATAATCATGTCTCTAAATGAAATGCTATCTTATGATCATGAGGCTGAAAGCCAAATGCTAAGGATAGTAGAGCAGGAAGATGGAAGGAACCTGCACCTTTCTGAGGACACTACAGAGATGTTGCTCTAGCCTGATTTCCCAGTTTTGTTATTTGAGAGAAAAAGAAGTCAAACAAAAGACTGAGGGAGAAGAGAGAGAAAAAAACAGGAGGGAACAGGTGTAAAGAAAGAAATTCAGAAAAAGTGATAAGGACATGTAATAAGGCAAGGGAAAACAAGGAAAGAGTGATGTTTAGTAGCAAAAACAAAACAAAACAAAAGTTGTCTAAACATTGCCTGTTTTTTTCCAGAGCTCTCTTCAATCTTTGGTGCCTTAAAACCAATATATTTTGGACGTCTATTTATACGTATTTATATTGACTGATCATAACCTACTTTCCTCTATATATTTCCATTTACTTCTTTGGAGAATTTTATGGCTTTCTACCTTTTTTTTCTGATAATTTACAAAATCATCACTACTGATCTCTCCCTTTCCAACTACTTGTGTATCTCTCCTTTCCTTTCTTCCTATGATCAGTGATTGAAACTTCCCAGAACCTAGAAGCTTTCATTTCATTCATTCCCTTTTCATTCTTTTTCAAGTATTTAAGCTCATTTTTGTGTTTTTTATTTAAAAATTTTTTTAAATGTTTATTTATTTTTGAGACAGAGAGATAGAGAGAGAGCATGGGGGAGGGGCAGAGAGAAAGGGAGACACAGAATCTGAAGCAGGCTCCAGGCTCCAAGCTGTCAGCACAGAGCCCGACATGGGGCTTGAATCCACCAACTGCAAGATCATGACCTGAGCTGAAGTCGGATGCTTAACTGACTGAGCCACCCAGGTGCCCCATCATTTTGTGTTTTTTCTAATGGTATCTGAAGTTAGTCAAATTATTAGGAATTTCAAAAACAGGTTACATAAATTTACTTTAAAATAATAGGAGAATCTCTTTTTTAAAAAAGCTCATGTTTATGTTTAACTGTCTTATCTCATGTAGGAAATACTCAGGAAAGCAGAAGTGTCCTTTCTTATGACTATATTACAACCAGTTTGAAGATTTAACATCCCCCCAAAATGAAACTGTCCATCCAGAAGAAAAAATGTCAGTCACAGATTCCTCTTCCCCAAAACAAGCTAAAGTAAAAGCAAAAAATAAATTAGAGCCCCCGTGAGCTGATGTTGTTCACCAAAAAACATATATTTTGGACAAAAAAAATTTTTTTAGTAATCTGTCCTTCTTATTTTAAGAAAGCTGATTTTAAATAATTTTAACTAAAATTTGTAATGATATTATTGCCTAATTACTCTAAAACTAGTAGCTTAAGGCAAGCATTTGAATGGTCTGGAGAGATGAGTCACGAACTCAGGAAGGAATGATCCAGACAATCCTTGAGTCAAGTTCCTCCTGTGGTGGCATGTCACCTGTCCCTTGGTGCTGCTGTCATCCCAAGTCTCGGCTGGGCTGAATGCCCAGGCGGTTCCCTCACAGGGCTGCAGTTCATGCTGATCAGAGTGCCCACACGAGACCACTCCAGCAGAGTCATTTCTAGAGCTGAATTTCTTACATGGCAGCTGGCTTTCTCCAGAGCAACCATTCTCAGAGAACTGGGCAGAAGTTGCATTATGTCTCCTGATCCCACTCTGAGAGCCACCCACCATCACTCCTGTAACATTATTTGAGTTACCGACAAATCACTAAGGCTAGTCCAGATGCAAGCGAAGAGTTGGAGACCACATGTTCTTAAAATGTCTGATAGCTTATGATTATAAAAGCATCCTTTTTAGCTTTCTTAACAAAAAATGTTAAAAAAATTTTGCAACCAATACGTACCATATGATATTTGCTATCATTTTCTTTTTATGATTTTGCGTGTAGGGAATAGAACAACTTATTAGTGCAATATATGTTTATGATGATAAATGTCTCACATAACAAAGAAATAATATAGCCTGTCGGGTTTTGCCTTTCTACCCTTTACCCTTGAACCAAATTTACAAAAAAAAATCATTAGGGTTAAAGCCTCAATTTATTAAAGCAAGAGGCTACCTCTGGGGAAGAAAGACTTAAAAAGTAGTGAAGGTCTTGTTCTTTCAAGCTGTGAACAGCAGTTACTTTAAGTCTTGTCTCTGCAGGAAGAAAAAAACAAACATGCTTTCTTAGAGTAAAGGGGAAAGAGAAAAGTAAGGCCTAGTATTTACACTGGGGGAAATTAAAAGAATTTTCTCCAGTCTTGGTTAGTCTTCCCAGAAACTTCCCTTAAATATAAGCAAAGAGAGTACATTTTAAAAATTTAAGCACTAATTTATTGAACATCTTTCATTGATTTATTTCTGTTCATTATAACTAGTGGCTTTAGCTTTTCATCACAAAAATATTTTGGAGATTTTTAAATAAAGAGAGAGAGAAACCAATTTTTAGAAAATGTGATTAAAGCAAAATTTCTATTAATTTTATTATAACACAGGTGACTCAGGCCTTGTCTTTGTTTTATAAATAAATCTGTTCTGATAATAATGTTAGCTTGTTTAAAAATTTAAATCACCCTTTGTCCATACAATTATCTTCATTATCTTTCAAGGTTGCAAAACTAACATCTAAAAATATTTCTCATAGACTTACGCCCTCTAAGGCCCTATGTTAGTTGATGTATGAAAAGCACAGATTGCTGTGTCTTGTTTTGCTACAACAGCCATAATGGAAACAGGTTACATTCTATAAAAGACTGTATGTCGGGGCGCCTGGGTGGCGCAGTCGGTTGAGCGTCCGACTTCAGCCAGGTCACGATCTCGCGGACCGTGAGTTCGAGCCCCGCGTCAGGCTCTGGGCTGATGGCTCGGAGCCTGGAGCCTGTTTCCGATTCTGTGTCTCCCTCTCTCTCTGCCCCTCCCCCGTTCATGCTCTGTCTCTCTCTGTCCCAAAAATAAATAAAAATGTTGAAAAAAAAATTAAAAAAAAAAAAAAAAAAAGACTGTATGTCTGTCAAGGGTTACACCTATAATTCTGGAAGCTGCTGGTAAATGACAACACTGCTGTCTGTTAATGTAGCTGGGAACACTAAGTAGACTTTATTTCTACCAGAGACAAATGATGGTTCCAGTTTTCTGCTTTTCAAAGTTGTCATGATACCTGAAGGAGTTTCTTGAGATAATGAAACAACTAGGCCACGATGAAAAGCCTACATCCGGAAGACAGAAAAGGGAAAGTAGGGGACAGCCTTGGCCTTTGACATCTTTGAATAGATAAACCAATGCTTTTCTTCTGAACTCTTTTAATATGTAAGATAAGTAAAGCCCTATTTATTAAAAATACTTTTAGGTGGGTTGTCTGTTACTTAAAGCAAAAAGCATCCAAATGATGGTATTTAATTGCAGTATTTGAGACACTCCTCAGAAGAAAACAATTCTATTTTCTTGTCTGGTAAGAAAGACTTTAAGCCTGGGTGGCTTAGTCAGTTGAGCATCTGACTTCGGCTCAGGTCATGATCTTGCAGTTTGTGAGTTCGAGCCCTGTGTGGGGCTCTGTGCTGACAGCTCAGAGCCTGGAGCCTGCTTCAGATTCTGTGTCTCCTTCTCTCTCTGCCCCTCTCCCACTTGTGCTCTGTTTCTCTCTATCAAAAATAAATTATATATATATATATAAAGAAAGACTTTGAGATATTGGATCTAACAGTGTTATCTATTCTCGAAGAATCACTGTACTTGGGTCAACTATGTATCTCCACAGGTAGATCATATTTAGAAAAGAATAATTGAAACCAACTAATCTAGAAAAGATCAAAGCCATATTGGCATGAAGAAGAAACATAAGGGCCAGAAGAAGGTAGTTATCCCAACTGCTTTGGAAAATGTCTTTATTTTAAAAAGGCCTGAGGTTTAAATACATACAGTCAGCCCATAAGCTGTATACATGGAATAATGCTTCATTCAAGATGTGAGAAAGCTATTTCTATTTTTTATACTCCCTCCAGGTGTGACTTCTTTCTGCTTTTAGACCTGTCTTTGATGTTGCTTTTAGCTTAATAGCATTCATCGATCTATAAATGTCTGTAGGACAAGCACACAGCATTCTCTTGCTCCTGCACATTTTTCTGTGCTTGGATTGGCCTTCAACAGATGTATGCATTCTTTCACACGCTCATTCTTGAAGCATCCGTTGACCACACATTATGTGTCAAGCACTGAGCTGATGCTAGAGATGGGAAGTTGACCAAAACATAAATTCTACACTCACATGCACATAACTGAAGTCCCATGTCATAAGATCTGTCCACAGAGTCATGTATAAATGCTGCAAATGCACAGAGGAAGAAAGACTTTTCAGAACGGGTTAGGGAAGACTCTACAGTAGACAACTGAATGGGGCTTTGAAGAAGGGTCACTAGGCAGAAAGATACCTGGAGATGCCTGACCAAGGAAGCACTTTGTGTCTAAGGGGGTGACAAGGAATTTAATGTTCATAAAATGTAAATGTTAGATTACCATGGGAGAGAAGTCTTGGTTGGTAGAAAGGGTCTGGAATAGCACACTGACATTTTTAAATTGTAAATATATTTTATTTTAAATTTGAATGGAGAATCACAGAATTGTATTTTAAATTTCAAATGGTGGTGACATGAGATAACGAAATTTCCAAATTAGGGAAACAATAACCCTGGCAGAAATTTGAAAGATGGCTTAGAAGAAAATGATCCCACATCTTGTTTAGTTTCCTGACTGAGGTAAAAATAAAAACCAAAACCCAAAAAACAAAACAAAACAAAACAAAACACTCTAAAGATCATTTTCCACAAGGGATTAACATAGCCTGTCTTCTTTCACTCCTAAATTTGGGCTTCTGATTAGTAAACAAAAGTCCTTACTAATCCAGGCATCCCAGCCAGCAATTTGATAGTGGCTTCTTCCCACAGAATTTTTCTCCTTGGTATTACCTTCACTAAACAAAAACCCAGTTTTCCTAAAGGAGTCAGGGATATTCATCTTCTTTGAATATTTTTAAGCATTTTTAACAAATTAAAACTGAAAGTAATAGTAATAACAGCTATTGGATATTCAAAACAGTGGATTTTTTTCATCCTTTAATTACATTTAAAGCCTCATTGAGTTCATGATAATCTTGCATTTGCTAAATTATTTTAGACTACTAAAAGCCCTTGTTGCTAGAATCCTATCACTACATGCAAATTTCCTTTTCCTCCAACCTTTTATTTAAGCACAGGCCCTTCCTCTGTTTAGCACCTGATATTGATGAAACTTACTGGATGCCAGGTCTGGCCACCTCATGTCTTCCCCATTTCCTTTGTTACAGGTACTCATCACAGAAATACTAGCTTAGGTAGAAAAGAACGCCACTCTCCTTTCTGTTTCATTTTTCCTCGTTTTGTCTTCCTTTAATCCTAGCAACATCTGGGTTTATGACAATAGAGACAGCATAAAGAGAACAAAAAGATTCCAAAGAGTAGGATGAATTTGCCATAAATGGGCAAATTTATATGAACGAAATCCTAGTGGGGATTCCTTCAGCTGTGTGTCATCTTAGTTTTTATGGGAATTAGCATAACTTAGTGGATTATGTTCAGGTTGACTGACAGCATTGTGCCTGCGCTTGAATATCTCTGACAGATCATCATAGCAGAGCATGATATAATGGAAGGAGCCCGTCACCTGAGAGTCAGAAGGCCTTTGTTCCATCTGGATCTGACACAAACTTTCTAAGGAAACTTAAGGAGTTACTTCGCCTCCAGTATATCATGTATGAAATAGAGTCCACCAGATAATTCAAAGCTCCCATCCTTTCACACTCTGAAACCCAATTATTCTTTGAGTGCAGTTTAAATTTAACATAGAAGAGCGCCTGGGTGGCCCAGTCGGTTGAGCATCGGACTTAGGCTCAGGTCAGGATTTCACAATTGGTGAGTTCAAGGCCCGCATCGGGCTCTCTGCTGTCAGTGTGGAGCTCGCCTCGGGTCCTCTATCCCCCTTCCTCCCTGCCCCTCCCCTGCTCATGCTCTCTCTCTAAAAAATAAACAAACAAACATTTAATAAATAAATAAACAAATATAAATTTAACATAGAACTATAATCATTTTAGTGCTGGCTTGTTCTCAATTCATAGTAACTTATTATTTAGGCCAAAATCCACTACTAAGCCAGCTAGGTATAGGGAGGTCTCACTTGAAATTAGCCAAAACCAGCATTAGCCAAATTAGACAAATTAGACAAATTAGCCAAAATTAGCATTTTTTTTTTTTTTCTGGAATGAACAGGTTAATGTCTAGCCTTGCTGTATCTAGAGTGTTACCACACCTTTCGGTATAATGTTATTCTCATAAACCTCCTTAATACAGTGAGAAATAGCATAGAAAAGTAGGAAAAACAACATAGAAAAACACTGCAGGTACAGTAAGCAAGATCCTTTTATAATCACCTCATCATGAGTTGGGTTCTGCTACCAACACCTTTCTCAAGTTGCCTGTGAAAGTAGCTAGAGCCCCACAATTAGGGAGTAAGTCAGCAAATGACTGTCTCCTGGATATCTCAACAGGTTAGCTTTGAATCGATCCCTCCCTATAGATGGGTGACTGAGAACCAACTCCAATACCAGAACCTCTCCAAGGCTCTTTGCACTTCTGAACTCAAGTTGACTGGGTAAAAGCAAGTTGTTTTTCTCAGAAGACCAATGCTAATCGAAGTGTTACTGAGTGTAACATACACAAGGTCAAAAGCGATATGCACATTTCAGCAGTCTTCACGGGATCAGCTCCGTTTTGGCATATACACGTCAATCGTGGTAGTAGACAAACAAGAGTTAACTTTTTGTTTCTAAATGGGCAAAAAGTTTCTTATTCTCAAGAAAGGCAAAATGACTCTTAGATTTGTTTCTAAGAATAAAAGGCAAATCTAGCCATAGCTATTATAATTATTTTGCTGTAGTTTGTTTTAGTTTTTCCCCTGGTTCAGTCATTTCCAATCTTGCATATACATGTGGGGACGGGCATATACGTTAAGCCCAGTTGATGTGTACACTTTTATGTGTATCTTTATCATTTAATATTACACTGTAAGTGTTTTCCAATATTTAAAAAATATTTCCTGTAAACATGGCTTTAAAAGGCTATCATGATAATTTAAGAATAATTCTTGAATTTGAGAATTGAATTTAAGAATACTTTTTTGTTGTTAGTAGGATAAAATGTGATACAATTAACATTTATAAAAATGTCTTCCTATTATTCAGATAGAATATATTTCCATATGAAATGTAAAAATGCAAAAACACACCAAAATTACCATATTTTACCATTAAAGAAATACCTACATTATAGTACATACCATGTGTATTAGTTTCATATCGCTGCTATAACAAAGTACCCAGTAGCTTAGGCAACAAAAATATATTATCTTCGAGTTCTGGAGGCTAAAAGCCTGAAATCAAAGTGATAGTGGGGCCATGTTCTCTGTGAAACCTGTAAATAACAATTCTTCCTTCCCCTCCTAGCTTCTAGTATCGCTGGCAATCCCTGGCATGACATTAATCTGCCTGCTGTCACATGGCCGTCTTCTCCCTGTGTATCTTTCTCTCCTTTTATTGTAAGGACACTAGTCATATTGTATTCAGGGCCCACTCTAGTGTCATCTAATCTGAATTACATCTGTAGTGACTGTTTTTGTTCTTTTTGGGTTCTTTTGTTTCTTTTTTTCTTTTGAGAGAGAGAGGGCAAGTGAGTGGAGGAGGGGCAGTGGGAGAGGGAGAGAGAAATCTTAAGCAGACTCCACGCCCAGCATGGAAGCCCAATGCAGGGCTCAGTCTCATGACCATGAGATCATGACCTGAGCTGAAATCAAGAGTCTGATGCTGAACAGACTGAGTCACCCAGACACCCCTGCAGTGACTATTTTTAAATAGATCGCATTCTGTTGTACAGGGGTTAGGACTTTGTTATATTTTTTGTGGGGACACAATTTAACACATAACATGTAATACAGAAAATATCATTTCCACTTCTGCATTTGCTTATGCTATTTCCCCTGTCTTGAAAGCCCTTTACCCTTTCTGCATGTTTCCACATTTCTTCTTCAACCCCTAAATCAAGTACAGCTTCCTCCATGAGTAATGACTAGGGGCCCCACTCATCAAGTATGAGCACTTAATATGGATTAAAACTTGAGTTCATAGTGATCTTTTCTTCTGAATTCCCATGGTAATAGTTGCCATTACAATTTGTGTTTTCATGTAGAGTTATTTTCTGGTCATAGATATATAAGATCTTCACGGTAGAGAGAGTGTTTATTTTTTTCATATTTTACAATGCATAATTGAGTAGAAGGTGTGACTAAATAAACGAATAGAAGAATTAATAAATGGGAGAGGGAAGATGGCAGCGTAGGAGGACGCTGGGCTCACCGCGCATCCTGCTGATCACTTAGATTCCACCTACACCTGCCTAAATAACCCAGAAAACTGCCAGAGGATTAGCAGAACGGAGTCGCCGGAGCCAAGCGCAGACGAGAGGCCCACGGAAGAGGGTAGGAAGGGCGGCGAGGCGGTGCGCGCTCCACGGACTGGCGGGAGGGAGCCGGGGCGGAGGGGCGGCTCGCCGCCCAAGCAGAGCCCCCGAGTCTGGCTTGCAAAAAGCGGAGGGGCCTGACGGACTGTGTTCCGACAGCAAGCGCAACTTAGCGGCTGGGAGGTCATAAGTTAACAGCTCTGCTCAGAAAGCGGGAAGGCTGGAGGACAGAGGGAAGGAGAGCTGCTGAGCCCCTGGACTACAGAGCTCAGTTTGGTGGGGAACAAAGGCGCTCGCCAGTGCCATCTCCCCCGCCCATCCTCCAGCCAAAATCCCAAAGAGAACCAGTTCCTGCCAGGGAACTTGCTCGCTCCGCGCAAACACCCAACTCTGCGCTTCTGCGAAGCCAAACCTCCGGCAGCGGATCTGACTCCCTGCTGCTGCCACAGGGCCCCTCCTGAAGTGGATCACCTAAGGAGAAGCAAGCTAAGCCTGCCCCTCCTGCCCCTGTGCACCTTGCCTACCCACCCCAGCTAAGACGCCAGATCCCCAGCATCACAAGCCTGGCAGTGTGCAAGTAGCCCAGACAGGCCACCCCACCCCACAGTGAATCCCGCCCCTAGGAGAGGGGAAGAGAAGGCACACACCAGTCTGACTGTGGACACAGCGGTGGGCTGGGGGCAGACATCAGGTCTGACTGCGGCTCCGCCCACCAACTCCAGTTATACACCACAGCACAGGGGAAGTGCCCTGCAGGTCCTCACCACGCCAGGGACTATCCAAAATGACCAAGCGGAAGAATTCCCCTCAGAAGAATCTCCAGGAAATAACAACAGCTAATGAGCTGATCAAAAAGGATTTAAAGAATATAACAGAAAGTGAATTTAGAATAATAGTCATCAAATTAATCGCTGGGCTTGAAAACAGTATAGCTGACAGCAGAGAATCTCTTGCTACAGAGATCAAGGGACTAAGGAACAGTCACGAGGAGCTGAAAAACGCTTTAAACGAAATGCATAACAAAATGGAAACCACCACGGCTCGGATTGAAGAGGCAGAGGAGAGAATAGGTGAACTAGAAGATAAAGTTATGGAGAAAGAAGAAGCTGAGAAAAAGAGAGATAAAAAAATCCAGGAGTATGAGGGAAAAATTAGAGAACTAAGTGATACGCTAAAAAGAAATAATCTACGCATAATTGGTATCCCAGAGGAGGAAGAGAGAGGGAAAGGTGCTGAAGGGGTACTTGAAGAAATAATAGCTGAGAACTTCCCTGAAGTGGGGAAGGAAAAAGGCATTGAAATCCAAGAGGCACAGAGAACTCCCTTCAGACGGAACTTGAATCGATCTTCTGCACGACATATCATAGTGAAACTGGCAAAATACAAGGATAAAGAGAAAATTCTGAAAGCAGCAAGGGGTAAACGTACCCTCACATATAAAGGGAGACCTATAAGACTCGTGACTGATCTCTCTTTTGAAACTTGGCAGGCCAGAAAGAATTGGCACGAGATTTTCAGTGTGCTAGACAGAAAAAATATGCAGCCGAGAATCCTTTATCCAGCAAGTCTGTCATTTAGAATAGAAGGAGAGATAAAGGTCTTCCCAAACAAACAAAAACTGAAGGAATTTGTCACCACTAAACCAGCCCTACAAGAGATCCTAAGGGGGACCCTGTGAGACACAGTACCAGAGACATCACTACAAGCATAAAACATACAGACATCACAATGACTCTAAACCCATATCTTTCTATAATAACACTGAATGTAAATGGATTAAATGCGCCAACCAAAAGACATAGGGTATCAGAATGGATAAAAAAACAAGACCCATCTATTTGCTGTCTACAAGAGACTCATTTTAGACCTGAGGACACCTTTAGATTGAGAGTGAGGGGATGGAGAACTATTTATCATGCTACTAGAAGCCAAAAGAAAGCTGGAGTAGCCATACTTATATCAGACAAACTAGACTTTAAATTAAAGGCTGTAACAAGAGATGAAGAAGGACATTATATAATAGTGACAGGGTCTATCCATCAGGAAGAGCTAACAATTATAAATGTCTATGCGCCGAATACCGGAGCGCCCAAATATATAAAACAATTACTCATAAACACAAGCAACCTTATTGATAAGAATGTGGTAATTGCAGGGGACTTTAACACCCCACTTACAGAAATGGATAGATCATCTAGACACACGGTCAATAAAGAAACAAGGGCCCTGAATGAGACATTGGATCAGATGGACTTGACAGATCTATTTAGAACTCTGCATCCCAAAGCAACAGAATATACTTTCTTCTCGAGTGCACATGGAACATTCTGATAGATCATATACTGGGTCACAAAACAGCCCTTCATAAGTTTACAAGAATTGAAATCATACCATGCATACTTTCAGATCACAATGCTATGAAGCTTGAAATCAACCACAGAAAAAAGTCTGGAAAACCTCCAAAAGCATGGAGGTTAAAGAACACCCTACTAACGAATGAGTGGGTCAACCAGGCAATTCGAGAAGAAATTAAAAAATATATGGAAACAAACGAAAATCAAAATACAACAATCCAAACGCTTTGGGACGCAGCGAAGGCAGTCCTGAGAGGAAAATACATTGCAATCCAGGCCTATCTCAAGAAACAAGAAAAATCCCAAATACAAAACCTAACAGCACACCTAAAGGAAATAGAAGCAGAACAGCAAAGGCAGCCTAAACCCAGCAGAAGAAGAGAAATAATAAAGATCAGAGCAGAAATAAACAATATAGAATCTAAAAAAACTGTAGAGCAGATCAACGAAACCAAGAGTTGGTTTTTTGAAAAAATAAACAAAATTGACAAACCTCTAGCCAGGCTTCTCAAAAAGAAACGGGAGATGACCCAAATAGATAAAATCATGAATGAAAATGGAATTATTACAACCAATCCCTCAGAGATACAAACAATTTTCAGGGAATACTATGAAAAATTATATGCCAACAAAATGGACAACCTGGAAGAAATGGACAAATTCCTGAACACCCACACTCTTCCAAAACTCAATCAGGAGGAAATAGAAAGCTTGAACAGACCCATAACCAGCGAAGAAATTGAATCGGTTATCAAAAATCTCCCAACAAATAAGAGTCCAGGACCAGATGGATTCCCAGGGGAGTTCTACCAGATGTTTAAAGCAGAGATAATACCTATCCTTCTCAAGCTATTCCAAGAAATAGAAAGGGAAGGAAAACTTCCAGACTCATTCTATGAAGCCAGTATTACTTTGATTCCTAAACCAGACAGAGACCCAGTAAAAAAAGAGAACTACAGGCCAATATCCCTGATGAATATGGATGCAAAATTTCTCAATAAGATACTAGCAAATCGAATTCAACGGCATATAAAAAGAATTATTCACCATGATCAAGTGGGATTCATTCCTGGGATGCAGGGCTGGTTCAACATTCACAAATCAATCAACGTGATACATCACATTAACAAAAAAAAAGAGAAAAACCATATGATCCTGTCAATCGATGCAGAAAAGGCCTTTGACAAAATCCAGCACCCTTTCTTAATAAAAACCCTCGAGAAAGTCGGGATAGAAGGAACATACTTAAAGATCATAAAAGCCATTTATGAAAAGCCCACAGCTAACATCATCCTCAACGGGGAAAAACTGAGAGCTTTTTCCCTGAGATCAGGAACATGACAGGGATGCCCACTCTCACCGCTGTTGTTTAACATAGTGCTGGAAGTTCTAGCATCAGCAATCAGACAACAAAAGGAAATCAAAGGCCTCAAAATTGGCAAAGATGAAGTCAAGCTTTCGCTTTTTGCAGATGACATGATATTATACATGGAAAATCCGATAGACTCCACCAAAAGTCTGCTAGAACTGATACATGAATTCAGCAAAGTTGCAGGATACAAAATCAATGTACAGACATCAGTTGCATTCTTATACACTAACAATGAAGCAACAGAAAGACAAATAAAGAAACTGATCCCATTCACAATTGCACCAAGAAGCATAAAATACCTAGGAATAAATCTAACCAAAGATGTAAAGGATCTGTATGCTGAAAACTATAGAAAGCTTATGAAGGTAATTGAAGAAGATTTAAAGAAATGGAAAGACATTCCCTGCTCATGGATTGGAAGAATAAATATTGTCAAAATGTCAATACTCCCCAAAGCTATCTACACATTCAATGCAATCCCAATCAAAATTGCACCAGCATTCTTCTCGAAACTAGAACAAGCAATCCTAAAATTCATATGGAACCACAAAAGGCCCCGAATAGCCAAAGTAATTTTGAAGAAGACCAAAGCAGGAGGCATCACAATCCCAGACTTTAGCCTCTACTACAAAGCTGTCATCATCAAGACAGCATGGTATTGGCACAAAAACAGACACATAGACCAATGGAATAGAATAGAAACCCCAGAACTAGACTCACAAACGTATGGCCAACTCATCTTTGACAAAGCAGGAAAGAACATCCAATGGAAAAAGACAGTCTCTTTAACAAATGGTGCTGGGAGAACTGGACAGCAACATGCAGAAGGTTGAAACTAGACCACTTTCTCACACCATTCACAAAAATAAACTCAAAATGGATAAAGGACCTGAATGTGAGACAGGAAACCATCAAAACCTTAGAGGAGAAAGCAGGAAAAGACCTCTCTGACCTCAGCCGTAGCAATCTCTTACTCGACACATCCCCAAAGGCAAGGGAATTAAAAGCAAAAGTGAATTACTGGGACCTTATGAAGATAAAAAGCTTCTGCACAGCAAAGGAAACAACCAACAAAACGAAAAGGCAACCGACGGAATGGGAAAAGATATTTGCAAATGACATATCGGACAAAGGGCTAGTATCCAAAATCTATAAAGAGCTCACCAAACTCCACACCCGAAAAGCAAATAACCCAGTGAAGAAATGGGCAGAAAACATGAATAGACACTTCTCTAAAGAAGACATCCGGATGGCCAACAGGCACATGAAAAGATGTTCAGCGTCGCTCCTTATCAGGGAAATACAAATCAAAACCACACTCAGGTATCACCTCACGCCAGTCAGAGTGGCCAAAATGAACAAATCAGGAGACTCTAGATGCTGGAGAGGATGTGGAGAAACGGGAACCCTCTTGCACTGTTGGTGGGAATGCAAATTGGTGCAGCCGCTCTGGAAAGCAGTGTGGAGGTTCCTCAGAAAATTAAAACTAGACCTACCCTATGACCCAGCAATAGCACTGCTAGGAATTTATCCAAGGGACACAGGAGTACTGATGCATAGGGGCACTTGTACCCCAATGTTCATAGCAGCACTCTCAACAATAGCCAAATTATGGAAAGAGCCTAAATGTCCATCAACTGATGAATGGATAAAGAAATTGTGGTTTATATACACTATGGAATACTACGTGGCAATGAGAAAAAATGAAATATGGCCTTTTGTAGCAACGTGGATGGAACTGGAGAGTGTGATGCTAAGTGAAATAAGCCATACAGAGAAAGACAGATACCATATAGTTTCACTCTTATGTGGATCCTGAGAAACTTAACAGGAACCCATGGGGGAGGGGAAGGAAAAAAAAAAAAAAGAGGTTAGAGTGGGAGAGAGCCAAAGCATAAGAGACTGTTGAGAACTGAGAGCAAACTGAGGGTTGATGGGGTTGGGAGGGAGGAGAGTGTGGGTGATGGGTATTGAGGAGGGCACCTTTTGGGATGAGCACTGGGTGTTGTATGGAAACCAATTTGACAATAAATTTCATATATAAATAAAAATAAGTAAATAAAATTGATTCCAAAAAAAAAAGAAAAAGAATTAATAAATGGATGAAAGAAATGTCCCCTGCACAAATGCTCTGTAAGATATCTGTGAGCTCCTGCATTCCCAAGGACTGGGTCCTCTAGGAATCCCCTCTGCTTTTATTTCAATTTCCCTTTCCCTCCTGCCTCATTCTTATTCATATTCAAATGTAATGCTCTTCCATCTTTAAAATGTTTCCTCTGACCCCATATATCTACCTTTTGGATTTCTCTATCACTTTGATCTCTTTCTAGTCAAGCAATTCAAAATATTAGAGACAAATAACTTCAACTCCCATATTTCCCATTTATTCTTTAGAATGAGTTTTTCAGTATTTAAACACACAGAAAAGTAAGAGCTATAGAAGTAAACACCTCAAGCTGCATGCCATAATCTGTTTTCTTTGATTTATTTTTTCATTACATAATATATTTATTTGATTACTTTTTAATGCCTCTCAACTGAATATATACTTCTTGAATTCAGGACTTTGGCTGTCTTCTTTACCTTTGTACAAAAAAGGAAGTCTGATAAAACAAATATTTATTGAATAAATAAATAAATACATACATACCTAAATAAATAAATAAATAAATAAAACTTCCCCTCCTAGACAATAAACTGAATGAGGAAAGGAACCATATGTTTTTTTTTTTTTCTTTCACCAATATATCAACTACCTGGTGCATAGAAAGTAGAGCAATAAATATTTTTATTGAAGAAACGGATACGACATTGAGAATATTTACCTTATAACATATTATTACCCAGTTTAAAATAGTGACACAAATAGCAAATACTATAAAAGATAAATTGAGCTATCTTTCCCTTTTAGAAAGAAAAGCATATAACATTTTGAAGAATATAAAAGTCCCTCCTGAATTAAAATAAAACAGATTTAAAGGGTCTTTGTAGAGTTAGTCAAGGAAACACATTTGTTCTTGTTTGTTTTAAAGATGTCTTAAAATTCTATTCTGTAAACTAGGAAGAACAATTTTATTACTTAAAGGACTTTTAAACTGTGTAACATTTTACTGTCTCTGGATGAATAAAGACCTCAAGTATTAACAGAATGAAAATTCGTAGTATTTTTTAAAACAAGGGGGCCTCTACTTTCAGAGACAATATATAAAGTTCATATTGTAAGGTGTTAAACATTACAACTGACGGTCAAATCTCATGTGCAGTAAACTTACTTGTATATTCTCCAGGCTCCTTATCTTCATCTGTGCCCTGAGGTATTGGTCATGGCCAGGTTGCCGTCCTTGAGGGACTCAATCTGGAATGATAAATGAGAGGAAATAGGGCATGATAAACACTCTAGAAAAATCAAGTCCACCAGCACTGCTGTTGTAAGAAAACAGCTTCCTAATTGCTTTACAACTTCAGGGACACCTGCCAATTATAATTAAAGAATCAAAGACTAAATATTCCATAAATCTTAATAAGGTACCATGCAAAACAGAAGTCAGCAGGAAATATGAGTTACAGTCTTTCCCAAGAGTTCAATGAAATCTCTCTGTCCGGGCCACTTAATATTATGTACAAACCATAAATCCATAACAAGTATATTACCTGGTATAAAAGGCAATATCTCTTTGTCAACATATATTTTAATTCGTGGTGTCAGAGATAGCCTATATTTTAGGATGAATTATTATCAGATAAAAAGACTTTCTAATTTCATATTACTATGCCACCCAGTGTGGTTTGTTGTAAAACTTATTCTTTAGAAAAAAAATATGTCTCTGAGAACTTATATTGTGAGGAAGAAAGGAAAAGGGAAAAGGGACATGGGTCATCATATTGATATTTTACATATTAATGTTCTTGTTATTACTGTGAAAAATTTGTTTCCTGATGAAACTTGTCTGCTAACATCATCAACTTTTTTCTGTCCCCAGATTCTCTAACCATCAGCAGTCACTAGTGTGTTTTAGCTATGAGTTCAGATCATTCTTCCACCAGCAGAACTTACCACATTTCTGCTCTAGGATGCTTAAAGGACAGTTGTCTTGATTTAAAGCTAGGTGATAGAAGGGGTATGCAAATGACACAGGATCAGGAAGCAGACAGATTTGACTTGCATCCTGGTGCTACACGACCTTGAGCAAATGGAGAAACTTTTGTAGGCTAAGATTCTTCATAACTCAGACTTTTGCATTTGCTATTCATTCTTTGTTTCTAACCTCTTTTCTTAGAGCTTTACATCATTTAGCATCTTCTTGAGACTTCCCTCTTGAGAGTGCTTTCCAATAGCTGGAATATTCTGTACAAATCCTCTTACCCTCTCTCCTACCACCCCTAGTAACTTTTTACCCCATTATTGGGTTTCTCACTATTTGAAACTGCATTATTTATTTTTTAAATGATTCACTGCTCAGCATCCCCCCACTATTATGTAAGTCGGTGGTTCTCAATAGGGGCAATTTGGTTACCCAGGGGACATCTGGAAATGTGTGGACATTTTTTGTTGATCAAAAATGCATGGGTGCTACTGGTATCTATTGTGTAGAGGTCAGGGAGACAGTTAAACATCCCAGAAATGTATAAGATAGCCCCACAACAAAAAATTATCTTGCCCAAAATGTCAATAGTGCCAAGGTTGAGAAACCTTGACACAAATCCATAAGAAGAGAGGCCCTAAGTGCCTATTGAATCCCCACAAGCTAGAACATTGCCTGCCATAGACTAAAATATCTGCTGAATTAACCCTAATCAGAGAGCTATTGGGAGGAGTCAGCAGGATAGGCACGCACAGCTCTCAGCAAAGCTATGTAAATACAGGTCTCCGCTCTCCACTGTCTTCCCATCTTGCTTCTTCCTGGACACCTCTAGTAGGTGAGTTAAAAACTTGTAACCTGCCTAGGTTCCTTCCCTACTACCTCCTTGAATGTCCAGTTTCAATGTTTTAAACTCTGGGAATTGTAGACTTATATGGATTTTCTGATACACAGACCTACTTTGTGACCTTACTTTTGTTTTTTATGACTGATAGTAGCAAATATGTCATTTCTGCTTCAAGCAATGTGTAAATCACAGGTAATTTGCACCATCCTTGATAGTTACAGGACTTCCATTCAACATTCCATGGCATCATCATTCTTGCAATATTTTTTTTCCCCAAGGGCAATACAAAGAATATAGTGTGATATAGAAATTTACCTGTATCAGATTCTGAACATGTGTAAGATGATGTTGGTGTTTATGAATCCCATACCTGCAGTCTATCCCCCTTTAATAAATAATCAGTTGTCAATTTATTTAATCAAATTAGGTGCTTATCTTCTCTGACCTTTGTATTGGCCAAGTAGATTGATACTAGAGGCAGCTTTGGCCTAATAAATCATCAAATTATTTTCAACCTAAGCTAGCATCTACTATCACCAGAAACTTTCTGGAAAAATATATTAAAAAATAGCAATTCTTTATTTATGTAAAAGTTAAGATAATAAAGGTCAGCAAAGTTAAAATACACACACCTATATTCACTTAGGATGTAATTAACTTATGCCATAAGAACAAAGGTTAGACACATCATATATAGCCAGTGAGAAAATGTCACATTTTTGCACAATACCATAGATTCAGAATTCTGTGTTAAATTATGTAGCATGTAATGCATGTTTTGCTACTTTGTTCCTAATGGCTTCTCAGTGAATAAAACACATTACATAATGCTTTAAGTGTGAATTGTTTTTATATTTGGTTATTCTATAACCTACACAAATGTAGCCTTACATTTACTTGTTTCCTTTAATCAAGTAACTAAAATATGACAATGCTTCACGATGGAATAGTTATTCAAAGTATTGCCATAAAATAATGATTCTTGAGAAAGTTTAACTGTATTGAAACTGAAATGGAAAATGACATATCCCAAAGCCTTTATCTTACTAAGCCACTGGTTTATTTCAATGTGGTTGTTATTTCAATGCCACTTTGGATTGACCATCAGAATCTTTGGCACATTCACATATACAACCTCGGTTGTTTCACCAGTAGGTTAGATTTTAGAATTAGCCAGAATCCTTAGGGCTTAATGAATATCTGAAGGATTCAGGCATTTAATATTTGTTTTAATTTAAAAATAAAATAAAAGCTAGGCATGGTCTTCCGCGTGTCTTAAAAATTGTTCTAAAGATGAGTTCCAGGGGCCCCTGGGTGGCTCAGTCAGTTAAGCATCTGACTCTTGATTTCAGCTCAGGTCATGATGTCCCAATTTATGGGGTTGAGCCTTGCATAGAGCCTCTTTATTGCCAGCATGGAACCTGCTTGGGATTCTCTCCTTCTCTCTGTCCCTCCCCTGCTCATTCTCTTTCTCTTTCTCAAAATAAAGAAACATTAAAAAAAAAAAAAAAAGGATGAGTTCCAGAAAGGTGTTTCAAAAATTCCCAGTAATATTACAGGCATATGTAGTCTCTTGAGGTGACTCCTTGTAAGTGCAAATAGCATTTAGAAAGCAAATTTTGGTACCTCTGCTTGTGAAAGACTCTTAATAAATATTTATTAAATACTTATTATGAATTAAAAATAAACTGTGGTAGACAGGTAAAGTTTGCCAAAAAAAAAAAAAAAAAAAGTAGAAAAGTCCCTCAAAGGAGCTTACTAGAGAAGAGGAAAAGATATTTACAAATAATTTGAAAGAAAGAAAGAAAGAAAGAAAGAAAGAAAGAAAGAAAGAAAGAA